>NC_060128.1:88060235-88405235 GCF_021461395.2 Schistocerca americana
GCTGTTCGATTTCCAGGCATCTGACCCACCTTACAATTCAATGCATTGGGTTACTCTGTACTGTTAATGAAATAAATAAATAAATAAAATAATTCTTTTAAATATCGATGTATCGGATTTCCTATATGTTTAAAAATATCAACTTGTGACGAACGTTCTCTAAATCCAGAAATGTGGGCGGCCGGAGTGGCCGAGCGGTTCTAGGCGCTACAGTCTGGAAACGCGCGACCGCTCCGGTCGCAGGTTAGAATCCTGCCTCGGGCATTGATGTGTGTGATGTCCTTAGGTTAGTTAGGTTTAAGTAGTTCTAAGTTCTAGGGGACTGATGACCTCAGATGTTAAGTCCCATAGTGCTCAGAGGCATTTGCACCATTTTTTTCCAGAAATATGGAATCAACTTGAGATCTCCTGTCGACAGCTCTCATTACGTACTGTGAATAGAACTTCAGTACATGTAGAATTGGTAGAATAACCTGCTTATTGCATGCTCTTCGTGTCGGATACTGCGTCTGACAGACGAGACAATGGCGCAGCTTTACGTAGAGGTGGGGAGAACGGACCAGGCGCTCGCACACACGTCCAGCGTCCTGTTCGTGCCAGAGAGAGAGAATGTCAGGAGCACGGAGACTCGCCGAGTACAAATCGGTGTGTCGGAAGCACCCACCCACCGCACACCACTCACCACTCAGGCCGGCGGACCACAAATTTCATACGGCCGGCCACGCAGGGCGCGGCTCCCAACTTGCCCACTGGCGGGAATTAGATCCAGCTGCAGAGAGGCGTCTGCCCGCACGGCTGCAGGCAACAGGTGAAAAATTCCAGACCCGCTCCCTGTCTGTGCCTCTGTGTGTGTGAGCGCCCACGCCCTGCGAAGAGCCGGGGCAGTAATTAGTTGTTCGGCTCACGCGCCGCCTCCACCGCCCCCGCCGCCGCCCCCCCCCCCACCATACGCACCGGCGCCGGCCACTGGGCAGCTTTCTCAAACTAATTACCAACAACAAGGGCGCGGCCGCAGGCGGCCACAAGGTGGAGAGCCCGACATCAAAGCGCCGCCGCTCTAATTGATCTCATCCCTGCCGGGCAGCGGCCACGCCTCCCCGCGGACCGGCAAGGAAGGCGTGGCAGCCGCGCGCCGCAGACACTGACCTCGACGGCGCCCGCCGCCGCAGAGGTCGCAACCCGGAGGACCGGGGCGCACGCACCAACACAACGAAGGAGGTTCGCATCTCGTCCAGCGCGACAAAGCTCGCCGCTTTCCTCACACCAGCAGGGCTGTCTCACACTGGATCGCTGACACAGCATAAAGTACGCCCAGCTCTTCTACGATTGCTGACATTTTCGCGTGGCCTCTCATGGACCGAGAAAAGGCTATCGGCCCCAGGGAAGTGTGATAGGAGCGCTGTTGTTCTTTGTATACACTGCTGGCCATTAAAACTGCTACACCAACAAGAAATGCAGATGATAAACGGGTATTCATTGGACAAATATATTATACTAGAACTGACATGTGATTACATTTTCACGCAATTTGGGTGCATAGATCCTGAGAAATCAGTACCCAGAACAACCACCTCTGGCCGTAATAACGGCCTCGATAAGCCTGGACATTGAGTCAAACAGAGCTTGGATGGCGTGTACAGGTACAGCTGCCCATGCAGCTTCAACATGATACCACACTTTATCAAGAGTAGTGACTGGCGTATTGTGACGAGACACCATTGACCAGGCGTTTTCAGTGGGTGAGAGATCTGGAGAATGTGCTGGCCAGGGCAGCAGTCGAACATTTTCTTTATCCAGAGAGGCCCTTACAGGACCTGCAACAGGCGGTCATGCATTATCCTGCTGAAATGTAGGGTTTCGCAGGGATCGAATGAAGGGTACAGCCTAGGGTCGCAACACGTCTGAAATGTAACGTCCACTGTTCAAAGTGCCGTCAATGCGAACAAGAGGTGACCGAGACGTGTAACCAATGGCACCCTATATCATCACGCCGGCTGATACGCCAGTATGGCAATGACGAATACACGCTTCCAATATCCGTTCACCGGTATGTCGACAGACACGGATGCGACCATCATGATGCTGTAAACAGAACCTGGATTCATCCGAAAAAATGACGTTTTGCCATTCGTGCACCCAGTTTCGTCGTCGAGTACACCATAGCAGGCGCTCCTGTCTGTCATGCAGCGACAAGGGTAACCGCAGCCGTGGTCTCCGAACTGATAGTCCGTGCTGCTGCAAACGTCGTCAAACTGTTCGTGCAGATGGTTGTTGTCTTGCAAACGTCCCCATCTGTTGACTCAGGGATCGAGACGTGGCTGCTCGATCCGTTACAGCCGTGCGGATAAGATGCCTGTCATCTCGACTGCTAGTGATACGAGGCAGTTGGGATCCAGCACGACGTTCCGTATTACCCTCCTGAACCCACCGATTCATTATTCTGCTAACAGTCATTGGATCTCGACCAACGCTAGCAGCAATGTCACGATACGATAAACCGCAATCGCGATAGGCTACAATCCGACATTTATCAAAGTCGTAAACGTGATGGTACGCATTTCTCCTCCTTACACGAGGCATCACAACAACGTTTCACGAGGCAACGCCGGTCAACCGCTGTTTGTGTATGAGAAATCGGTTGGAAACTTTCTTCATGTCAGCACGTTGTAGCTGTCGCCACCGGCGCCAACCTCGTGTGAATGCTCTGAAAAGCTAATCATTTGCATATCACAGCATCATCTTCCTGTCCTTTAAATTTGGCGTCTGTAGCACGTCATCTTCGTGGTGTAGTAATTTTAATGGCCAGTAGTGTACATAATTATTTTGCGCACAGAGTGGGCAGCAATTTGCGGTTGTTTGTGGATGACGCCATGGTGTACGGTATGTGTCAAAGTTGATCGACTCTAGGAAGATACAAGACGGCTTAGACGTGATTTCCAGTTAGTCTGATGAGTGGCACCTAACACTAAATGTGGAAAAATATAACTTGATGCGGGTCAGTAGGAAGAACAAATCAGTAATGTTCGGTGCAGTATTACTAGTGACTTGCTTGACACTGTCAAGTCGTTTAAATGATAGCTAACACTTGGTTTAAGAATCAGAAAAGAAGGTTGTATACATGGAAGAACCCTGGAGATACTAAAAGGTTTCAGATAGATTATATAATGGTAAGACAGAGATTTAGGAAGCAGGTTTTAAAGTGTAAGACATTTCCAGGGGCAGATGTGGACTCTGACCACAATCTATTGGTTATGGACTGTAGATTAAAACTAAATAAACTGCAAAAAGATGGGAATTTAAGGAGAGGGGGCCTAGATAAACTGACAGAACTAGTTTCAGGGAGAGCATTAGGGAACGATTGACAATATTGGGGGAAAGAAATACAGTAGAAGAAGAACGAGTAGCTTTGAGATATGAAACAGTGAAGGCAGCAGAGGTCAAATAGGTAAAAACACAAGGGCTAATAGAAATCCTTGGGTAACACAAGAGATACTGCATTTACTTGATGAAAGGAGAAAATACAAAAATGCAGTAAATGAAGCAGGCAAAAAGGAATACAAGGGTCCCAAAAATGAGATGCACAGGAAGTGCAAAATTGCTAAGCAGGGATGGCTAGAGGACAAATGTAAGGATGTAGAGGTGTATATCACTAGGGGTAAGATAGGTACTGCCTACAGGAAAATTAGAAAGACCTTTGAAGAAAAGAGAACCACTTCCATGAATATCAGGAGCTCAGATGGAAACCCAGCTCTAAGCAAAGAAGGGAAAGCAGAAAGGTGGAAGGGGTATATAGAGGATCTATACAAGGGCGATGTTCTTGAGGACAATATTATGGAAATGCAAGAGGATGTAGATGAGATGAAATGGGAGATACGATACTGCGTGAAGAGTTTGACAGAGCATTGAAAGACCTGAGTCGAAACAAGGCTCCGGGAGTAAGCAACATTCCATTAGAACTACTGACAGCCTTGGAAGAGCCAGCCCTGACAAAACTCTACCATCTGGTGAGCAAGATGTATGAGACAGGCGAAATGCCCTCACTTCAAGAAGAATATAATAATTCTAATCCCAAAGAAAGCAAGTGTTGACAGATGTGAAAATTACCGAACTATCAGTTTAATAAGCCACGGCTGCAAAATACTAACACGAATTCTTTACAGACGAATGGAAAAACTGATAGAAGCCGACCACGGGGGAGATCAGTTTGGATTCCGTATAAATGTTGGAGCACATGAGGCAGTACTGACCGTCGAACTTATCTTAGAAGATAGATTAAGGAAAGGCAGACCTAAGTTTCTAGCTTTTGTACACTAAGAGAAAGCTTTCCACAATGTTGACTGGAATACTCTCTTTCAAATTCTGAAGGTGGCAGGGGAAAATTACAGAGAGCGAAAGGCTATTTACAATTTGTTCAGAAACCAGATGGCAGTTACAAGAGTCGAGGGACATGACAGGGAAGCAGTGGTTGGGAAGGGAGTGAGACAGGGTGTGGGATCTCCCCGATGTTATTCAGTCTGTATATTGAGCAAGCAGTAGAGCAAACAAAAGCGAAATTCGGAGTAGGAATTAACATACATGGAGAAGAAATAAAAACTTTGAGGTTCCTCGATGATATCGTAATTCTGTCATTGACAGCAAAGGACCTGGAAGAGCAGCTTAACGGAATGGACAGTGTCTTGAGGATATAAGATGAACATCAAAAAAAGCAACACGAGGATAACGGAATGTAGTCGAATTAAGTCGGGTGATGCTGAGGGAATTAGATTAGGAAATGATACTTAAGGTATTAAAGGAGTTTTGCTATTTGGGGGGCAAAATAACAGATTATGGTCGAAGTAGAGAGGATATAAAATGTAGACTGGCAATGGCAAGGAAAGCGTTTCTGAAGAAGAGAGGTTTGTTAACATCGAGTACAGACTTAAGTGTCAGGAAGTCGTTTCTGAAAGTATTTGTATGAAGTATAGCCATGTGTGGAAGTGAAACGTCGACGATAAATAGTTTAGACAAAAAGAGAATAGAAGCTTTCGAAATGTGGTGCTACAGAAGAATGCTGAAGATTACATAGGTAGATCACGTAACTAATGATGAGGTATTAAATAGAATTGGGGAGAAGAGGAGTTTGTGGCACAACTTGACAAGAAGAAGGGACTGGTTGGTAGGACATGTTCTGAGGCATCAAGGGATCAGCAATTTAGTATTGGAGGGCAGCGTGGAGGGTAAAAATCGTAGAGGGAGACTAAGAAATGAATACACTAAGCAGATTCAGAAGGATGTAGGCTGCAGTTGTAGTGGTAGATGAAAAAGCTTGCGCAGGACAGAGTAGCATGGAGAGCTGTATCAAACCAGTTTCTGGACTGAAGACCACAACAACAACAACAACAACAACAACAACAAACAACGTTGAAAAGCGATGTGAGGTGGAACAATCATGTGGGAACTGTGGCAGGGAAAGCGAATGGGCGACTTCGATTTATTGAGAGAATTTTAGGAAAGTGCGGTTCACCTGTGAAAGAGACTGGAAATAGGACGTTGGTGCGACCTACTCTTGAGTACTGCTCCTGTGTTTGGGATCCTTACCAGGTCGCATTTCAGGAAGACACCGAAAGAATTGGGAGGCGGCTGGTTACCGGTAGTTGCGAGCAACACGAAAGTGTTACGGAGATGATGCAGGAAGTCAAATGGGAATCCTTCGAAGGAAGGCGATGTTCTTTTCGAGGAATACTGCTGAGAGTATGTAGAGAACCATCATCTGAAGCTGACTGCCGAGCGATTCTACTCCCGCCAACATATCGTGCGTGTAAGAAGCACGAATATAAGATACGAGAAATGAGGGCTCATACGGAGGTTGCGGAGTATCGATGTAGATGTAGATGGAGATTTAGATGAGGTGTCCTCTGGCCTCTTCAAACACTCTTTATCAGCCATCAAACCAAGCTATCTTGTATTTGTAAAATCTGAATTTGCATATATGCATACTATCATTTCGCTACCGTATTACACTGTCACACTATGTAAGTAATCGGATGCCACGCACTGGCATGTAGTCCGCGGCTCGTGTTATAGTGGCTAGAGTTGCTGCCTCTGCATCACGCTGTCCCGGAATCGATTCCCGGCCGGGTTGGGATTTTCTCTGCCCGGGGACTGGGTGTTTGTGTTGTTCTCATCATTTCATCATCATCATTCGTTACAGTGGCTCGATTGGACTGTGGAAAAAAATTGGACTGTGTAGAAATTGGGACTATCTACGGGAGCTGATGACCGCGCAGTTGAGCACCCCACAAACCGATCATCATCATCATCATCATCATCATCATCACTTTTCATCCAGTATTGCGGTTTGGCCTTTCTTCGGCTGGCACGACTCTCTTCAGTTCGGCAGCATCGTGGTGTCACCTCTCTTCGCCCTTCTCTATTTCTTCATGGTATGAAGGACCTTCACACGTCCAGTGGCTATTTGCCCAAAAAGGGGCGGAAGAGACGGATGCGAATTCTCACTGTGTATTACGTGTCGCACAGCAGTCGGCTACTGCAGATTTGTTACAAAACAACAATACTGTACCAGGCAGAGAGATTTTAAAGATTTAGTGGACAGTGAAAGAGGAATCATTGTTCGCTACATCAAGATGCACTTCGTGTTAAATTTCCAAACGTGAAGAATGTGAAGAGATTGGTGGTACAAATACGAAAATTTATGAAGTTGCATGCATTATTCCACAGTCAGTTACAATAGCTGTCGATGGAATTGGACAAAGAGTATGGATATTTTACATATTATTCCAATGTACATTGGTTAAATCAAGGGGCATGCGTGGAACAATTTAATATTTCCAAACTTGTATTTTTTAATTTTTGTAGGAAAAAGGTGCACAAGAGTGAAAATTAGAACATCCGGAAAGGATTGCAGACCTTACATTTTAAGTGAACTTCACCGAGCACTGTCGACTGTACGACATTCCAAGATGTGAAACAATTTATTCCCTCAGAGTGAAATTTTCACTCTGCAGCGGAGTGTGCGCTGATATGAAACTTCCTGGCAGATTAAAACTATATGCCAGACCGCGACTCGAATTCAGGACCTTTACTTTCGGCGGGCTAGTGCTCATCAGTCGTGCTTCGGTAGCTCAGTTAGCAGAGCACTTGCCCGCGAAAGGCGAAGGTCGAAACCTTTGCCTCTGCTTCAGTTTCAGTTGAAACTTCCCTAGTGCCTGTCCAGATGTAACTGACTGATATGCGACGTAATTGCTGTTTTAACGTCAAATCCTTTTACGTTATAATTGTCCAGGACGCCTACAGATTTTCTTCAAAATGAGACTGCAAAAGTGTTACAATATTTCGATCAACATATTTATGTCAAAGACCTGTTTTCGATTATGAAACTGAGTAAGACACCATTACGTGGAAACCTGAGTGCGAAAATCTGTGTAATTGTCCGTGCTTGTCCGTACTCTGACACTTTGTGCCAAAAAAAAAAAAGTCTTCAGCAAACCAAAAACAATTAAATAATACTTAAAATTTATTTTCGATCTATGTTACTGAGGTATTTGAAATATGAAAGCAAGAAACCTTATGCAAAGCTGTTGGTTTGCCATTTAAATGCAGCACCTCCTCAGTTTCGCCCTTGGCACGTTCGGTATGCCTTGATGACGGGGAAGTGTGTGGCCAGGCTGAGGGTAGGGCTGTTGATAAAATATCGAAATAACGACACATACGAAGAGCTGTCGATCACAAAAGCGACAGTTATTTCACCGACATATCGATGTGGCGACATTGAAATGGCAATATCCGATTCCGATATTTTTATTTTATATTATTTTTTTTCGCAATTTTCTGTAAATATTTTGAATTGTTCTTTCGAAATTGTAGTAGAACGTCATTTTTCTTTCACTGTGTGAAGTACTACTTTTTGAATTTTCATGACGTCCAGTCTCCCTCATCCCTCCCACCTCTCTCATCCCTCCCACCTCCCTCATCCCTCCCACCTCCCTCATCCCTCCCACCTCCCTCATCCCTCCACTCCCCTCTCCCCACCCTATCCCTCTCTCCCTCTCCCCCTCCCCTCCCTCTCCCTCTCTCTCCCTCTCCCCCTCCCCTCCCTCTCCCTCTCTCTCGCTCTCCCTCTCCCCTCCCTCTCCGCTCCCTCTCCCCTCCCGCTCCCTCTCCCCTCCCTCTCCCCTCCCTCTCCCTCTCCCTCTCCCTCTCCCCTCCCTCTCCCTCTCCCTCGTCCTCTCCCCTCCCTCTCCCTCTCCCCTCCCTCTCTCTCCCCTCCCCTCCCTCTCCCTCACCCCTCCCTCTCCATCAGTCTCTCTATGAAGCAAGTATATGTGGCACAAAAGAAGTCCGATTGGACTGTGAGATGACAGTGGGAATGGAATAACAAGACTTCCGATGTGCCGAAATAGCACACCAGTAACGATAAAAAATGAAAACTTTTAACGCTATTCTTCGTATCGGCATTCTCTAAGGACATCTGCTGAAAATAATGAACAAAAATCTAAATGACAAGATTTGTCTCTGCGGGGGACAGGGACTTGTGAGGGGAAATCCTGACGCAATCGGCGTTCGGTGCTACCAACAGAAACTCCAACACAACATTTAGCTTCAGCACGCCATTTTGACACTCCAACAGGTACGTCGCTGGCGTTGGCAGAAATGAAAAACGGGGAAGTCGACATGAAGTGTCCCAGAGAAATCCGATATGTGACGAAACCGAACGACGGACCCATTGGACACCCCATACTGTGTCACTTACGTGCGGTTACCCTTGTTAAGGGGAGGTTTACTATCTTTTGGTTCAAAAACTAATTTTTTTTAATTGCATTTTTTGATCCATTAAAAAGTGCTTAGAATCGACCCCTGAAACGGTTTTTCCGAATACGAAACGGAAATGTTTGTTATTCGCTGTTGAACAAAAAATGCACCTTCCTGAAATCGGCCTTTTTCACGCACCAGTTTTTTCTTTCTTTTCTCTCGGAGGACGAGTTACTGTACCGGGGCTTGGGAGGAAACACGCAAAATTCAAATGAAAGTTTGAACGCGTGTGTTAGCCTCCCAAGCATTTGCATTCTGGTGCGAAGACTGTGGAGATTGCGACTTTCCTGGCAGTGAGCAGCTTCAACGAAGGGTATTCAGCAATTCTGAAGACTATGACAACGATGGACGTCCCTCTGGGACTCTATTCAACGCAGTTCGCCAAGCATTCGGACGACCACCGGATTCAAGCAACCGAAAACCGCTTGTCACGGGCCGTACGAGCTGGTCTGGAGCAGCGCAGGATGGCCCAGATCGAGCAGAACTCCCTCTGTGAGGAAGAGGCAGGACTATTTATGGACCCGGAATAGCAGATTGAGCGTAAGTTGCATAATATTGCATTTATATTGTCAAAACTTCAAACGCGTTTTTCTCGACATGACATTTCTTTTATCGCGCGGTGTGGTAACTTCATATCTTCTGAACCGATTGGCTCGATTCTTTGTTCCCCACGAAGCTAACTACCTTGTCATAACATGTAAGCTTTCACGGCCGGCTCCTTCATTAATTAAAACTTCCGGGCTGAATTGCCGTGGTCCATATATAAAACTGCTTCTCCTTCCTGACGTTTCGTTGCCGGCTGCGGGCAACACCTTCCGAGGTGAGTCGGCGATTGGTTGCTAGGCGCTGGAGGTCACGCTTATATAGAGCGCTTAGATGGCGCCACCACTCATCACGTGATTTCGATTTTAAAACTATATCTGGCTAGTGCCATCTCTCTCGATTATAGGTAATCGATAGTCACTTCCTTGGTACAGAGTACCTTGTCTATGTGTTCTACCACTTTTATTCCGATCCATCAGCTATAAATACTTTTACTTGGCCGACGAAGTAGAAAAATCGATGAAAAACATCCATTTTTTTTTTCAAAAGGCGCCATTTTGTTTCCTGTGGTCCGTATAACTTACGCGAGGTACAACTCCCAGAGAATATTGTATACTTCGCTAACGTCAACTCAGTTTTGATTTCAGACGAGCCAGCTGACCTGTAACATACCGCTTGTGGAGGTCTACATCGAGATTTTGTTTCCTTCCGACAGCACTTCCGCCTTTGCTCTTCAACATTTCCGGTCGAAAAAATTCGAGTTTTTATAGGAAATATCAATAAACATTTTGACCAAATTTGACATTGATCTCTGTAACACATCCCGAGAAAAAGATTGTCAACGAACATGCTTTTTTCGGGCCAAAGATAGTAAACCTCCCCTTGACAAAGTGGTAATCGCCAAGTGCGAACGCGTCTCATTTTCCTCTACATTCTTGCTCTAGGGGGCACAAGCAGGCTCCTAGCTTGTTGATGTACAGAAGATCTAATAGTAAATCAATACTTAAACATATTTTTGTTGTTGTGGTCTTCAGTCCTGAGACTGGTTTGATGCAGCTCTCCATGCTACTCTATCCTGTGCAAGCCTCTTCGAGTAACTACTGCTACCTACATTCTTCTGTATCTACTTAGCGTATTCGTCTCTTGGTCTCCTACAATTTTTACCCTCCACGCTTCCCTGCAGTACTAAATTGGTGATCGCATCAATACTTATATATTCAGTTCTAAAGCCGGCAGTACATTTACAATGTGCAGTCGATATTTTTATAGGACCGTAGGTAGATGTTTTTTTCTGTTGATATATCGATAGGAGTAAGCATTAGGAGTGATTTAAAATGGGATGATCATATAAAGTTGATCGTCGGTAAAGCAAATGCCAGACTGAGATTGATTGGAAGAATCCAAAGGAAATGCGATCCGAAAACAAAGGAAATAGGTTACAGTACACTTGTTCGCCCACTGCTTGAATATTGCTCACCAGTGTGGGATCCGTACCAGATAGGGTTGATAGAAGAGATAGAGAAGATCCAACGGAGAGCAGCGCGCTTCGTTACAGGATCATATAGTAACAGCGAAAGCGTTACGGAGATGATAGATAAACTCCAGTGGAAGACTCTGCAGGAGAGACGCTCAGTAGCTCGGTACGGGCTTTTGTTGAAGTTTCGAGAACATACCTTCACCGAGGAGTCAATCAGTGTATTGCTCCCTCCTATGTATATCTCGCGAAGAGACCATGAGAATAAAATTAGAGACATTAGAACCCACACAGAGGCATACCGACAATCTTTCTTTCCACGAACAATACGAGACTGGAATGGAAGGGAGAACCGATAGAGGTACTCAAGGCACCCACCGCCACACACGGTCAGGTGGCTTGCGGAGTATGGATGTAGATGTAGATGGCCGTTAACGATGTAATTTTAAATATCGATGTATCGGATTCCCGCTAGTTCTAAAAATATCAACAGTTGTAGCTGAGGGCTGTGGTATTCGTGCCAGGGCTCGGGACACAGAATTCCTGGCCGTAACCGGCGTTTTGTACACAGATGGCAAAAAAAAGCACTCCGTCATCAGGCCACAAGTGGCCCATCGGGACCATCCGACCGCCGTGTCATCCTCAAGGAGGATGCGGATAGGAGGGGTGTGTGGTCAGCACACCGCTCTCCCGGTCGTTACGATGGTTTTCTTTGACCGGAGCCGCTACTATTCGGTCGAGTAGCGCCTCAATTAGCATCACGAGGCTGTGTGAACCCCGAAAAATGGCAACAGCACATGGTGGGCCGGATGGTGACCCATCCAAGTGCGGGCCACGCCCGACAGCGCTTCACTTCGGTGGTCTGACGGGAACCGGCTTATCCACTGCGGCAAGGCCGTTGCCTGTACACAGATGGCGTAATTAAAAATATTTTCTGCCTGATGATGATCAATAGAAACATGAAGTGGTAGGAATAATAAAGATTTTCGTCGCAGGTGACAGCCTTCAGGAGGATTCTCGGCTGGGAAATGTGATTGTAATTCCTAACCAGGGTCGTGTAAGTTTTGAAACACAGGTCAGAAAAAAAGTGTAAAAACGAGTCCCCTTGAGCAGAGCTGGTACGCGATGCGGGCTGCGCCCCTGCTTGAAAGCCGCGGGTGGTCAGGTGATTGATGCGACCGCCCGCCATCTCCTCTCCGCCGCGTAGCACCCTCACCCACGCACCGAAGACCTAATTTCCATTGGCCGATGATTATTTATGCAAATAGCGGCGGTCGCTGGCGGTGGCTAGTGGACGGTGGACGTCTCACCGCCCCCATATCCTTTGTCGCGGCCGCTTCACGCGACACCGGCCCGGCAAAAAGCTCCCCCTCTCACGTGCGGCCCACGTGTTACTACCAGACGGCCTGTCGATACGCAGCAAAGGAAGGCCCGCGTCTGCAAATTGCTAATTACAGGTCCGTCCTGGCCGGCGAGCCCTCCCTCCCTCCCCCTCGGCTGCCGGATTCTCCCTTTAGGTGCGCCGCGCCCCGGATATTTTTTTCATTAATAACGCCATCACAGTCGGCGGCTAATGCCTTTGACGGAATTACGTCTGGCGCGCGCCTCTCTGTGGCTCTTTTTGATGGGCGCCCGTGTCGGCAGATATAATTTGGCGGTGATCTCTTTTATGCGGAAATACATACGTGCCCTTATTAACCCCCGTAGCAACTGTGTGTACACACACACACACACACACACACACACGGATTACCACGTCGAATTCCTCCCCCCCCCCTCCCTCCCTCCTTCCCCATCCCTAACCCCCTCCAATCAGTTGCGACTATACGTTTTTTAATTTTATATCGCTTTGCGGTCAGTTCAGCGTGAGGAAAAAATTTTCGCTAATCGGTAATGGAAATAAAATATTTTCGGCCTGATGGCGTCCAAAATTAATCTATCCCCGTAAAAAAAAGATTAAAAAAAGTGAAGAATATCGTATAACCAGCAGTGCAGCCACCAGGATACGGCGTATAATGTTCTACTTTAGCTGGGGCCTTCCAGATATTCTAACCTTCTCCCTGTGGCGTCTCTTTCTGTAAGTTTGAGATTTTACGTGATTTTTACGGTTTCTTATTTACCTATAAGTAGTAATAGTTAAATGTTCAAGGCACGGCGACTAATGTTATGTAAGAGCAAGAGGAAAATGGTTCAAATGGCTCTGAGCACTATGGGACTTAACTTCTGAGGTCATCAGTCCCCTAGAACTTATAACTACTTAAACCTAACAGAGCTAAGGGCATCACACACATCCATGCCGGAGGCGGGATTCGAACCTGCAACCGTAACGGTCTCGCGGTTCCAGACTGTAGCGCCTAGAACCGCACGGCCACTCCAGCCGGCAGCAAGGGGAAACTAACTTGTAGAGACATAATGCAAACTACATCACAACATGACGAGAACGTTGTTTTACAAATGGTGTATAAGTGAAGAAACAATGCGGACTCTTTCATGAGCTTTCGCATCGCATTGCTATAGTAATGTGATTCTGATTGCTATTCATTCATGAATTAATACAAGTGTGTGTTGAGAATATGATCTGAAAGCAAAGTGCCATTGGAAGTCCATTGTATTAAACATGCAAAACCATTCACAACTTACTTTCAAAAATAATGCAAGCAAGTGGCATAAGTTAAAGATGAGGTTTTTGTGGGTGACTTTCGAGTCGGTTTTGACCATTCTGCATATCTGAAAAAGCAGTCTGCAGTTTTCCACATTGGTCAAATATTTTCAGTCATCTTATTCAAATCCGACAAGCCGTAACCTAGGCTGTGGCTAAGCCATGTGTCCGCAGTATCCTTTCTTCCAGGAGTTCTAGTTCTGAAGGTTTGCGGGAGAATTTCTGTGAAGTTTGGAAGGTAGGAGACGAGATACTGGCAGAAGTGAAGCTGTGAGGACGGGGCGTGAGTCGTGCTTCGGTAGCTCAGGTCGTAGAGCACTTGCCCACGGAAGGCAAAAGGTCCCGAGTTCGAGTCTCGGTCCGGCACACAGTTTTTATCTGCCAGGAAGTTTAATAATAATAATTTTATTACCTTCAACTCCAGACATACTGTCCCTCTAATACGAGCCCTCTACCTTTCCTTAAGACCAGATCGCTCACAGTACTTTACTCTCGATTTCGCGTCATGATCCAGCCCCACGGTTACGCTCTCCCTTTACAACATCTCCCTCCTCACGAGAGGTGGCGGGTGGGGGAGACTGCCTGGCTCGGCCAGCAACACCTCTGGAATGCACTTACCGGGTGTCGGTGGGAAACCGTTCCCCACTAGACCGGAATCGTAGCTGGCTGTCTATGCCCTAAAGCCGTCGGCACACGGTCCGTCATTCTCGCTTCCCACGCCCGGGTTCCCGGGTTCGATTCCCGGCGGGGTCAGGGATGTTCTCTGCCTCGCGATGACTGGGTGTTGTGTGCTGTCCTTAGGTTAGTTCGGTTTAAGTAGTTCTAAGTTCTAAGGGACTGATGACCATAGATGTTAAGTCCCATAGTGCTCAGAGCCGAGCCACACGGCCCGTGCATCCGAACGTTGAGCGTTGAACGTGCCGGGTTTCTGACGTCATAGCGTTCGGGAGTCTTTCCGAACGTGCAGAGAAATATGTGGCATGTCAGATATTCTGAGCGTGCGTCTGTGCGTTGACCAATGAGATGGCACAACGTCACCTACGTCACATGCACGCCGTCTCCCTTCAGTACAGAGTTGTGAGGCGCCATATTGGCGTTCATTTCAAGCCTATACGTATACAGGGTGTTACAAAAAGGTACGGCCAAACTTTCAGGAAACATTCCTCACACACAAAGAAAGAAAATATGTTATGTGGACATGTGTCCGGAAACGCTTACTTTCCATATTACCTTTTTGTAACACCCTGTATATGCTGTTTCTGAGTACCAGCAAATTGAGAATCACTGGAAAACCCGTTGTTAACTGTGTGATTCGTTCCAATAAAATAATGAGAAACATCATATTCGTGTCAAAAGAATTATTGTAACTTGCGTATTACGAGAGTTGGCTATTTGAAGGCAGTGACACACTGAAGATCCACCAAAAACGCATTGTTCTTGGTACAATTTATATAATTAAATTTCAATTAGTAACGTAATTATCTACGATTAAGGTTTTTAGGGTAACACAATATGGTCAAGTACACCCCGCGAGTCGTTGGTTTAGAGTAATGAGTAGCGTCTCTGTCCACGCAAGACATTTTGTTGAGGCAGTGGTTCGCGTCTTAACACTTCCAATTTTTTTCCCCTAACATTCGCGTATTTATTAGGTTCTGATACTTTATTATTAGTTTAATATAGGTATATGCTATAATATTTGATGTTATGTAAATATAAGTTCACCTTCTTTTGAGGGGTGACTATGTTCGATTGGCTGATCTACAGGACAGCTTGCGCTACTTGTATAAAGATATTTTGCTCCTTTTTCTTTTACGCTTCGTAATTCACATGTTACAAAGATTCTGCCACTGGGTAGGAACAGTGATCAAGTAAGACTGACCTTGGGGTTTTACTAAAATGTGGGAATGATGAAATAATGTTTATCTTATGCGGAGAAGTATTCCAAATTTGTACCGCACTGTTTGTAATGGAGCTTTTATAAACCTGTGTCCTTATTTATTGGACACGGTACTTTCCTTTTCGTAGACGATGGAGGAAACATGCGTTTTAGTAGAGCTAACGTGGGAATAGGCGCGCCCGTTGAGTAAAAAGTGTGATTTACCAACTAGAAACATCCCTCAACTGCCGCTGGAGTGCGTTGCGATCGCGTATACCACGTTGGGGTCCACGTACCGTATGCACAAGTCGCATCGGTCCCGAGCGTTCAGCAGCACGTTGAACTTGGCACGGTCCGTGTGCCAACGGCTTAACCTTCACGCGCTCGCGCGGGCGGTGAACTGGCCGCATTTTTGCAATTTCGCACCATACTTACTCCACAAAGGTAACGAGGCGGCGGGAGGGACATGTATTCTCTAGTTTCACCTTTTTCCGACATATGTTGCTCGAAGTTCGTCCAAGTCGCACTCTCTGCGTCTCAGGACAAGTTCAAATAGGTCCGACCACGTTCGGCGGTTAGTTACCGCCTTGCGAGCGCTTGCGAGACTTTGTTCTACTCGTCTACTTCGGAATGTATTTCTTTTTGTAATTCCCATATAATTCCTGAATTTTATAGACTGTTCCAATTCTCTAGTGAATGTGGATTACTTTCTATAAATTTTGCCATTCACAAATTCTGTTTTTCTTTCTACTTTAGCACTTCGTCACTCTAAGAAATTTCTGTTGGCAAAAGTGACAATTATTTTTATTTTTTAAAGGGAACGACGAAACCTTACGTCTGAATACCTCCTTAGCAAAGGCCTCACTTTTTTAGGTACAATGAGAAAAAATAAAAAATAAATTCCCCCAGAATTTGTGACAGTAAATGCAGTGGCAGGAGACTACATGTTCGGTTGTCAAGATGACTTAACGTTGATTTCTATGATTACAAAAAAAAGGAAAGCTGTAGTAGTGCTCTCCACAATGCATGACACCGACATCGTTCATGAAGATACCAAAAAACCTGTACAAATCACAGACTATAAATCAACCAAAGGGGGAGCTGATACTGTTGATCTCATGTCCTCCAGAATTTCAACATCAAGAAGAACACAAAGGTGGCCTGCATGTATATTTTTCCACTTACTTGACTTGGCAGGAATAAATTCTTTACGCATTTTGCAATTCAACACAGGTAATATGAAAGAAAAAACGAGAAGAAAATTCTTACACGCGTTATCTTTGGAACTGATGAGCGAAAAACCTGAAAGAAAAAGCTAAATTGAAGCATTTACCAAAAGATTTGTTAGTATTTTTGGAAAATTACAGAGAGAGTGAGGTAGTTTATCCAGCTGTATCAACCCCTACAAGGAGAGGAATATGTTATTTGTGTGGCTCAAAAAAGAATATAAAAACAAAGCGAGAATGCGGTGAATGCGGAAGAAACGTCTGTCTACGACATTCAACCACGACAGTTACGTGCAATAATTGTTGTCAGCCTCAAAACGAAAAACCTCAAGAGATTGATGGAAACTCTCGGGCGATCGGCCAACCGCCCGCGCGAGCGCTCGCCTTGTAGGGGGCGCGAGAGCGCATAACGCCTCTGGACCTGGCCGTGAAGAATCCGCGCGGTAATTAAGAGCGGTTGTAAGCGCGCCGACTCAACAGCCGGCAGAAGAAGCTGCGCGTAATCTGGTTAGCTGGTCGCATAAATCGCGGCCGTGTTCCGGCGACAGGCGTTTATCTCGCCACCAGCCAGCACTGTGCCGTCGCCATGGCTACCGGCTAGCAGGCGCGCGTTTTTTCCCGTACGCCCCTCCCAGCGTTTGTTATCTGGCGCGGCGCGGTTTAATTAAGAGTATCAACAGATTCCGGAGCGAGGCACCCTCCGCCACCTTCCTCCAATCCCAAAGCGGCCCATTTCCGCCCCACGTGCTGCCCTACCTCTCCCCACCCACAGCCCGCCAAACAAAGCAATTACCTCAGAATTTGTGCCGGCTCTGGAGTATCTGGCGCTACCCTACCCACCCACACCCCCACTCTTATCGCACACAGGAGCACTTCTGAAGGCTGCCGGTGACTATTACGCCTACTTGCTCCAAGACGACCTCACCGCTTTCCCTCACCACAGTGAAATGCAAGGAGCTTGCTTGCATCTTCGATCAGCAGGAAATGCTTGGGAGTGAAACAAGCAGTATACAGGATGAAAAGTATTTAAGCCGACAAACTCTGGGAGGTTGTAGGGGACATCAAAACATTGTTCCCTAATGTCATTTTTTCCTATGAGGAGTATTTAAACCGGTAGAGGAAGATTTCTCTGGCGGAAAATTAATTAAACTAAGAAACACTTTCCCATTTTTTTATAACCAAAGAGACAACACATTAACACAACCCAATGCCAACTGCAGTAGATTTTCAAAAATGCCTCCATTGACACGTAAACAAAGGTTACATCGTCGGATCATGTTCTGTCTCACACGGGCAGAAACCCCAGAACTATCTTGAATTGTTCCTGCTGCTGCTGCTATCCGGGCAACCAGATCCTCTTCTGATGCAACAGGAGTTGCGTAAACAAGGTTGGACATCTGTCTCCACACAAAAAAGTCCAGAGGGGACATATGTGGAGATCGAGCAGGCTACGGTACAGGATCACCTCTGCCAATTCACTTTTCTGGGAACCGTCGGTCCAGGAATCGACGCACACGACGACTGAAATGTGCCGGCGCCCCGTCATGTTGGAACCACATGTGTTGTCTTGTAGGGAGCGGGACTTCTTCCAGCAATTCTGGCAATGCTCTGACGCGAAAATTGTAATAGTGCCTGCCATTTAATGGCCTAGGTAGCAGATACGGCCCACTTACAGTCCCCAACAACACCGACCCACACATTAACGAAGAACCGCACTTGATGAGTGCTAGTAACTGTGGCATGTGGGTTATCCTCACTCCAAACATGCGAATTCTGCATGTTCAAGACTCCATCACGCCCGAACGTTGATTCATCGGTAAACACAGAGGATGGAAATGTAGGATGCATTTTACACTGTTCCAGGTACCACTGCGAAAACTCTGCTCTGGGTGGATAATCAAGTGGTTGCAGGTTGTGGACACGCTGTAAGTGAAATGGACGTTACAGTTGCTCTCGAAGGACTGTTCTTACATTAGTCTGATTCGTCCCCATGTTACGTGCAGTTGCACGAGTGATGATTGATGGATCCCGCTCCACACGCTGCAAGACAGCTTCCTCAAATTGCAGCGTTCTTACCGTGCGACGGCGCCCCTGTACAGGTAATCTGCTAAATGACCCGGTCTCACGCGCTCCATTAGAGACAATGCACTACTACACGGGTGGACAGCGGTTGCCTACAACTGAAGAGCGTAATACGCCCTCTAACAACTGAGCTGGCCGGTGTGTCCGTGCGGTTCTAGGCGCTTCAGTCTGGAACCGCGTGACCGCTACGGTTAGAATTCTGCCTCGGGCATGGATGTGTGTGATGTCCTTAGGTTAGTTAGACTTAATTAGTTGTAAGTTCTAGGGGACTGATGACCACAGATGTTAAGTCCCATAGTGCTCAGAGCCATTTTTTTTTCTAACAACTGACGATCTTAATACGGCCTCCAACAACTGGAGAGCGTAATACAGCCTCCACCGGTTTAAATAATCCTCATAGGTAAAAATGACATTAGGGAAAAACATTTGTTTTGATGTCCCCTACAACCTCCCAGAGTTTGTCCGTTTAATTACTTTTCACCGTGTATAGGGGAATGGCGAGAATAGCGAAAACAGGCAGAAACTTAGCATCGGAATCATGAAGTAGATGAAGTTAAGGAATTCTGTATCGAGGCAGCAAAATAATTCATGACGGACGGAGCAAGGAGGACTTAAAAAGTAGATAGGTCTGGCAAAAAGGCATTCCTGGCCAAGAGAAGTTCACTAGTATCAAATATAGGCCTTAATTTGTGGAGCACAGAATTGTACGGTAGTGAGACCTGACTGGGGGAAATCGGAACGGAAGAGAATCGAGGCATGTGAGATGTGGTGCTACAGAAGGATGTTGAAAATTGGATGGACTGTTAAGGTCTACATCTGTATTTATATCTACATTGTTAATCTGCAATTAAAAGTTACGTGCCTGGCAGGTCCGCCAGTTATGCCAAACACCGTTTTTTCTCAGTACCCCAACATGTTTCGGCACCGCTGCGCCATCATCATTGGGTTTTCGTTTTTATTTATTCTGCAATATGAATATTGTTGTTAAATTACAATAAAATTATGTGCATCTTTAGTTCAAACAATAACGTAGTAAAACACTTTTCACTTCACCAAAACACAGTGTGATTGTGGTTTGTTGTGTGTCACAGCCCAGTCCGTTATTTGTGGAAAATACTTGTTATAGTTACGTGTGCATCACACCTCAGCATGATGTGCAGAATGGAAGTACTTGGCACACGATAACGTAAGTAAAAATGAATACAGGCGCGAAAACATCGCGACAGACTAAATTACTTTTTAGAAGATAGGTTAACTCACAGCAGAGAACTTTCTCATCAACATCATTTGGGCCGGTCGGAGTGGCCGAGCGGTTCTAGGCGCTACAGTCTGGAGCCGCGCGACCGCTGCGGTCGCAGGTTCGAATCCTGCCTCGAGCATGGCTGTCCTTAGCTTAGTTAGGTTTTAGTAGTTGTAAGTTCTAGGGGACTGATGACCTCAGATGTTGACCGTCCACAATTCTACATATGTATTGTACCTTATAGACATTTGCCCACTCACTCATTACTCGCGCTGGCGATTCCCGTAAGAGTTTGGGCAACCTGTGCGCATTCGCAGGTTGTCAGTCAGTCAGTCATTTATTCGAGGGAAAAGCTGCACGGTGATCAACAGTAACTGTTCTTTCGAGAACAAGTTACTGTCTTCATATATATATAGTTAAAGGCTGCCCAGCCATTGACCTTCGTCTGTGCGAATGCGCACAGGTTGCTCAAACTCTTACGGGAATCGCCAGCGCGTGCGCGAGTAATGAGTGGGTGGGCAAATGTCTATAAGGTACAATAGATATGTAGAATTGTGGACGGTTGGGAATGTGAGTCTCACGGGAAGCGTGCAAGGGATAAGTCCCTGGAGTCGCGCTGTTAATCTGTGTCTTCGGTGGCTCAGATGGATAGAGCGTCTGCCATGTAAGCAGGAGATCCCGGGTTCGAGTCCCGGTCGGGGCACAGATTTTCAGCTGTCCACATTGAGGTATAACAACAACACCTGTCGGCAGCTGAGGTTGTCAGATAGTCATCATTTAAAATGATTAATATTTCTTGTCTTTCCTACTAAGTCGGCCGCACTGATGTTTACGCGCGAAATCACGGCAGCGTGTCGATGACATGCGAACTCTCAAACGATGCCGGCAGTTCTCTGGCGTGGTATGAAGAACAGGGGCAGGCGTTGATAGTGCGTGTGGAGACGCGTGCACGTCTGGAGCAGAGGAGTGGCTGATGACGCTGCCGCGAGGGTTGCGTGGGAGGGAGGGAGGGAGGGAGAGAGGGAGGCACACCCGGAAATTGCTCGTTAGCCGCAGGTCTGTGTGACGTGTCGGGTCCAGGTGCCGCCCAAGGATGCTGGCCTCAGGCGACAAGCGAGGCAAGGCCTCCGTCTGGGCTCTCGTTCGCCTCTGTACCTAGCCTTTCACATATTGCAGGAACCCGTCATTGTTTGTCCGCATTTCCAACGTTAATTCCTTACAAACCCAGCTGTAACGCCGGCCGGGGTGGCCGAGCGGTTCTAGGCGCTACAGTCTGGAACCGCGCGACCGCTACGGTCGCAGGTTCGAATCCTGCCTCGGGCATGGGTGTTGTGTGATGTCCTTAGGTTAGTTAGTTTTAAGTAGTTCTACGTTCTAGTGGAGTGATGACCTCAGAAGTTAAGTCCCACAGTGCTCAGAACCATTCTGAACCAGCTGTAACGTTTCCGGTTCGTGTAACTTCAATCTTCACTTCTACGTATCGTGTCTCAATTGGGCCAATGTACAGTTGAACTCAGTTTATTGCAATCAATTTTTAGGTCTGTTACCTTGAAACAGGCCGCACATATCCCAGTACTCATAATAACTCACACAGCTAAATTATGTTAATAGCAACTATATTTAGTATTATACACACATCAGAAAAAGTTTTGCATCATCCCGGTTCCCAGAACTCCCGAAGACAGATGTTTGTGGATACTGCATCACAGACACAGTCCCTTTGACTGTTCAGAGATGTCTCTAAACCCGCCCAAAGATGTGAACAACCGTGTATAAGCAGCGCCTATTAGACAGGGGGGTCCGACAGCCGATCAGTTCGAGTTATTCCACCAGGAAGGAGGTACACGGCTCGTGTTGTCTGTAGACGGTCAATACCGCGGTTCGCGTCCGCATAGTTACTTTGTGCCAGGAAGCGCTCTCAACGAGGTAAGTGTCCAGGTGTCTCGGAGTGAACCAAAGCGATATTATTCGCACATGGAGGAGATAGAGAGAGACAGGGATGACATGCCTCGCTCAGGCTAATACTGCAGTGGATGACCGCTATCTAAGGATTATGGTTCGGAGGAACCCTGACAGCACCATATAGAGTAATGCTTTTCGGTAGCCACAGGACGTCATGTTACGACTCAAACTGTGCGCAATAGGCTGCGTGATGCGCAGCTTCACTCCCGACGTCAATGGCGAGGTCCATCTTTGCAGACACGACACCATGCACCGCGGTGCAGATGGACCCAAGAACATGCCGAATGGACCGCGCAGGATTGGCATCACGTTCTCTTCACCGATGAGTGTCGCATATGCCTTCAACCAGACAATCGTCAGAGACGTGTTTGGAGGCAACCCGATCAGGTTGAACGCCTTAGACACACTGTCCAGCGAGTGCAGCAAGGTGGAGGTTCCCTGCTCTTCTGTCTGGCATTATGTGGGGCTGAAGTACACCGCTGGTGGTCATGGAAGGCGCTGTAACGGCTGTACGATATGTGAACGCCATCCTCCGACCGATAGTGCAACCATATCGCCAACACATTGGCGAGGGATTCGTCTTCATGGACGACAATTCGCGCCGCCATCGTGCACATCTTGTGAATTACTTTCTTCGGGATAACGACATCGCTCGACTACAGTGGCCAATATGTTCTCCAGACATGAACCCTGCCGAAAATTCCTGGGATGGTTTGAAAAGGGCTGTTAAAGGACGAAGTGACCCACCAACCACTCTGAGGGATCTACGTGTAATCGCGGAGTGGGACAATCTGGACCAACAGTGCCTTGATGGACTTGTGGATAGTACGCCACGACAAATACAGGCATGCATCAATGCAAGATGTTGTGCTGCTGGGCATTAGAGGTACCGGTGTGTACACCAGTCTGGACCACCACCTCTGAAGGTCTCGCTGTATGGTCGTACAACATGCTATGTGTGGTTTCCACGAATAAAAAGGGCGGAAATGATGTTTATGTTGATTTCTATTCCAATTATGTGTAAAGGTTCCGCCGTACGTTGTGGCCGTGCGGTTCTAGGCGCTTCAGTCCGGAACCGCGTGACCGCTACGGTCGCAGGTTCGAATCCTGCCTCAGGCATGGATGTGCGTGATGTCCTTTAGTTAGTTAGGTTTAAGTAGTTCTAAGTTCTAGGGGACTGATGACCTCAGATGTTAAGTCCCATGGTGCTCAGAGCCATTAGAACCATTTGCGGAGATATTTAAAACTTTGTGGCTATCTGTATGTTTGTAGGTTACGATCTCATTTCTCGCTGTGTTTTCAAATTTTTGGTACGCCCCTGTATCTACTAACATAAAATCATCATTAGGGGTACTGTTTAAACGGACAACGACCTTGCCACAGTAGTAACACCGGTTCCCGTCAGATCAGCGAAGTCAAGCGCTGTCGGCCTGGGCTAGCACTTGGATGGGTGACCGTTCAGTCTGCCGAGCGCTGTTGGTAAGAGGGGTGCACTCAGCCCTTGTGAGCCAGCCACGGTGGCCGAGCGGTTCTAAGCGCTACAGTCTGAACCGCGCGATCGCTACGGTCGCAGGTTAGAATCCTGCCCCGGGCATGGATGTGTGTGATGTCCTTAGGTTAATTAGGTTTAAGTAGTTCTAAGTTCTAGGTGACTGATGACCTCAGCAGTTAAGTCCCATAGTGCTCAGAGCCATTTGAACCATTTTTAGTCCTTGTAAGGCAAACTGAGGAGCTATTTGACTGAGATGTAGCGGCTCTGCTTTCGTAAACTGACATACGGCCGGGATAGTGTGCTGACCACATGCCCCTCCATGTCCGCAACCGGTGACGCCTGTGGGGTAAGGATGACACGGCGGCCGGTCGGTATCGTTGAGCCTTCATGGTCTGTTCGGGCGGAGTTTAGTTTAATTTTTAGTACTGTTTAAACCATATGATGCTCGCTGTGTGATATTACACAAAATGTAAATAATATTAAATACAAAAAGAGAACACTGTCACGTCGATTAAATATTTGTGCGTAACATTGCAGAGCGATATGAAATGTAACAAGCATGTAATGGCAGTTGTGGGGAAGGCGGATGGTCGTCTTCGCTTCATTGGTAGAATTTTGGGAAGATGTGGTTCATCTGTAAAGGAGACCGCTTATAAAAGGCTGGTGCGACCTATTCTTGAGTACTGCTCGAGCGTTTGGGATCCCTGTCAGGTCGGATTGAGGAAGGACATAGAAGCAATTCGGAGGCGGGCTGCTAGATTTGTTACTGGTAGGTTTGATCATCACGCGAGTGTTGCGGAAATGCTTCAGGAACTCGGGTGGGTGTCTCTGGAGGAAAGGAGGCGTTCCTTTCGTGAATCGCTACTGAGGAAATTTAGAGAACCAGCATCTGATACTGAATCCAGTACAATTTTACTGCCGCCAACTTACATTTCGCGGAAAGACCACAAAGATATTATAAGAGAGATTAGGGCTCATACAGAGGCATATAGGCAGTCATTTTTCCCTCGTTCTGTTTGGGAGTGGAACAGGGAGAGAAGATGCTAGTTGTGGTACGAGGTACCCTCCGCCACGCACCGGATGGTGGATTGCGGACTTTGTATGTAGATATAGAACTTGATACTGTAGAATAGGCTGAAAAACTGATACGTCTTCTGATATGCAATAGCATTAGGCGCTCCTACAGTTTGAGCAGATGCCGATCAGTGTATACAACTACTCTCGTCTTTCAGCACTGTGCAGTAATCTGAACATACTACATTTAGACCACCAGACAAAGGGACATCCAACAAAAATTTTTCAATTAACCAAGTGTAGCTGCTAATCTTTACCTAATCTGCTATACAAGCTTGTGTACCACAGGGCTCTGCTTTAGGTCCTAAAATACTACGCCTCCCCACTGTACCTTCTGCCCCCCCCCCCCCATTCTTTCCACCCGCACTGTGTGTCTGCACGTGTGTGTTTCCGCCAGAGTCGGACGGTGAGCCTGCTATTGTTAACAGCCTTTATGTGTCGCGGTGGTAGGGGGCAGGATAAGAAAAAAAAGGCTCCGCATATAAAGGAAACGAAAATATTACACCTAGGTCCGATGGCTCCTATAGAGAGAGCGAATTCTTTGCACGCGGCGGCCAAAGTGGCCGAGTGTGTGGGTGTTTGGGTGGTGCTTTCTTCCTCGCGCGCTGTCTGCGGGCTGTTATTGGAGGCTGGGCTGCGCACTTCAGGTCCCTTCGCGCGTTCCTTTGTTCCCCCCACCCCATCCCACACGCGAGAGAGGTGTGGAGAGAGCGTTCCGTTGTTCTTTATTTTCCCTTCTGGCGCCTGCCGTGTGTGTGTGTGTGTGTGTGTGTGTGTGTGGTCTGTGTGTGTGTCGGTTATTACGTATTATACGAGCAATCGAAGTCGCCCATCGACGCCCTTTTCACGGCGCCGCCTGCGGTTGCGGTGGAGGTGGGGGTGTAGGGGAAGGGAGAGATGAGGGAGAGGTGAGAAAAGAAAGAGGGAGGGGGTTGGGAGACATACGACCGACTGTCGCGGGTAAAAAGGGAATTTGCTTGGCCTGTTGGCGGTTGAACACAGGTACTCCCGACTGATGTCTGGTAAACAACAGGTAAAATACTGTAGCTATGGTGCCTGTAATTAATGGTTGGTTGGTTGTGTAGGGGAAGAGACCAAACAGCGACGTTATCGGTCTCATAGGATTAGGGAAGGATGGGGAAGGAAGTCGGCCGTGCCGTTTCAAAGGAACCATCCCAGCATTTGGCTGGAGCGATTTAGAGAAATCACGGAAAAACCTAAATCAGGATGGCCGGACGCGGGATTGAACCGTCGTCCTTCCGAATGCTAGTTCAGAGCAATTAATTAATTGCGAATTTGATTGGCGACTCCACAGAGTTCTGTGTGTACAACGACCATATACGTGAAATTAGACAGGAGGTCAGCGTTGGCCGTAATATTGATGGTTTATTGACAGCAATAAACCATCAATATTACGGCCATCGCTGACCTTTTCTCTAATTTTACTATAATTCCATCATATTTATGACGTCCCCCCCATGAACCATGGACCTCGCCGTTGGTGGGAAGGCTTGCGTGCCTCAGCGATTCAGATAGCCGTACCGTAGGTGCAACCACAACAAAGAAAAATTTGGAGTAGGAATTAAAATCCATGGAGAAGAAATAAAAATTTTGAGGTTTGCCGACGACATTGCAATTTGTCAGAGACAGCAAAGGACCTGGAAGAGCAGCTCAATGGAATGGACAGTGTCTTGAAAGAAGGTTATAATAGGAACATCAAGAAAAGCAAAACGAGAGCCGGCCGGAGTGGCCGTGCGGTTCTAGGCGCTGCAGTCAGGAACCGAGCTCACCGCTACGGTCGCAGGTTCGAATCCTGCCTCGGGCATGGATGTGCGTGATGTCCGTAGGTTATTTAGCTTTAAGTAGTTCTAAGTTCTATGCGACTGATGACCTCAGAAGTTGAGTCGCATGGTGCTCAGAGCCAATACGAGAATAATGGAATGCAGTCCAATTAAATCAGGTGATGCTGCAGGAATTAGATTAGGAAATGAGATGCTTAAAGTAGTAAATGAGTTTTGCTATTTGGGGAGCAAAATAACTGATGATGGTCGAAGTAGAGAGGATATAAAATGTAGACTGGCAATGGCAAGGAAACTATTTCTGAAGAAGAGAAATTTGTTAACATCGAGTATAGATTTAAGTGTCAGGAAGTTGTTTCTGAAAGTATTTGTATGGAGTGTATGGAAGTGAAACGTGGCCGATAAATAGTTTAGACAAGAAGAGAATAGAAGCTTTCGAAATGTGGTGCTACAGAAGAATGCTGAAGATTAGATGGGTACATCACATAACTAATGAGGAGGTATTGAATAGAATTGGAGAGAAGAGAAATTTGTGGCACAACTTGACTAGAAGAAGGGATCGGTTGATAGGGCATATTCTGAGGCATCAAGTGATCACCAATTTAGTATTGGAGGACAGCGTGGAGGGTTAAAATTGTAGAGGGAGACCAAGAGATGAATACACTAAACAGATTCAGAAGGATGTAGGTTGCAGTAGGTACTGGGAGATGAAGAAACTTGCACAGGATAGAGTAGCATGGAGAGCTGCACCAAACCAGTCTCAGGACTGAAGACCACAGCGTCAACATTTATGACGTGCATCTGGGGTATTACTATTCCTGTTCCCATATTTCGGCTGACACTCTTACAGCCATTCTGAAGCTGAGCTGCTTCCAACATTTTCGTCTAGTCCTATAATTATATTTAGGGTTTGCACCCGTGATATTATTATTCCTGTTCCCATATTTCGGCCGCCAAACTCACAGCCATTCTCAAGCAGAGCCGCTTGCAAGATAGCTTTACCCACTGCTTCGAGTAAACGTGCATGACTCAGAAATAACACTGTCTGTACGAAGAGAGTCAGGCGCAGATCAAACTTCTTTCGTCTAAGTGCACAACAAAGCAAGGGCAGTCAGAAAATCCACAGTGGCTATGAAGGCGAAGCATGTCATTGTTTATTGTGGATGGCTCATGTTGGAAAGCAAGGCAACTAAGACAGAATTCCTTTGTGAGTGCAGACGTGAAATGAAGGCTTTCTGTGATTCGTCTAGCTGGAAACCCTTGGCTCTGTTCAGCAGGTTCTCTGGCCTTTGTATTTCCACAGCTTGCTTGACCACTGAATCCCATTAGGATGCCGTGGCCAGTATCAACATTACCGTAATCCATGCAGTAGCCAGTGGAAACACAAAATACCTCGAAGAAATTATCCGAATGGGGCGGAAATCGATAGACGTGATGTACACATAGACACAAGCAAATGATTACAATTTCAGAAAAACTGAATGATGTATTCAAGAGAGCGAGCTTCACAAATTAATAAAGTCAATAAAGCGTTGATCCACCTCTGACCATTATGCAAGCAGTTCGGGAGGGCTTGCCATGCAGGACCCTCCAACCAGATTGGGGTTTACACGATCTAACGCACCAGTTGGACATAGTTGGGCACGATATTCCTGAGGAGGACATCCAAGAAGCCGAATAATTGCTTGCATAAGGGCCACAGTTAGAGCAACGCGGTGTTGACTTGCTCAATGTGTGACGCTATTTTTCTTGAATATATATATATATATATATATATACAGGGTGTCCCAGCTATCTTGTCCACCCAAAATATCTGTGGAACAATAACAGCTATTGGAAAACGACTTTCGCCGGTATCAATGTAGGGCTGGGGCCCATGAATGTACATATTTGGAAACATTCTAAAACGAAAGCATATGTGTTTTTTAACACAAACTTATGTTCTTTTAAATGGACCACCTATATTTTTTCTTCAGCAATCCATAGCATGACAAAGCACATACACAATGGCGTTGATTGCATCGCAATATTCCCATTACATCCCGAGATATTGAGACGCGAAGTTGACGCTTGAAACACCCGACATGCGCTGCTAGCGCACGTCCTGAGGCTCAGGCGTGAACCCCATGCTGCCCGTAATCGCAGCAGGACGGCAGCAGACCGTATTATTCGTTTCGGACCTCTTGGTAAGTATGGAAGTGTGATTACGCATGTCAATCACATCGCGATTACGGGTTTGTGTTAAAAAACACATATCCTTTTGTTTCAGAATATTTCCAAATTCATGGGCCCCAGCCCTACATTGATACCGGTGAAAGTCGTTTTCCAATAGCAGTTATTGTTCCAGGGATATTTTGGGTGGACAAGATAGCTGGGACACCCTGTATAGTTTGACTCCTCGGTGAAGGTATGTTCTCGAAACTTACTGTACCGAGCTACTGAGCGTCTCTCCCGCAGAGTCTTCCACTGGAGTTCATCTATCACCTCCGTAACGCTTTCGCAGTTACTAAATGATCCTGTAACGAAGCGCGCTCCTCTCCGTTGGATCTTCTCTCTCTCTTCTATCAACCCTATCTGGTACGGATCCCACACTGCTGAGCAGTATTCAAGCAGTGGGCGAACAAGCGTACTGTAACCTACTTCCTTTGTTTTCGGATTGCATTTCCTTAGGATTCCTCCAATGAATCTCAGTCTGGCATCCGCTTTACCGACGATCAACTTTATATCATCAGTCCATTTTAAATCACTTCTAATACCTACTCCCAGATTATTTATGGAATTAACTGCTTCCAGTTGCTGACCTGCTACATTGTAGCTAAATGGTAAGGGATCTTTCTTTTTGTTTATTCGCAGCACATTACACTTGTCTACATTGAGATTCAATTGCCATTCCTTCCAAATATGTAGATTCATGGGCCCCAGCCCTACATTGATACCGGTGAAAGTCGTTTTCCAATAGCTGTTATTGTTCCAGAGATATTTTGGGTGGACAAGAAAGCTGGGACACCCTGTATATAAGCTTCATGTGTATATCGGCTACAATAATGCGTTCACTACGCTGTTCGTAGTAGCTTACCCGCACTCCTATTTGTTTACTCATTATTAAACCTACTCCTGCATTACCCCTATTTGATTTTGTATTTATAACCCTGTATTCACCTGACCACAAGTTTTGTTCAGCCTGCCACCGAACTTCACTAATTCCTACTATGTTTAATCTATCCATTTCCCATTTTAAATATTCCAACCTACCTGCCCTAATAAAAGACCTGACATTCCACGCTCCGATCCATAGAACTCCAGTTTTCTTTCTCCTGATAACAACGTGTTCCCGAATAGTCCCCGCCCAGAGATCCGAATGGGGGACTATTTTACCTCCGGAATATTTTACCTAAGAGGACGCCATCATCATTTAATCATACAGTAAAGCTGCATGCCCTCGGGAAAAAATTACGGCTGTAGTTTCCCCTTGCTTTCAACCGTTCGCAGTACCAGCACAGCAAGGCCGTTTTTATTAATGTTAGAAGGCCAGATCAGTCAATCATCCGGACTGTTGCCCCTGCTGGCCGTGCGTTTCAAGGCGCTGTAGTCTGGAACCGCAAGACCGCTACGGTCGCGGGTTCGAATCCTGCCTCGGGCATGGATGTTTGTGACGTCCTTAGGTTAGTTAGGTTTCACTAGTTCTAAGTTCTATGGGACTAATGACCTCAGCAGTTGAATCCCATAGTGCTCAGAGCCATTTTTGTTGCCCCTGCAACTACTGAAAAGGCTGCTGCCCCTCTTCAGGAACCACACGTTTGTCTGGCCTCTCAACAGGTACCCCTCCGTTGTGGTTGCACCTACGGTACGGCCATCTGTATCGCTGAGGCACACAAGCCTCTCCACCAACGGCAAGGTCCATGGTTCATGGGGGGTGGAAGGAGCATATATATATATATATATATATATATATATATATATATATATAGAGAGAGAGAGAGAGTATTGTATCTTTCTTTCAACCGTACAAATCGTCGTTGAAAATTTCATCGTTCAGAAGCTCCGCCACGCAGAAACAAATAAAATTTACATTTCACACAAGTGTGAGTACTACATAACTCAATTTGTAGCAGATCGCGAAGGGATGTCAGCACTTCACTCCAAACGCTACATGCGTCGTCTAACCGCAAACCCCAGATATGCCAAGTGACTCTGTAGTTAAAACCGGCCTGCAATAACCGCCGTTCCGCTGCCAATAAAAAGAAACTTCACACTCTGTAATTAATTTTGAATAGGAAATCACACAGTCACGTACGTCCTCTCAGCGTATAGAAAAACAGTCATATAGTGTAACATGAAACTGACAGGTAATGTAAACTCTCTGACGTGTCTGCATGTTTACACTATATGAGATTTACATCACACTTAAACGAGAATTGTCACTGCCTAATGTTTGACAGCATTAACAAACCTGACAAGCTATGTACCATTGGATATACAGATGAAAGACTGACGGACATTTTTCGCAACAATTCGTGATTTTTTTTCCCCTCCCTCTCCGTGCTGCCACACACTATTCTGGCCTCCAGCAATCCTCGCACGTCACCCTCGCATCCATCATGCAAGTAGGTGGTGGTTCACAAGCTCATAGTGGACGAGAACATAGAACAGATTTTCACAAATTTATCAACAAAAAGATTACTCTCCCACTTGTCGCTCTTTCCACAGCAAACGTTTGTAACACATTGTCCTAGTCTTGCATTTTCAGTTAATATTTCACGGGGGGAATAAAACGATTGTAGCTGAACCTGTTCCAAACACTTGCTTCCAGTATCTCGGTAAGGACTCAGAACAAGGACAGTGGGGTAGAGGAAGCTGACGCTACACCACAGCCGCCCTGTTAAGGCCCCTGGTAAAGATCAAACTTGTGTGTCAAATTCGCTGTTCCCTCTCCACGAGTTTGTCAAACAAGCGCGCGTACGTACCAACAAAGTTTGGCAAATATAACCCGACTTTTAAGGCAGCTGATTTGTGTAGTTTCGCTAATGGGAGTGGCAACCAATGCAGACACCTCTTTTCGTGTATTGACTTTGGCGCTGCGTATAAGGAAAAAGAAGAAAACAACACGCTACACCAGAGAATAGCTGAAATTCAAAGAGTAATATAGGCCAATGCGTGGAAACCTTCTGAAGGAAATATTGCGCTCATAACACGATGATCACACCAAATTTCTCCGAATGGACAATAAGACATTTGAGAAGTGGTTACAGCTACCTGGCAGTGTTGTTGGGGGAAAAAGACATAGGTGAACATCCCTTACTTTTTACTAAGACGTCTAACGGCTTTCAGTAAAATACAACATAGGAACCTATACATCGTACGTGGAAGGACCAGAGAGCTACGATACATAAAATTCCATTGCACTCCGCTTGAATGTTGTGTGTAGAATATTACCTTTCTTCTTAACCTCTTCCTAATTACATGTGGGTGGGAAAGACACGAATCCTCTACCAGTGGTAATTTCCAGCGCTCTTACGTTTTTATCCTTCATCGTAGTTTCCAGAATTACGGAAACTCCCCGTACAGTGAGACAAATTGTAATAAAAAACTCTCTCTCGCTAAACACGCACCGCGAAACATCTACAGAAACAACGTCTGCCTTCTTGTCAAATCGGCCTTCAAAATTTCTGTCAAACTCATCGAACACGGTTTGCGTTTGAACAGCAAAGAAACACGCCACCAAATTAGTCGAAAAAACTAGTGAAGTCGACAAATTGTTTTGTTGTTGACAGGACCCATTATACAACACCAAAAAAAGTTTGCTTACCAGGCAAACTTTCATGTGACTGTCGCTGATCCGACCGGTGTGGCCGTGCGGTTCTAGGCGCTTCAGTCTGGAACGGCGTGCCGCTACGGTCGCAGGTTCGAATCCTGCCTCGGGCATGGATGTGTGTGATGTCCTTACGTTAGTTAGGTTCAAGTAGTTCTAAGTTCTAGGGGACTGATGACCACAGATGTTAAGTCCCGTAGTGCTCAAAGCCATTTTTTTGTCGCTGATTGGGTGTAGTGTTGTGGTTAGAAACAGGAACGATTTTTCTATAGCCAGATACGACGTTTTATTCGATTTCAGTCTCGGCGTATTCCAATGATGAATAATTCTTGGGTTATCAGCCGAGGGGTCTTATCGCAATGTTTCGATGAGTTTCGTACCCATCACCTTCTGGCATCTTCGACACAAGATGATGGGTACGAAACTCATTGAAACGTTGCGACAAGACGACGCCACCACTCGGCTGATAGCCCGAGAAGAATTCATCACTTGCATAGCAAAAGTAGTTGCAATTTTTGCCAAAGTCGTTATTTGTTGTCACACTCGGTGTAACTTTCTGCCACATTCAGTGCCCTTTTTACCAAATTCAATATTTTTTTGCCTCGTTAGATGTAATTTTTTTCCAAATTAAGTGCTGTTTCTTAAACAAATTCTTTTCTGTTTTTGTCGTCATCTCAAAGTTCATGACCTAGGAAACGAACCGTTATTTCAAGATTATGCACGAACCTTATCCTTGAGGAGATTTCAAGTCAAAGTGCAATTGTAACATTGAAAAACTATCAATTACGAATATTGGTAAACTGCTGTACTTGGATTTTTAAAATTTCTGTACTGCATAATTACGCATTTCACAATATCTCGTAAAAATCGCCGACTTCGCGTTATTTTTCTAAAAAAAAAAAAAAATAGCAAACTTCGATTTGTTTTTCTCGATATCGTTTCCACGGAATTTTTCTGTCTCTAGTCATGGTCCTACATCCGCGCCAGTGCATTTTCAACACGTGGTCATCGGGAAAGTTTTGCTGGATTCGACGTCTACATCTACATTTATACTCCGCAAGCCACCCAACGGTGTGTGGCGGAGGGCACTTTACGTGCCACTGTCATTACCTCCCTTTCCTGTTCCAGTCGCTTATGGTTCGCGGGAAGAACAACTGCCGGAAAGCCCGCGTGCGCACTCGAATCTCTCTAATTTTACATTCGTCATACCCTCGGGTGGTATAAGTAGGGGGAAGCAATATATTCGATACCTCATCCAGAAACGCACCCTCTCGAAACCTGGACAGCAAGCTACACCGCGTTGCAGAGCGCCTCTCTTGCAGACAGGATCCATTTGACACAACCAAAACACGTGTGCTTACCAGGCAAACTTTCATGTGACTGTCGCTGATTGGGTGTAGTGTTATGGCTACAAACAAGAACGTTTTTTCTACAGCGAAATGCGTCGTTTTATGCGATTGCAGTCTTTTTCGGCGAGTTTTCTAAACATCCCCGTAACGCTATCACTCTTACCAAATAACCCTGTGACGAAACGCGCCGCTCTTCTTTGGATCTTCTCCATCTCCTCTGTCAACCCGACCTGGTACGGGTCCCACATTGATGAGCAAGTATAGGTCGAACGAGTGTTTTGTCCTCTGGGCTTATTAAAAAGATTCTTTTCTTTTGCACCGTGTATCAAAGACACGAGGCAGAGTAGACTTCGACGCAGCAGACGGACACCAGCCACTGTAGCTGACGTCAGAGACAGTAGGCCTCCACTTCACCCCCTCCTCGCTCACATACCTACAGTAGATGGGGCCACAGTGGATAGCTGCGCATGGCTTCAGCCCCCACCCCCGCACCCACCCCCACCCATCCCCTCGCTCGCCGAGCCTCTCTAGCCCAGAGCACCACTCGTGGCGGCCAGTTCTGTGCAGAGGGCTTCGCCAAACACCGCCTGGGCTGCAAGAGGACCACGAAGGCCTCCAAACTTTGGCCTCAGCTCCTCGCCACTGCCTGCCCGCGATACTCCTGCACTGCCCCTCTCCGGCCCCCTTACCCCCTCCCCCTACCACGCCAGTACTTCATCCGCCCCTCCCCCTTCTCAACACACGAATATCACACACCGTTTGCTCGATACACACTCACCGGCCTTCAACTTTCTGCCCAAGAAGCAACGCACCAAGGGCAACACCGAATATTTCGCATGAATGATACTGCCATTGGCATATACACTACTGGCCATTAAAATTACTACACCACGAAGATGACGTGTTACAGACGCGAAATTTAACCGACAGGAAGAAGATGCTGTGATATGCAATTAATTAGCTTTTCAGAGCACTCACACAAGGCTGGCGCCGGTGGCGACACCTACAACGTGCTGACATGAGGAAAGTTTACAACCGATTTCTCATAGACAAACAGCAGTTCACCGGCTTGCCTCGTGAAACGTTGTTGTGATGCCTCGTGTAAGGAGGAGAAATGCGTACCATCACGTTTCCGACTTTGATAACGGTCGGATTGTAGCCTATCGCGATTGCGGTTTATCGTATCGCGACATTGCTGCTCGCGTTGGTCGAGATCCAATGACTGTTAGCAGTATATGGAATCGGTGGGTTCAGGAGGGTAATACGGAACGCCGTGCTGGATCCCAGCGGCCTCGTATCACTAGCAGTCGAGATGACAGGCATCTTATCCGCATGGCTTTAACGGATCGTGCAGCCACGTCTCGATCCCTGAGTCGACAGATGGGGACGTGGCTCCTGTTACCCTTGACGCTGCATCACAGACAGGAGCGCCTGCGATGGTGTACTCAACGACGAACCTGGGTGCACGAATGGCAAAAGTCTTTTTTTCGGATGAGTCCAGGTTCTGCTTACAACATCATGATGTTCGCATCCGTGTTTGGCGACATCGCGGTGAACGCACATTGGAAGCGTGTATTCGGCATAGCCATACTGGCTCATCACCCGACGTGATGGTGTGGGGTGCCATTGGTTACACGTCTCGGTCACCTCTTGTTCGCATTGACGGCACTTTCAACAGTGGACGTTACATTTCAGTTGTGTGACGACCCGTGGTTGTACCCTTCATTCGATTCTGCGAAACCCTACATCGTAGAAGGATAATGCACGACCGCATGTTGCAGGTCCTGTACGGGCCTTTATGGATACAGAAAATGTTCAACTGCTGCCCTGGCCAGCACATTCTCCAGATCTCTCATCAACTGAAAACGTCTGGTCAATGGTGGCCGAGTAACCGGCTCGTCAGAATACGCCAGTTACTACTCTTGATGAACTGTGGTATCGTGTTGAAGCTGCATGGGCAGCTGTACCTGTACACGCCATCCAAGCTCTGTTTGACTCAATGCCCAGGCGTTTCAAGGCCGTTATTACGGCGAGAGGTGGTTGTTCTGGACACTGATTTCTTAGGATCTACGAACCCAAATTGCGTGAAAATGTAATCACATGTCAGTTGTAGTATAATATATTTGTCCAATGAATACCCGTTTTATCCTCTGCATTTCTTCTTGGTGTAGCAATTTTAATGACCAGTAGTGTATTAAGTTTGCATCAAACCTATGACTAACGACCCAAGGGTAGCGGGAGGATAGGAGTACGCCGAAGAAAACTGTGCGATCAATTTTTCATTGCTTGGTTTCGGGACAGACAACGATGTGCAACACGAAAATTTGTATTATGGTGGTGGTGGTGGTGGTGGTGGTGGTGGTGGTGGTGGTGGTGGTGATCACCACCATCATACGAATGGTTTTTTCTTTCGAAGGTGTCCATATGGTGCTCAATGAGTGTGGAGCGATGTGTCTAAACTAGTTTAGAGAAAGGGCGAAGAGACGTTGAGGTCCTTCCCTTGTTACGCCACACAACGTTCAGGAACCATTTCCCAAAAAAAAAACAAGAAAAAAAGAAATCGCGTAGCAAGCGGAGGAACTGCAAAGGGCTAGGGTGGGTGGAGGGGAGCGGAATGGAGAAAAGATCTGGAAACCGCGGATAGAAGGGCCGCGTCGCCTGCTGGGACAATTTGCAGAAATAAAGGTGAGCTGAATTCATCTAATTAAGATTTTCCGGCCAGGAAGAGGGGACGTTAAAACCTCCTTGATGCGAAGTAATAAACGAAAAATAAAATTGCCGGAAAGGAATGGCGGTGGAGGGGAGGCAAAAGGGCTGGTGAGGGGGTAAAAGAAAAAGGTGGTGTTTAGAGGTCTGTGGCGACCCGCCAGAGCGTCGGGAGGGGTGGCAGCAGACCCTGCTGGGATTACGGGGCCGTAATTGAGAATTTTAATAGGCTAATTTTTGCTTCAGTCCCAGCCGGCGGGAGGCGCCGGCGTCTTTTTCCGCGTTTCGCTGATTTAATTACAGCGCGCAGACGTTCAGACGTTCGCGGGCGGCGTGGGCGGCAAGGTGTTCAGCGCCGGATTTGGAAGGCGGGCGAGCTTTGCCGGCCGTCTGTGCGGCAATGAATGCAAACTATTACGGCCCGCGCGGGGGCGGCAGGCGGGGGCGGCTTTAGCCGGACAGGCGACGGATCCTGGTGTGGAGGTGTGGAGTCCGCGGGGTTAGTGGAGGATGCTTCGGAGTGGGTGTAAAGACACGGATGTGGCGGGGACGGCGTAAGAGGCCAGCTAGTGCTGGTAGAGGGGGTGGGGAGGGCAGTGGGGGGGGGGGGGGGGGGAGGGATCGTCGCTGAAAGAGTTTTGGCCGTATCAGGCACCGGCCTTGATTTTTAGGATGCGGATGTGAATTATGGACTGAAGCAGAACTCTGGAAAAGGAGAGAACGGAAATGTTTGCGATGTGCTGGTGCAGAAGAATGTCGAAAATTACACTCATGTTCATAAATTAAGGATAATTGCAGAATGTGGTGCCACATAACGTAACACTACACAAAACTGGCGCTAATAGCATAGGCACATAGGAATCACACGCGACACGGATCTGTAAGTCCACGGTATTGGTGATAAGTTTAGAAAACCTGCCCCAAACACATGTGCTAAAATAACGCCACTGTTTCCTCCGCATATACCCCGACATCAGTATGGGATATGATCACCATGTACACGTCCACAGGCCGCACAATGGGTTGACATACTTTGGATCAGGTGGTCGAGCAGCTGCTGGGGTATAGCCTCCCATTCTTGGACCAGTGCCTGTCGGAGCTCCTGAAGTGTCGTAGGGGTTTGAAGACGTGCAGCGATACGTCGACCGAGAGCATCCCAGACGTGCTCGATGGGATTTAGGTCTGGAGAACAGGCAGGCCACTCCATTCGCCTGATATCTTCTGTTTCAAGGTACTACCCCACGATGGCAGCTCGGTGGGGCCGTGTATTATCATCCACCACGAGGAAGGTGGGACCCACTGCACGCCTAAAAAGGCGGACATACTGGTGGAAAATGACGTCCCGATTCACCTGATCTGTTACATTTCCTCTGTCAAAGACATGCAGGGGTGTGTGTGTGTGTGTGTGTGTGTGTGTGTGTGTGTGTGTGTGTGTGTGTGTGTGTGCTCCAATCATAATCCCACCCCACACCATCAAACCACCACCTCCATACGGGACCCTTTTAAGGACATTAAGGGTTTGGTACCCGGTTCCTGGTTCACGCCAGATGAAAACCCGGCGAGAATCTGTTCAGACTATACCTGAACTCGTCCTTGAATATAACCTGGGACAACTGTTCCAGTGACCATGTACTGTGTTCTGGACAACAGGCCTGTGACCAGGGGTCAGTGGAATGCATCTTGCAGGTCTCCGGGCGAATAAACCGTGTCTGTTCAGTCGTCTGCAGACTGCGTGTCTGGAGACAACTGTTCCAGTGGCTGCGGTAAGGTCCAGAGCAAGGCTACCTGCAGTACTCCGTGGCCGTCTGCGGGCACTTATGGTGAGATATCGGTCTTCTTGTGGTGTGGTACAGTGTGGACGCCCCGTACTGTAGCGCCTGGACACGTTTCCTGTCTGCTGGAATCGTTGCCATAATCTCGAGATCACTCTTTGTGGCACAGGGAGGGCCCTTGCTACGACTTGCTGTGTTTGACCAGCCTCCAGTCGCCCTAGTATTCTACCCCTCATAACGCCATCAATATTTGTTCTTTGAGCCATTTTCGACGCACAGTCACCATTAGCACGCCTGAAAACGTCTGCACACTTACTCGCTGCACCGTACTCTGACATGCACCAACACACCTCTGCGTATGTGGACTGCTGCCAGCGCCGCCGTGCGACGACCTCAGGTCAAATACACCGCATGGTCATGCCCCCCAGGTGATTTAAACCTGCAAACCGCCCACCAGAGCGTTATTTTACAATGTATCGGCATTATCGTTAATTTATGAGTGAAAGTAGACTTGCAAGAAACAGGTAGTTCTCCGCACAGCCATTTTGGAAAGGATTAGGCTGCATTTACTTATTTTATTTGACACGTCTAGTGCTGTTGCACCAAATTGAGGAGCATACCTGCTTGGTCATGGAACAAGTCATTACTTGAAACAATTATCATAAAGTGTGGTAGCAGATGAGACAAAATTAATACGAATGTTATGCAGACGACGATCTGCTGAGCATATATTGCGTTCGTGCGCAAGGTCGTAGCGCTTTTCCGAAAATTAAATAAACACAACACATACACATAAGAGACTTTACTCGTCAGTAATATGTTCTCCTTCGCTATTGACAACAGTCTGCCAACGAAGGGTAACTTTTAGTAGAAGTCACGTGGTTTTTAGGCGAACAAATCGTCGAGCTATCTTCGCAACGAAGTTTCATTCGAGAAGGAAGTTCCTTGTAGGTTGTTCGATTGAGCGCGGAGAAAATGCGAGAGCGCAAGATCAGATGAGTAAGGTGGGCTCGCAGTCAATTCCAGACGCGCCTCTTGTATAGTGTTTTTGTGGGTCTATCTGAGTGCGGGCGAGAGTTGCAGTGGAGTAGCGTCACTTCACGCAGTCTTCCTGGTCGTTGTCTTTCCATTGCGTCCGCAAGACGTCTCAGTTGTTGACAATAAACAGCAGTAGTCGATACACGTCGGGGAAGCAGTTCGTAGCACACGACACCGTCGCTGTTCACCAGATACATAACGCTGTCTTTTGTGGATGCGTGCAGGTCTTAGCACGGGGTGTTGCCGCTTAGTTTGGGCTCAAGCATCCCATTCTCTTCGTTATGTTCACACAGTCACCACGTCTCGTCACCAGTGACTATACAAGGTGTTACAAAAACGTACGGCCAAACTTTCAGGAAACATTCCTCACACACAAAGAAAGAAAATATGTTATGTGGACATGTGTCCGGAAACGCTTACTTTCCATGTTAGAGCTCATTTTATTACTTCTCTTCAAATCACTTTAATCATGGAATGGAAACACACAGCAACAGAGCGTACCAGCGTGACTTCAAACACTTTGTTACAGGAAATGTTCAAAATGCCCTCCGTTAGCGAGGATACATGCAACCACCCTCCGTCGCATGGAATCCCTGATGCGCTGATGCAGCTCTGGAGACTGGCGTATTGTATCACAGTCGTCCACAATACGAGCACGAAGAGTCTCTACATTTGGTACCGGGCTTGCGTAGACAAGAGCTTTCAAATGCCCCCATAAAGTCAAGAGGGTTGAGGTCAGGAGAGCGTGGAGGCCATGGAATTGGTCCGCCTCTACCAATCCATCGGTCACCGAATCTGTTGTTGAGAAGCGTACGAACACTTCGACTGAAATGTGCAGGAACTCCATCGTGCATGAACCACATGTTGTGTCGTACATGTAAAGGCACATGTTCTAGCAGCACAGGTAGAGTATCCCGTGTGAAATCATGATAACGTGCTCTATTGAGCGTAGGTGGAAGAACATGGGGCCCAATCAAGACATCACCAACAATTCCTGTCGAAACGTTCACAGAAAATCTGTGTTGATGACGTGATTGCACAATTGCGTGCGGATTCTCGTCAGCCCACACATGTTGAGTGTGAAAATTTACAATTTGATCACGTTGGAATGAAGCCTCATCCTTAAAGAGAACATTTCCACTGAAATGAGGATTGACACATTATTGGATGAACAATTCGCAGAAGTGTACCCGTGTAGGCCAATCAGCTGCTGATAGTGCCTGCACACGCTGTACATGGTACGGAAACAACTGGTTCTCCCGTAGCACTCTCCATACAGTGACGTGGTCAACGTTACCTTGTACAGCAGCAACTTCTCTGACGCTGACATTATGGTTATCGTCAACTGCACGAAGAATTGCCTCGTCCATTGCAGGTGTCCTCGTCGTTCTAGGTGTTCCCCAGTCGCGAGTCATAGGCTGGAATGTTCCGTGCTCCCTAAGACGCCGATCAATTGCTTCGAACGTCTTCCTGTTGGGACACCTTCGTTCTGGAAATCTGTCTCGATACAAACGTACCTCGCCACGGCTATTGCCCCGTGCTAATCCATACATCAAATGGGCATCTGCCAACTCCGCATTTGTAAACATTGCATTGACTGCAAAACCACGTTCGTGATGAACACTAACCTGTTGATGCTACGTACTGATGTGCTTGATGCTAGTACTGTAGAGCAATGAGTCGCATGTCAACACAAGCACCGAAGTCAACATTACCTTCCTTCAGTTGGGCCAACTGGCGGTGAGTCGAGGAAGTACAGTACGTACTGACGAGACTGAAATGAGCTCTAACATGGAAATTACGCGTTTCCGGACACATGTCCTCATAACATCTTTTCTTTATTTGTGTGTGAGGAATGTTTCCTGAAAGTTTGGCCATACCTTTTTGTAACACCCTATATGGGATGAGCACGGTCGATGTTGTTTAGCAGCCAATTGTTGACGAGCAAGCAGAGATGGCTCACATGGCCACCTGCTGATTTTTGTGAGAGAAGCTTAGAGCATGCAGTACCCACACACCCGATTTTTGAACGTACCCCGTTGCATGCAGATGCCGCGCGATTGTGAAATGATAACAGTTAATCACATTTGCCAGTTCTCGAGTAGACTCAGTATGAGCGTGGGGCTGATGAGATTCTGTCATTCTGCGCAACGGGTTAGTCTGAGATGTACCCTTTTACCCTGTGGCTCCTGCAAGATGCAATTTCCACCCCCACACAACTACAGAAGTCAGACAGACGCTCCTAACGTTCTAAAGAGAAATGCCCAAAAAACTTTCAGCAATAAATATCTTCTGGAGTCGTCCGCTGTAAGGAAATGACACAAAAATTCACAAAATTTCTTACGTAACTGGTGGGGTACTTGGGTACTGGAGTAGTGCTAGTTAGCGAAAAAAAAAAGAAAAAGAAAAAGAAAAACATAAAACTAACGAAAGTAATTATTTATTTTGCAAAAATTCTGAGAAATTACAATGGCACTTTTGGTTATGAATTGAACAAGTTATATCCTGGTTCTTTTCGGAATGTGAAGTTACCTCTCAAGGATAGGATTCGCTAATGAAATTTCTATACAAAGTTTAAGATTGCTGTTGACTTGGTAGAATGGCTGAGAGCCACGCCTACTCAACTTGAATAATTATCGTTTAGAATGTTGCTAGGTACAGTCGAGGCTGTCGTTTGTGAAACGCAGTGAAGTGTAGTGTTGTGGAGGAAATATGGGGCCCGCAATAGCTGTAGCGCACAATACCGTAAGCTGCGATGACTGCTGTCTGTGCCACTCGGTGCTAACAAATAAGATAACTCTCTTTCTATCTTGATTGACCTTCGCCAATCTAACTCTCCCTACGCCTTGATGAAGTCAAGGACTCCTATTTGTCCCTAGTCTAACTATTGGTGTGGTATATTGGTCAGATAACAAGTCCACCGGGATGCCACTCACAGTTCACAGGCGTTTAACTATAACTCGGACCGTTCACACCGCACAATAAGTGTGGCGGCCAACACAGTGAACAACGCTTAATCGCAAGGACTCAATACAGTGTCGCACTTCGATTCGCTCTCGACAGAGGTGCTCTCCCAGTGAAGTACTGATGAGAGACTTGTTCCTCACTCCAAGAGCGACAACGGAACGGCGCCTCTCCACGCCAGACGTGAAGGGGTATATCTTCCGGTCTCTTCCATTACTCCTTCAGCTCAAGGCATCAGAAATATCGTCTGCCAATCACCATTGCTCTTCTAAAATGGGAGAATGACGTTTCGTTTGAGGCGACCAGTCCGGAAATCGGTAGCATTGGCGGTTGCTGTCTCCCTGTGAAAATCTCTGAAACTGCGTGCTTTGTGTAAAGAATGCGTAGGCTGGCCGCTCCCACACAATGTAGCGGAATTTGCTTTTAAGCCAAACACGGGGTTGTTCCTCCTTTCCCTCGGGCGAACACTGTCCGCTCTACGGGTGGCCACCGGCCGATGTAGATGGGTTGGGACCGGCCTCCCAGTGTGTTGTCTGCCTCTCTCGAACTAAAAGCTCCTGTGACTGTCGTGTCTTGAATGTGTGTGTGTACGCCAGCGTCGAGTATTTCAATCACGGTCCGCACTTGCGATTTATTAGTTATTTGCATACCATTCACATGAATTCATACAACATTGACTTTATCTTATCGAGTTTGGGTTCGAATGAAGCGTCTTGATGTGCGGAATATGATTGTGAGGGCGGAATATGTAAGCAATGAAGGTCAGGAGACCACGAGGTCTTACATGACTTGTATCACTGTGGATTAATCCGTTTAAACGATCTTCGTCGAATCCCGAAGCCCTTCCTGAACGTGGCGAGTCTTCAATGTCAAAACGATCCTCGTTAAAAGGAGAAAAGTCATTTTCTTGCCTTGAACTGCCCAATGGCGTTATCCCCATCCACGGCGCAAATGTTCCTGGCCGCCTCTATTGGACTCAGGCAGAGTAATATGTCGGAAATGTTTCGATTTCACCAATTGGCACTCCATTTCCTAGCGTCTACTGTTCCGGTCGCTACCTCCGAGTGAAAAAATTACAATATGTAAATCCAAGTAGCAACGGTGTACTACAAAACAGAAATGACATTCGATAAAGACACCCATTTTTTTAGAGCAGACGACAGTGTTCGCCTTGTCCATTTATAGAACAGGTTATGTTGTCCTAAAGTCTTTTTTACGTAACGACAGGAAGCGACTCTCCAGTTTGCTGGTCTACGTACAGGGCGCTCCTTGTGACGGACGTCGCAGACTCCCGGCCCGCCCCCGGCAGGGCAGCGAGACAGCCGTCCGCCCCCGCCGCCCCCGCTGAGTCAGCCGCGCGCTCGCCGGAAGTGACCGGACTTAACGACGCGAGGTTCCGCCCCGGGCCGGTCGGCCAGCCGGTCTTCCTTCCTTCCTGACCGCCGCCTCCTCTGGTCCCAGCCCGTGTGTGTGTCCGCCGGGGCCGGAACACTTGTTCCACAGTCGCTGGGGGCGGCTGCTGGATCCACGCCCACCTGCCGCCTCAGAGCTCTCCGCCTCTCGTCCGGAGACAGACGCCCCGCCACTAGCTGGCGGGCAATACCAGTACCTTGTAGCACACCCTTTGGTGAAATTTATCGCTCTTTAATGGCATTGTCCGCAGCACCAGGGATCCCATGCCTAGTGGCTACTTGTACAATTACAGCCCGCTGCCTAACTAACTAATCTCTATGTATGTGTCGTGACTGACTCACCATCCCCCAGCCTAACCCGCGAAGGATGTTGTTGTTGTTGTGGTCTTCAGTCCTGAGACTGGTTTGATGCAGCTCTCCATCCTACTCTATCCTGTGCAAGCTTCTTCATCTCCCAGTACCTACTGCAACCTACATCCTTCTGAATCTGCTTAGTGTATTCATCTCTTGGTCTCCCTCTACGATTTTTACGCTCCACGCTGCCCTCCAATGCTAAATTTGTGATCCCTTGATGCCTCAAAACATGTCCTACCAACCGATCCCTTCTTCTAGTCAAGTTGTGCCACAAACTTCTCTTCTCCTCAATCCTATTCAATACCTCCTCATTAGTTACGTGATCTACCCACCTCATCTTCAGCATTCTTCTGTAGCACCACATTTCGAAAGCTTCTGTTCTCTTCTTGTCCAAACTGGTTATCGTCCATGTTTCACTTCCATACATGGCTACACTCCATACACATACTTCCAGAAACGACTTCCTGACACTTAAATCTATACTCGATGTTAACAAATTTCTCTTCTTCAGAAACGATTTCCTTGCCATTGCCAGTCTACATTTTATATCCTCTCTACTTCGACCATCATCAGTTATTTTACTCCCCAAATAGCGAAACTCCTTTACTACTTTAAGTGTCTCATTTCCTAATCTAATCCCCTCAGCATCACCCGCGAAGGATAGAAACGTGAAATTTGGAGAAATCGTACTGCAGGCGTCGTTTAAGAAGCGATTCTTCGAAATTACAACTCTAAGAGGTTGAAAAACTTTGTGCTCTGCCTTACGGCAGGTCTTGTCATGGAGGAAACCTCGACAGAGATGTCCACCGCATGAGCGTCTAGGGAAGCGATTCCAGTGGTGGTTTCCCGTTGCCTTCCACTGATGATGATGATGATGATGATGATGATGATGATGAACAACACCAGTCCCTGAGAGGAGTAAATCTCCGACCCAGCCGGGAATCGAACCCTGACCCCTTGGATTGACCGACCGCGGCACTTTATTTATTTAATCGTGTCCAAGCCATAGACAACCCACATATTACATATACACACAAATACAAATACAATACACATATGTACAGGGTGCGGTAGATATGTAATGAGACTCAGTCTAGAAAAACAAATTTGTTGCTCCAATTTGTACAAAACGTTAATATTCTTCAAAGTACTCGCCTTGGGCGTCGACACAACGTTGCCAGCGCGTTTTCCAAGCTTCATAGGCCCCACTGTAGTCAGTTTGAGTTACCCCAGTTAGTGCCTTCGTGACAGCACGTTGGATGTTCGGAATATCGTCGAAACGATGACCCTTCAGGCATCTTTTGACCTTCGGAAATAGGAAGAAATCAGGACGACTCAAGTCAGGGCTGTATGGTGGCTGTGGCAAAACTTCAACTCCAATTCGGGTCAAGTAGGAGGTCACGAGGAACGCTGTGTGCGCCGGAGCGTTGTCGTGGTGGAGATGCCAGCGTTGAGCAAGGTCCTGTCGCTTCCGTTTGACGGCTCTGTGCAATCGCTGAAGGACTTCTTTGTAGAATTCGGCATTGACAGTCTGCCCCTGTGGGACAAACTCTTTGTGAATTAACCCCCGCTTGTCGAAAAACACAATCAGAATTGTCTTGATGCGGGACTTTGACATTCTTGCTTTCTTCGGCCGCGGGGATGCCGGTGTGTGCCACTCCGAGCTCTGGGCTTTCGTCTCCGGGTCGTACTGGAATGTCCACGATTCGTCGCCTGTTACTACGTTGTCTAAAAAGTGTGGATTATTTCCCAAATCATTCAACATCTCACGGCAAACGTCCACTCGTTGTTGCTTTTGTTCGGCGGTGAGCACTCGGGGAACCAATTTTGCGCAAACTTTCCTCATCATCAAATCTTGCGTAACAATTTGGTGAACCGTAAATTTATTCACGGAGACCTCATCGGCGATCATTTTGAGACTTAAACGACGGTCGGAGTCCAGGAGTTCTTTCACTTTGGCCACCGTTCCATCCACACGACTCGTTGAAGGGCGTCCAGATCGTTCCATGTCTTCAACGGATTCCCTCCCGTTTTTAAATTCATTAAACCACCGGAACACTTGAGCTCTTGATAGGGAGTCTTCTTTGTAGGCCTCTGTAATTGTAGCAAAAGTTTCCGAAGCAGTTTTGCCCAAGCGAAAGCAAAATTTGATTGCATACCGCTGTTCTATCGAGCGATCCATCTTCAGCGTTTTCACAAGTGTCACGGGCACACAAACAACGTAATACGCGAAGCTCGACCCTCACTGCACCAGAGCTCCGACGCGACTGCGAACCGGTTCTATTGTTAGCTCAGATCCCCCACCACGTGACGTACAGGTGGAGACCGCCCTGCGAGCGACTGGGGCGCCGCGCGGCGGCCAGTCTCATTACTTATCTACCACACCCTGTATAAGTAAAACAAACCCAAAATGGGGAGTCACATTACAATATAAAGACAAACATAGTATATATATCATATCACGTCCCGCCAAAATTCAGCGCATTTAACTGCCACTGCCGGAGCGTTTGCCAGATCTTCTCTCCTGCACACTTCCCCCATGTTGCTGCATTCCAGGAGGTGGTCCATTGTTTGGGTCTGCCCGGACTGGCACGTGTCCGTCCCGCCTCGGTATCCCCATTTACACATGTTTACGTTGCATCTGCCCACCCCAGTTCGTAGGCGGTTGAGGGTTCTCCATAATGGCCAGTTTAGATCATTTCCAGAGGCCAGTTGTTCGTTGGGTGGGAATAGAGGTGCCTGGTCTCCCGTAGGCAGTGTTGTTTTCCATTTTGACAATCTGGCCTTTTCTTTTCAGGTTTCGAGCGGTTGAACTGAGGTGAGGAAACTCCGTCTTGATTTTAGACGTGTGTGTGCAGGGTTTTGTCCGAAGAGAGGATGGCGCTGGTCGCGCAGCTGCATGAGGCGCTCTGCTTCGCTTGCTATAGCTCGTCTGATGTTGGGTGGAGCTATGCCACTAAGCGAATAAAGTTGGCTAACCGGGGTGGGTCTTAGGCATCCCGTGATTACGCGACAGGCAGCGTTCAGCAGAGGATCCACTCGTTTCGCATGCGCTGATCTTTCCCAAACTGGGGCAGCGTATTCAGCAACCGAGTAGCAGAGTGCAAATGCCGACGTGCGTAACGTATGTGGGTCGGCACCGCATTTTGTGGAGGTGAGCTTACTCAGGAGGTTGTTTCTTGTTGATAGTTTGCCCCTGACCTTGTCTACGTGATGTCTGTAGCTAAGTGTGCGATCAAGGGTGACGCCTAAATACAGGGCTATTACAAATGATTGAAGCGATTTCATAAATTCACTGTAGCTCCATTCCTTGACATATGGTCACGACACAGTACAGATACGTAGAAAAAATCATAAAGTTTTGTTCGGCTGAAGCCGCACTTCAGGTTTCTGCCGCCAGAGCGCAGTGAGAAAAAATGGCGACAGGAGCCGAGAAAGCGTATGTCGTGCTTGAAATGCACTCACATCAGTCAGTCATAACAGTGCTACGACACTTCAGGACGAAGTTCAACAAAGATCCACCAACTGCTAACTCCATTCGGCGATGGTATGCGCAGTTTAAAGCTTCTGGATGCCTCTGTAAGGGGAAATCAACGGGTCGGCCTGCAGTGAGCGAAGAAACGGTTGAACGCGTGCGGGCAAGTTTCACGCGTAGCCCGCGGAAGTCGACGAATAAAGCAAGCAGGGAGCTAAACGTACCACAGCCGACGGTTTGGAAAATCTTACGGAAAAGGCTAAAGCAGAAGCCTTACCGTTTACAATTTCTACAAGCCCTGACACCCGATGACAAAGTCAAACGCTTTGAATTTTCGGCGCGGTTGCAACAGCTCATGGAAGAGGATGCGTTCAGTGCGAAACTTGTTTTCAGTGATGAAGCAACATTTTTTCTTAATGGTGATGTGAACAGACACAATGTGCGAATCTGAGCGGTAGAGAATCCTCACGCATTCGTGCAGAAAATTCGCAATTCACCAAAAGTTAACGTGTTTTGTGCAATCTCACGGTTTAAAGTCTACGGCCCCTTTTTCTTCTGCGAAAAAAACGTTACAGGACACGTGTATCTGGACATGCTGGAAAATTGGCTCATGCCACAACAGGATGGTGCTCCACCGCACTTCCATCATGATATTCGGCATTTCTTAAACAGGATATTGGAAAACCGATGGATCGGTCGTGGTGGAAATCATGATCAGCAATTCATCTCATGGCCTCCACGCTCTCCCGACTTAACCCCATGAGATTTCTTTCTGTGGGGTTATGTGAAAGATTCAGTGTTTAAACCTCCTCTTCCAAGAAACGTGCCAGAACTGCGAGCTCGCGTCAACGATACTTTCGAACTCATTGATGGGGACATGCTGCGCCGAGTGTGGGAGGAACTTGATTATCGGCTTGATGTCTGCCGAATCACTAAAGGGGCACATATCGAACATTTGTGAATGCCTAAAAAAACTTTTTGAGTTTTTGTATGTGTGTGCAAAGCATTGTGAAAATATCTCAAATAATAAAGTTATTGTAGAGCTGTGAAATCGCTTCAATCATTTGTAATAACACTGTAAGTGCTGCTGAACGCGATCCGTTGGTTGTTCCACGTGATGTTTAGGTTTGTTTGGCGTCTCGGTTTCGAAGATGGAATAGGCAGGATAACGTTTTTGCTGCGTTCGGGCGTAGGCAGTTGGCTTCGTAGTATGGCGTTAGACCGTTGAGGGCATTCGTAAGGCTAATTTCTATGTCGTTAAAGTTCCGACCCTGCACGGCTATTGCAAGATCGTCCGCGTAAGCAAAGCTCCTAGCCCCTGGTGCAACTGGTCGATCATTCACATATATGTTGAAAAGAGTGGGTGCGAGGACACTACCTTGGGGTAGTCCATTTTTCTGGATACGCCATCGGCTTCGCTTCCCTCCTAGGTTTACGATGAACCGTCTGTTGCTGAGAAGAGTTGATATAATTTGTATCAGCCCGAAATCATTAGTCATAGCGTATATTTTAGTGAGCAGCAGTTTGTGATTCACAGTGTCGAATGCGGCACTGATCACTCAGCTATCGGGGTGGACTAAGGGGGTGAAACAGGGGATGAAAGGTTAAAAAAAAAAAAAAGTCGCTATTAAAGCAATTTTGAAGCTAGGCCCACGAAAATTGGTATTCTGTTTCTCGGTCAGAAATTAAGAAATACGCGTGTCAGCGTTTTTGGAAATTTAACTCCATGGGGGTGAAATCTACATCGATGAACACTGGTATTTGACTTCTTGGTTACAAAAAAAAAAAATACGTTTTCCAGTATTTTTGGAGATTGAACCCCCAAGGGGGTGAAATAAGGTCTGACTCACTCATCACCGCCAAGTCCAAACCCCTGAGGATAGAAACTTGAAATTTGGAGAGATTGTTGATCTTCTGCTGTAAGCATCGATTAAGAAGGGATTGGGTGAAATTCCACTCCTAAGGGGGTAAAATAGTGGATAAAAGCTTTGATAAACTTTGTCGCTGTTGAGGGAATTTTGCAGATAGAACTACGAAAACTGGTATCCTGTTTCTCTGTCAGAAAATGAAAAAAATACGTGTTTCAGCATTATTGAAAATTCAACCATTAAGGGGGTAAAATAATAGTTACTAAAGAGCTACTAAAGGATTTTTAAGGCTACGTCTATGTCAATTGGTATTTGACATCTCGCTTAGAAATCAAAAGAAAAAAAAATACGTGTTTCAGTGTTTCTGAAAATTCAACCCGTGAGGGAGTGCATTAGGGGATGAAAATTTTTAAGAAAATATCTCGTTACATTAAAAAAATTTAAAGCTCAATTTATGAAAATTAATATTTCATCTCTCGGTTAGGTATAAAGAAATATTTGTTAGTGGATGAAAGTTGCTTTGGAAATATCTCCACGAGAACGCAAAAGGCACGATTAACAAAAACTTTAGACACCCGCTATCAGAATCGCTTTTTTGATCAGAAGTAAATTCGGAAAAGGTCGATTAAGGGAAAACAAAAAGAAAAGACCGTCCAGACTGTACAATTCACGCTCGCGAAGCAACGGGCGCTACGCTAATTACTGAATAAGCAAGGGATGTAAGGGACGTTGCCGGCCGGAGTGGCCGAGCGGTTCTAGGCGCTTCAGTCTGGAACCGCGCGGCCGCTACGGTCGCAGGTTTGAATCCTGCCTCGGGCATGGTTGTGTGTGATGTCCTTAGGTTAGTTAGGTTTAAGTAGTTCTGAGTTCTAGGGGACTGATGACCTCCGATGTTAAGTCCCATAGTGCTCAGAGCCATTTTTGTAAGGGACGTTCCTACGTGAGTGCGAGTTGTTCCAGACGAAGTGCCGCGTCTCAGGGCTGCTTTGACCAACCCATAAGGAGATGGTCCAGCACATCTTACCTTTACGTGTAATGAAACCTTAACCATCCGTTGTCTGTACAAAGGACACATCCAAGAAATCTTAGTATCAGGGGTTTTTATAAGAGCAATAGGAGCTACTACAATACCTTTTACACTTTTCTTGTTTGTCTGTCTGACTGCCTATATGCGAATGAGGCAAAAACTATGACACCAAATTGGGTGCGGTTTTCACAGTTTTATTGTTGGATCTCAAACTTAAAATTTGTTATATGTTTCATCTTGATACACGGCCTTGTACCCAAGTTATCCATACATATAGAGTGTTTTCTTTAACTGGATCAGTGCGAGGAAATCAGAATCCATACGAGATACAGTAAAGCTGTCTTAGGAACCTTTAAATACTCTTCTGTGTAACTAATTTTGATTAATCGTGAGGTACCCACGATAATGAGTAACTATAAAATATGGATTGACTACGTTTGGTGTAAGAACATTTCATTACATTGGAAGAAAGAAATCGGGACAGTAGAAGTTTTTCCTGAGGCGTAGCGCTTCACATAGCGCCCAGGTTAAGATACGGTAGCGGGCGGACAGCTTTAGAAAAATGAGTCATGGATATCGCATACAGACGTGCTTTGATCCAGCAGATAGCTGCAAGCAGTTACGGCTGTGTCCGAAAGCGTCAACTTCTTACGAACTGTGAAATTATCAAGTACTTCAAACATATTTTGGAAACAAAACTGCAATTATTCTGATCCTTACGAATTGCCGCCAATTATAGCTAATTCGTTTGTTAATTTGAGTGATGGTGTGAATGGAGAGTAAGATATTAATCCAATATTAGCTGAGTACACGTTAGAGTGATAATTGTAATTGTAGAGAGAAAGTGAATTACACTCTCAGAGGAATTTTATACTTGAGAACTTTTAACATTGCAGCGCGTCAGCAATCGTGAATAATTTAATGGTTATAAAGTATCCGCCTCGATTGCAAATAGATACCGGATGTTGACCTAGGTTTCGGCGCGGATGCGTCTTTAGGCAGTTTGTAGTTTCGCCCCTACTCTTCAATCTGTACATCGAGGAAGCAATGATGGAAATAAAAGAATGGTTCAGGAGTGGAATTAAAATACAAAGTGAAAGGATATCAATGATACGATTCGCTGATGACATTGCTATCCTGAGTGAAAGTGAAGAAGAATTAAATGATCTGCTGAACGGAATGAACAGTCTAATGAGTACACAGTATGGTTTGAGAATAAATCGGAGAAAGACGAAGGGAACGAGAAGTAGTAGAAATGAGAATAGCGAGAAACTTAACATCAGGATTGATGGTCACGAAGTCAATGAAGTTAAGGAATTCTGCTACCTAGGCAGTAAAATAACCAATGACGGACGGAGCAAGGAGGATATCAAAAGCAGACTCGCTATGGAAAAAAAGGCATTTCTGGCCAAGAGAAGTCTACTAATATCAAATACCGGCCTTAATTTGAGGAAGAAATTTCTGAGGATGTACGTCTGGAGTACAGCACTGTATGGTAGTGAAACATGGACTGTGGGAAAACCGGAACAGAAGAGAATCGAAGCATTTGAGATATGGTGCTATAGACGAATGTTGAAAATTAGGTAGACTGATAAGGTAAGGAATGAGGAGGTTCTATGCAGTATCGGAGAGGAAAGGAATATGTGGAAAACACTGATAAGGAGAAGGGACAGGATGATAGGACATCTGCTAAGACATGAGGGAATGACTTCCATCGTACTAGAGGGAGCTGTAGAGGGCAAAAACTGTAGTGGAAGACAGAGATTGGAATACGTCAAGCAAATAATTGAGGACGTAGGTTGCAAGTGCTACTCTGTGATGAAGAGGTTAGCACAGGAAAGGAATTCGTGGCGGGCCGTATCAAACCAGTCAGTAGACTGATGACCAAAAAAAAAGAGTTTTAGTGTCTACCGAAGAAGGCGTAGTTATCCACGCCGAAACCTAGGTTAACATCCGGTTTCTATTTGCATTCGAGGCGGATTCTTTATCATCATGAATTTTATACTGTACAACGACCCAGTTCACGCGTATTTTCTCAGATAACCGATTTCCTTAGGAAGTCTAAAAAGTTCAGTTCAGAGCTCAACCAGTATGAGGAGCTCTGAATACTTGTGATAATTTCTGCATAACAGTGATTAAAACGTGACTGTGGGGTGCCGCATAGTGGATGGGTACGTTGAGGAAAAACACCTGAAATTCCGAATTTGACTTGTAAACTGTGGCATTTGAAAAACCAAAATTCGCGTGGCCTGATACACAAGCCGTGATCGCAAACTGAACGTTCGTAGTGGTCAAATTGGGTAATATTTGAGACAGCGTTATGTCAGAGACAATCCTTTTGGTAACGGGTTTGATTAATTGCCGTAAGCAGACTATTTCGAGTGACTGTAATTGAGTGCGAGTGTCGAAACTAAAGAGGAAGATTAGTACGGGAATTTGATGTGTTTTCATATCAAACAAGTGTCAATATATCGAAGTTCTCACTCACAAACTACCTTTTAATCAATCGCTCAGTTCACCGGTGCTGAAAACATTTGTTGCACCCGCTGGAATCGTATAATGCTACAGGTTCTACTACAGCATTTCCAGTGCAGGAACATCATTCGTTTTTAATAGGGAGGCGCGTGGACCGGACTGCAGATGAAGAAATCACCGGACTGTGGGTGAATACTATTTCTGTAGGACGGGCATAATGTGACCGCGACGATGCATCCCCCGCAACTGATTGCTACGACAGCCGCTGGTTTGCTCACAGCTGATTTCCACAGGTCATCCATACAAACAAAAAGCGTTGATATTTGTTATTAAAAAAATCGTTAGCAAAAAAAATGTAACTGGAGTTTTCACGCGCAAAGTGTACGAAATAGAAAGGCTGAAATGGAGGTATAACGGATAGTGGAGAGTGGAACTGGTATTACGAACGATTGATGGACACTTTCGTTTGCTTCTCGACTTTTAAGTGGACAATAAATAATGTATTGAGGCAGTCTCCACTGTACATTGGTTAGTGTACTCACTCACAAGTAAACTTACTCGAGGGATAGTCTTGGACTTTGATCGGCTTTGAATATGTTGTAGTTTAGAGCAAAAGAAATATATAGCCATAAGGATGTTAAGGGGGTGAAACTCTTCTCTGAAAAAAATAAAGGTTCAATATTTCTGAATGAATGCCGTTGAAGTAGTAACAGATACAAAAAACTTCAAATAAAAGTTCTATCATGCTTTATTTACGCTACAGTGTTGCACCCAGATTTGCCGAAAAAAACACTTTTCTTCGAAATCCCCTCCCACACTAATTTGTTCTTCATTTCGACATTTGACGAACAGCAAAACATATATTATCGTTAATACCAAATTCGGCCATATATGATAAGTGGCATTCCAAAGCAGCATTTTTCAGAAATAAGCTAGAATGAAGTACATGTCGCTGTATGCGTGCCCGAGATATTGCCACTTCAGCGCCAACTGTTTTGGGTTGTTTAATAACTATTTGCCAGAGAAGTACATTTTAAATGTATATCCTGCACATATTCTTCTACATATGTAAACATTGTTTTAATTTTATTTAGCTCTACATTTTTTATTGTATTAGTGTTGCCTTTTTACATGTGTGGGTATTTTTTTTCAAGTTTTAACAATTTCAGATTTAATTATTTTATATTTAGAATTGTTTGTACACTATTTTTGTTAACATTATTTTAAATTTATACAATAATGAGGAAGTGCAGAATTTTTCAGGACAAAGCACATGAAATTTCAAAAATGACGACTTCGACAAATGTAGGTGCATCGTTATAAATTACATTAAAAACGTTAGAACTTTTATTTGAGCTGGCTTGTTTTGTGTCTGTTACCGTATCAACGGTATTCGTTCAGAAATATTAAAGTCACTGTTTTTCAAGGGGGTGTTTCACCCCCCCTAACAACAGTATGGACACATACAAAAAATTTGTGTCTTACTTTACTCTACACTGCAACATATTCAAAGCCTATCAAAATCAAAATGTATCATTTTGGCAGATTTACATGTTCGACACAATCCACCATGCCCTGTGGGTTGTGTGGTGATCGTCACAAAGGTGCAAGACGAAGAACTGCCTGAGGAGGAGGCGGCAGGTGGGAGGCGGGAGACGGGAACCTCCTGGCAGGGTCGCCATTACTTATGCCGAGGCAATTAATTTGTCCGAGAGATTAGCCGCGCAGTGCTGCCAACTGCTGGGCGCTGTTCCCGGTAACCGCTGGCCCTCCTGCCGCAAGGAGGCGCCCACCTTCCCGTCCGACCGCCACTCCCCCCCACCCCCTGCCCATAGCCGGCGCTGCGGAACTCCCCATTACAACTTCTTTTAATTAAATTCAATTAACGTTAGCAAAAGTCTTTTGCAGCGAACAAGCGCCGCGACTGCTGCGCCTCCCCTCCCCCCTCCCTTCCTCTCCCCTCCCCCCTCCTCTTTCCCTCTGATCCGACCCCTTCACTGTACTTCTCAATTTTCCGCCCTCGCTCTCTCTGTAGAGCAAAATTCTTGCGTCCCGTGGCTCCTTACTGCAGATTTTGCCGGAGTGCCCTGTTTCCCGCACAGTGCGAGATCGCGAATCCCAGCGGCAATTCGCGAATTTTTCAGAGATCAGAACAAACTCTTAGCAGCAGAGCCCACCTGGCAGCCGTATACGAGGGTTGGAACTTAAATAGTGGCAACTATTTATTCAGAACCTATACTTAAGAATTACATGTTTGCACCTGTTACTGTCCTTCAAAGTAGTCACCAGCGTTGTGTATAACCCGTTGCTAGCTTTCTCTTCTGAATACGAAAATATTTGGTTGACACCCACCTACATAGGGAGAAATGATCATAATAAGAGAAATTAGAGCTCGAAAGGAAAGATTTTGGTGTTCCTTTTTCCCACGCGCCATTCGAGAGTGGAATAGTAGAGAAGTAGTATGAAAATGGTTCGATGAACCCTCTGCCAGGCACTTATGTGTGAATTGCAGAGTAACCATGTAGATGTAGATGTTGGGAACCTGGCGTCGGAGAAGCCAGCTTAAGAAGCTAATAGGAATAAAATCACATTACTGTATACTTTTTTATTTACATTCGATAACTGCAAATACCGTCACTGACGCAATGACCGTACCATTTGTACTGTATGTTACAAAATGTGCTGAAACTGACAGTCATCAACTTCAATGCAAGCATGACATTGGCGAACAAGACTCTGACGTACCGTAACAGATAGCCCTGGCGTGCTTCGAATCACATCACACGCAGCTACAATTCTGGCAACTAATTCCATCTCCATGTCCACTGGGGTCTCATACACAAGTGGCTTTAGATATCCCCATAGGAAATTATAGAGAGGATTCAGGCCAGGTGACAACACTGGCCGTGGAATACGACGTCCCCTTCCAATACGGCGACCAGGGGGTGCAACACTCAGATGTTTGCGGACATCCACACTGAGGCGTTTGCACCGTCATGTTGTATCCACATCGGCTCACGAACGGCCCAGATATTCACAGGAAAATAAACAGCGCAGTACGTGTAAATTTCTACGCATATTAGTTGTAAATAAGGTGGGGAACAATAATGCTAGACAAGTTTACTTCCATGTCTCCTTAACCTAGCTTCTTCGACCCCAAGTTCTCTACCTCAAATTGTTCAATGCAGCATTCTCTCTGTCCTGTTACATTTTTCACGCTCTTACGGAAACACATTGTATATACTTTCCATGATGCTACTCCAGGCAGGTGTAAAAATGTATGTGCGCAATGGAACAATGGAAAATAATAAACGCTAAAATGATGATTTTGCCCTGTCTGACTACCCCCCTTAAGCAGATTTTTTTTTTTTTTTTTTTTTTTTTACAAATAAATTACGATCTAAACATAAATGAATGATGACGGCAACTAATACTGCTAAATGATAAACGTTGTCGTTCAATATATATTTATTATAGATTAAAATCAACCCTTTAAGTACAGTCGTCTATATTTCCTAACTAAAATTATTAATCAATTGCCCAACTCTGCACCTTATTATGACTGTGCGGTCTAAAATCACCAACGCGAAATGACTGACATCATCCACGTACCAAGCACTAGAAGACACTAATTTCAATGATGATCTACGGTGGTGTGGGACCTCAGTGGAAATAAAGTAACGTGGTCACAGCTGTTTAGCTTCATAGCCCTAATAAGCAGAAGCAATTTGCGACATCACCGTATGTACTGCGTCCAGTGCGTTGAAGTTATGGTTCTCGTACCAGTCTGCGACGATGGATTAACTCCAGCCACAAATAAACTCTTCCAAACACTAGGACTGAAGAAGGCGGTCCTCTGACTTTAATTCTGTCTTCTCCTCTCTGTGTTCTACAGACGAGAAACGCCCCCAGCTACAAGGACGGAGTTCAGATAACGTCTCAATGTAAGTGTAGGCAGAGGAAGTGCTCTCAGTTACTGAACGCTGCGTACTCAACGACGACTTCCATCCCGGAGGTGAAGTCCAGAATCTCATAGGTTCGCAGCAGTACAGTGCCTGACTGTTCTAACTATAAACTCTCCTGAGAGCAAAGACAGCAAGTCCGTCTGTACCAACAAAGCTGATATCGAGCGACCGTCACACACGGGCGCTCACAGCGGAAGACCTCGTCTCTCCACCGCTGGCCTCCCAGACAGGCTCGGCTCCCCACCATCATAATTCTGAGAACGAATCATATTCCCGAAAACCACGGAATATTCTCCCTCTCTACAGATTCTCCCGAACGCCGACCGACCATATTTTGGTCTTTTGTCGTCCAGCGCGGAAAAACCTATACTCGTACAATGGTACGCTTCTGACTAAAAATCCTTCGAAATAGCCCAGCCAGCATGGTTTCCGAGGTGCCGCTTCTTCGTTCCTCTCACCTGTATCCAAGATTTGTACAGTTCCCGGTTATCCCTCCGGTCCTGCTACAATAGCGGCCGGCCGTCACCCTATTGTGCTCCAGCACTCACGTGCCACGACGTCTATCAAGCTACTTCCTGTGTTTTAGCAGGACCAACACCTGAGTGGGCCTTCCACCCAGAGCTTGAGTCTGCATACCGTTTCATCTCCACTGGCGTTCCAACCTCTTCTAGTATAGGCAATCATCCATTACGCCGTTCTGATAATAAATCAGTCACCTTTCATGCAATTAGCGTTAACAATTATTTACAAGGCGTAAATGACAATGTAAGTCTCCTTTAAATATTCATACATACGATGTACGCTTTATCAAATGGTACCTAATTGTGATTGTAGTTCACGCCAAAGTTTGTGGGTGATTGCTTGTAAGGTGCGAAATTATAGCCACCTTACGCCTTCACTGCTAGCGATGTCATCTTCATTTGGTGAGGGGTTCTTGCACATTGATGTCGAAGATACGCGGTGGCCACATTAATCTGACTGTTTAGATGCTGCAACGGGATCTAAACATCAGTGAGATGGCGGATATTACGTACGCTAGAGGTGAACTTACGCGGTGATAGCGTAACATCTCCTTGGGAGACTGAATTCTTATACTGGGTGATCAAAAAGTCGGTATAAATTTGAAAACTGAATAAATCACGGAATAATGTAGATAGAGAGGTACAAATTGACACACATGCTTGGAATGACATGGGGTTTTATTAGAACAAAAAAAATACAAACGTTCAAAAACTGTCCGACAGATGGCGCTTCATCTGATCAGAATAGCAGTAATTAGCATAACAAAGTAAGACAAAGCAAAGATGGTGTTCTTTACAGGAAATGCTCAATATGTCCTCCATCATTCCTCAACAATAGCTGTAGTCGAGGAATAATGTTGTGAACAGCACTGTAAACCATGTCCGGAGTTAGGTGAGGCATTGGCGTCGGATGTTGTCTTTCAGCATTCCTAGAGATGTCGGTTGACATCCGGTAACCCCAAAGCCAATAAACGCACGGACTGAGGTCTGGGGACCTGAGAGGCCAAGCATGACGAAAGTGGCGGCTGAGCACACGATCATCAACAAACGACGAGCGCAAGAGGAGGGGGTGGGTTTTTTCCGGTTCTAATAAAACCCCATGTCATTCCAAGCATGTGTGCCAATTTTTACCTCTCTATCTACATTATTCCGTGGTTTATTAAGTTTTCAAATTTATACTGACTTTTTGATCACCCGATATATAAGAAACTATCAGCCTCAATTGCGGTAATGAAGCCAACCTTTACCTAGGTTTCAGCCCAAATAATTGAGCCTTCTTCAGAAGATATACCCGAATCTATAATTTGTCTAAGAGGGCATGGTCTAGAAGTAAAACTAAAACGGCCCTCTTAGACAAATTATATATTCAGGTATATCTTCTATCTTGTAAAGAAGGCTGAAATCCAGGTAAAGGTTGGTTTTATTACCGCAATCGAGGTCGATAGTTTCTTATGAGATTATCACGATTGCTGTGCTGCAATGCTGAAAGTACCAAAAGGAGTGATATGAATGGCAGGACGGACAGAAACTTGCCCCAGTGGTAACACCGCTTCCCGTCAGATCACCGAAGTCAAGCGCTGTCGGGCTGGGCTTGCACTTGGATGGGTGACCATCCCGTATGCCGAGCGCTGTTGGCAAGCGGGCTGCACTCAGCCCTTGTAAGGCAAACAGGAGCTACTTGACTGAGAAGTAGTGGCTCCGGTCTCGAAAACTGACATACGGCCGGGAGGGCGGTGTGCTGACCACATGCACCTCCAATCCGCATCTACTGGGCTGAGGATGACACGGCGGCCGGTCGGTACCGTGTGGTCTACCAAGGCCTGTTCGGGCGTAGTTTAGTTCCATGCTGTCGTATTTGCTCCTGCGGGTGACTTCGACCATACCAGAGGACCAGGTGAGCAAGTCGCCGTTCGCTCCACCGCAGACAGCCCCCCCACCCCCGCAATAACTCATCTCTCAGCCGCACACGTGTTCTCGCGGCGGCCGGAAAACTTGTCGGCAAGAAAAAGTCCCGCCTGCCGACTTCTTGCGGCCCGGCGTGGCACCTCCCGCCGGACATCTGGCGCGGTGGGGGCGGAGGAAGAGTGCAGCGCGAATCAATTCCGGCCCCGGCCGCCCCCGCACCCACCCCCACTGGCGCCGGACCTGCCGTCCGAATCCTCCGGATCGCCCTTCCTCTGCTTCCTCCCCCCCCCCCCCCCCCCACCCCCCTGTCTTTTTATTTTACCTCAACCTGCGCGGGGAGCAGATTCCGCCGGTGGAGGAGATTGTGCGTGAGAGGGAAGTGACCGGAAGTCGGAGACCGGCCTGGCGGCCGCTGGCTTTGTCGTCGCCGCCGGAACAACACGGCAGCCACCGTGTGGGATACGTCCGCTGCCTTGGCAAGACCGTCTGCTCGCGTCTCACACGCTTTGGTCAGCTAGAAAATGTTGACCACTGAGCTGACAGTTACATTACATTACATGTACTTTCGTTCCAATATATCCTGTGTAAGGAAATCTGAAGTATGTAAAACATATCAGAAAAGAATTACACAGTAAATATTCCCAAAGGGAAACAGGTGCACTAATGTACATAAAAGGACAAGACACAGTTGTACATTTATCACCAAATTCGTCATATGTCAGCCATTAACAAGAAAAATCTATATGTTTTGTGTTCCGCATATTAAAATGAACAAAAGAGCCCCTGTAAATATGTGCAGTAAGGGTACTTTCAAGTTAAAATAATTATATGATAGATTTTTAACTGCAGCAAGACGGTGAAGAAATAGGCTAATTTAAAAATGTTTTTGTTGAATGCTGCACAAATGACGAAAAAGTACTGCAAAAACCCAAAAAATTGCGGAAGAGTAGCCCGTAGGGATGGAAACGCGTTCCCCCATAAAAACACTTCGTGCTGAGAGCGAATGTTATTCTGCACTGCAGTGATCAATCACAGTCATGGTCCAAGAAAGCTAAATGAATATGAACTCCCCAAAATTATGTTTGATCACTATCTTGAAAGGTGGACTTTTTACGGAATTCAACATGAGCTTTTGCTAGTTTTGGAACCCAATGTTTTTTGTCCAAATTTATCATCAGGATCATTTAATCAATTTAAAAAGCTCGTTGCATGGCTGTCAGGAAAGATTCCATCATCGGAGGCTGCAGTGGATACAAGCGGCTAAACATTATCCAGCATGTCTATCCCTTTAGCTGTCAAGACCTGTGGCTGTCCATCACATACAAATCCTTGAGAGGTATGGGAAAATATGAAGCATGTGTAAGCAATACCGTGTGTTAGCAAGATGGTGCTTATGTGTTGCGAGGTATGTTATTATTTGCACGGGGACGCCGTCTATGAAAAAATAAATAAAGACTGTATAGAAAACTCTTACCAAAGCGACGTGATTTTTTTTTTAATTTCATTTGTTAGTGTAAATCCCAATTTACAAGGTGTTAAGGGAATAAGTGCGTGTATTTCTATTGGTGACTGAGGACTGTGTACTGAATAGCATTACATCAGCATTTAATTTATTTGCAGACTAATAAATATAGTTATTAGGGGTGGTACGCTTTTAGATCGTTTAGTACCTCCAGCCTTCAGTAGTTTGAATCTTTTATTTAGTTGGCAGTATTGGCGCGCGCTGTATTGCAGTAGTTAGAGTAACGAAGATTTTTGTGAGGTAAGGGATTCATGAAAGGTATAGGTTATTGTTAGTCAGGGCCATTCTTTTGTAGGGATTTTTGAAAGATTGCGTTGCCTTAAAAATATTGTGTATCAGTTTAGTGATGATCGGAATATGTAAAGAGAGAAATGTCTGAGTACGTTCAGTTCTGTTCAGCTATTTGAAAATCAAATAACGTAACAGGTTTATCAGCACAGTCATTCATAAATTTTTCTAAGGGGACGTTTCAGATGCAAACAACCATGCATGGTTCAAATGGCTCTGAGCACTATGGGACTTCTGAGGTCATCAGTCCCCTAGACTTAGAACTACTTAAACTTAACTAACCTAAGGACATCACAGACATCCATGCCCGAGGCAGGATTCGAACCTGCGACTGTAGTGGTCGCGCGGTTCCAGACTGAAGCGCCTAGAACCATGCATGATCAGCGCCTATTAGACGGAGGGGGTCCAACAGCCGATCAGTTCCAGTCATTCCACCAGGAAGGGGGGTACACGGCTCGTGTTGTCTGTAATTCAACCGTGCCTAGACGGTCAATACCGCGCTTCGATCGCGCCCGCATTGTTAGTTTGCGCCAAGAAGGGCTCTCAACAAGGGAAGTGTCCAGGCGTCTCGGAGTGAACCAAAGCGATGTTGTTCGGACATGGAGCATACGGAGAGACAGGAACTGTCGATGACAAGGGCTGCTGCTGCAGTGGATGACCGCTACCTACGGATTACGGCTCGGAGGAACCCTGACAGCAACGCCACCATGTTGAATAATGCTTTTCGTCCAGCCACAGGACGTCGTGATACGACTCAAACTGTGCGCAATAGGCTGCATGCTGCGCAACTTCACACCCGACGTCCATGGCGAGGTCCATCTTTGCAACCACGATGAATTTTGCACAGCATACAAACCATAGTTGCTGGTGTATGAAACTTTAAAATTCATTTAGTTTATGAAAAAGTGAATGAGATGTTATAATTAAAAACTTTCATATTTAGAAAAAACTCAAATTTTATAGTTAACTCTCTCAATTTTACAACAGTTTTTAATAGATTTGGAAATTTCTAGAGTTTCGCATTGAAGAGTTTGTGTTTAGTGAAGCACTCCGTCTTCAGGCCACGAGTAGCTTACCGGGATTATCTGATCGCCGTGTCGACCTAGTTTGAGGATGCGGATAGGACGGGCGTGGGGTCAGCACACCGCTCTCCCGGTGGTAAGATGGTATTCTTGACCGAAGCCGCTACTATTCGGTCGAGTAGCTCCTCAGTTGGCATCAAGAGGCTGAGTGCACCCCGAAAAATGGCAACAGCGCATGGCGGCCGGATAGTCACCCATCCAAGTGCCGGCCACGCCCGACAGCGCTTAACTTTGGTGATCCCAAGGGAACCGGTGTAGTTTGTGTTTAATTACCAGTGCAAAATTCATCGAAGAATCTCTCTTACTTATGGAGAAAAGTGTACCTATAGCAACAAATGCAGGCAATAGTAAGTGAAAAAATGATGAAATTTTACACCTAAAAAATTATTATGTTATGTTTTTGAACTTCCACTGCTATGAGTGTGCATCCTGAATCCCTTCTGGACATTCTGACAAAGTTTTATGAGTTTATTTGCAAAAGTATAGACAGTGGGAATTAAAATGTCGTGTGATGCCTCTCCTGCTCCAAGTCGGCCCTTTCGTAATATCCGCTTGTGGCCGCTAGTAGTTGCGTCTCCTCGAAACGAATATGGTGGTTACCTGGCTGGCCACAAGCGGATATTACGAAAGGCTCTACAGGGAGGCAATCGAAATCGCCAAACACCCTAATAATTTCAATCCAAAGGAGGAGGGCGTGAAATTAAACGGTATATGGATGCCGGTGTAGAAGAAGATGTGTGCCACCCGTCCACTACTGGGTGATGGCAACGGCGATCGACGGCGACGGACAGCGGCCAATTGCACTGACGTTTTCAAAACACGTGACGTCACGCCGCGGCGCGGGAGCGCGCGGACACGGAATTTAGCGGCAGTCAGTAGCGAGCCAGTGGGTGTGTTGGACCTTCCACCGAGCTACGGACCCCTATGAAGATGTCCTCCGCAGATGGGGACGAAACGTTGGGAATTAGCACAGAATTCATCAACCGACCACGGCATAACAGCCCGGATAATTATAATGGACATGACCTTTCCGGCCGTGAAAGTCTACATTTTAGTATAAGGACTTATTCCAGGTATTAATTTCCTTTACTGGTGGAACAGAATACGGTCGGGAGTACCGGGAAGGCAGTGCTGTTGACTTTAGAGTGAATTCTGGCTGTCGCGTGGCGTCCGACGAACACCGCCCCTGGAGACAGGTGTGTTGGCGAGGGACACGCAGCGCTGGTGGAGCGGAGGGAGGAATCAGAGTCATCAAACGGCGATTTGCCCTCCCCCACCCTCCCAGTTCACCTCACCACACGGCGAGCGGCAGCAGCAGCAGCAGCAACAACAACAGCAGTTTGCGCTGTCGGACGGGAGATGAATCACCCGGCCGCGTCTCTCGTTGTGACGGAACCCTCGCTGGAGCGCAGGAGCCAACACGCAACCCTGCGGGACACCGCGTCGGACCCCCAGCTCTCCACATTACGTACTGCTGCTCACACAGCGTGCTTTCCCACCATGGAGGTAGACTAAGGGGAGATGGTGTAATGTTGGTGCATTAAGTTGTTCTGAAAGCGGTGCTGATATTAAAGACAATAAAAGCGGGTTAAAAGCTGTGAGCTATCTGGGGAAGTTAACCTTGCATTACTGAGCAACTGTTTCACCAGGTATCCAGTCTAGCTTACCAAATTCCCAACCAGACTAACATTAATTATAATCTTTTAATAGTCATCTTACGACATTATATATATATATATATATATATATATATATATATATATATATATATATATATATATATAAAGAGAATTTAAATGAAAAAAGTAAATCAGTTTATATTTGGACATTTATTTTAACTATGATCATTGTTCCGTTAAAATTTCAGCATATCAAACTTGATTCGTAACTAAACTGGACTGGTGCCTTATTTAGGATTGTGAAAATGTGAGTTTGTAATCTTACGGAACACATAAAATATGGAGCCAAGATTGGGAGACTTCATACAACACTGCATTCACAGAATAACACACAAAGAACGTTGAAACATATGCAAGAGGAAATTATCCACAACCAACCGATTCAATTTTCACCCAAAGAAGTTACGTTCGTAGCACAATCCTGTCCGTCATGAAATTACCACACACTGGTATACTAAATTCATACTATCTCTCTGTGAAATCTTCCCGAAAAGAATAGCTGAGGGCTACGTTGATGATTACACTACATGCTTCACGTGGTCAGCCTGGTTTACACAAAGAGTGTAACTCCGCAATAATTTTGATACTTAAAATAAATTACACCGAAACGCAATTTAGAAAAGAAAAACCTCGAACTTGTTATTATCCTCTTACTATTAACCTGATGGGTCAAACAATTGTATAAGCACGTGGTACTGGTCTCACAAAGTACACTCCATGTGGGTTGAACATAAAGAGAAGTTGCTATATTGAAAAATATTGTTAAGACGAGACGTTATAATCTCACACACATTCCCATTTAATATTGATGATCTTAGTTAGAGTTGTGGATCATCAACTCGTGGTTCCACTTTACTCACAAAGTAGTGACAAAGCAACTACTAGAAGATATTCTCAACTTCAAACTCGAATTACACTGTGTTGCAATTTAAGATAACATAAGATATTTTAGATCTAAAGCTGAAATAAAGGTGATTAAATTTTCAGTTAGGCCGAACTTAAGAAATCCAATTTCCTACGGACTCAGCAGACACGCGCTTAGCCGGAGATCTTACCACTTCAGTCGTTCGCCGTGGACAGACTGCCCTGCTGGGCTCCTACCGAGCGTGCTTCACAGATACGAACGGAAGTGACCAGAGAGGCAGCTCCCTATACCAACATGACAAGGGATGGACAGGACCATACTAAGAATAGAAACCTCTCTGCTTTTAGAAAGCGTAGCTACCTGTTCCGACGTTGGTCCTACTGTTCTCTAGCAGACAGGCTTGTCTGCTACCTTCAAGCATGCAAATAGAAATACATTTGCTCATTCATCCTTCCACACAGAAGGGAAGGGGGATGACAGTATCTTATCGTATACAGTATATGAAAGAAAGCGGATGTAGGTTCCGTATGAGACTGTGTGACATGAATTAAACTGTGTTTTAAAGTGTAGTAGTGTGACAGATCGTTCTTGATTATGTGTAAAAGTAACACGTTCCACTGCTCAGTCTCCTCCCAGATATAGTCTGAAACACCACAGTAAATTTAGAAGTGGAATGTATGCCGTAAATAACAGATTTAAAAAATTAACATGAAAGGAATCCAACAGAGACCTTTCAATGGCATTACAGACTTACTCTGTTGTTTTGAAGCCAGTCGGCAGGGCCTGCCGCCATCTTGGATCCCCCAAAATATTAGCAGACGAGTGTTTAGAATTGCTTCTTGTTCTTTATTTCTGTCGTGTGCCCGCGATATTTGTGTGATACAGTAAATGTTACACTATTTTAGTGAACAACACAGCATAAGGAACGCATCTTCAAACATTTTTTTGTCTTAAATGCATATTCGATACGACACGAAAATATGATGGTTCTGGCCTCCTTTTTGTTTATACACTTCGAATAACCGAGAAGAGAAGTATGTGCTATGGAAAGCGTGCTTTCTTAATCCATTTTTATTCACTTTCATTGTGTTTGTGTTCATATTTGATAAAGCCAGAACTCTTAAAGCAGTGATTGAGGCACTGAGTTGTATTCGTTGCATTTTCAAGTCAAATGCAAATTTCAAATGTTCAGGTTTGGAAGAAACTTACTCTATTTCCTTTGGTGTCCCATTGATGTGTGCAGGGATGATATAAACAAGCCAGCTATCATGTTAACAAAGAAAGATTCGTAAAATTACGAAGGAAAAGAACTGTATTTAAGATTGTCAGGCCCATTGTAGTTTACACATCTGCTTTGTTTTTAAATTGAACCTACCAAGTGACATTCAGTGAGGCAAATAACAGCAGTTTACAGGGTAACACCACAACACACTGATTAATGTAACGATCTAAATAGCCTTGACTTAGATAGGGAACTTCGCTTTAACAAATACATAGCCCTTTAAGTACTTATAATTTAACCTCTGTAAGAGGTGTTCCACACATTTTACTGAAGATTTAATTAATTACTTGTAGTTACATTACTTTTATATTAAATTATTGCATTTTAAAACATTACTCCCTATTTCCAGGATATTTCTTGCCAGGACTTTTCAGTTACTTGGGAATAACCAAACAATGAAAACCAAGTGTATTGGCCGGCCGGGTTGTGGCCGAGCGGTTCTAGGCGCTACAGTCTGGAACCGCGCGACCGCTACGGTCGCAGGTTCGAATCCTGCCTCGGGCATGGATGTGTGTGATGTGCTTAGGTTAGTTAGGTTTAAGTAGTTCTAAGTTCTAGGGGACTGATGACCTCAGAAGTTAAGTCCCATAGTGCTCAGAGCCATTTGAACCATTTTTCTGAATGTACTAATCGCTTCAAGATATCTGATGATAGCTAAATTCCGAAACGGATCATATGAGCAGTAAAGTCATACCTTGCCTAATGTTTGACTTTTTCCATTGCGACTCGGTGAGCTTGAATGCAGAGGTGGTGATTATTGTAATAATAGTTTCTGCCTCCTCCATGACTTTGTGTTGATTTCAATAACATAAATGTTACGGTCGCGGCAATCTTTAATTCCCTAGGACAGATATCTTGGCAGTTCCAATGTGAATAACAGGCAAAAATGTTCTCTAGGAATGAGTGAACTGTCTGTTTACGTAATTAAGTCTGTTCGGAACCCTACTCGCAACTGGCCAACCATATTGTCTTTTCTTTTTTTTTAATATTTACGGAACGAATATTTCACTATGCAGCGGAGTGCGTGCTGATTTGAAACTTGCTAGCAGCTGTATGTTGGAATGGGAGTCCAACCTGGGAAGGTAAGAGATCAGGTGCTAGCGGAAGTAAGGCTGTTAGGGCCAGTCCTGAGTCGTGCTAGGATAGCACAGTCGGTAGGGCACTTGACCGCGAAAGACAGACGTCCCATGTTCGAGTCCTACTCGAACACACTGTTTTAGTCTGCCAGATAGTTTCACGTTTATTATATTTTTTACTGACTGGCAAGAACTATAAGTTAGTAACGAACTGCATCCTGGCGGAAAAAATTAAAATTCTTGCAAAATGCGATTCCTCTTCATGAATACAAAAGTTTTCGACCAGCAGTATGTATGAAGAAATGTAGTATGAACTGCAGTCTTGTGTATATCTGTCGGTTTATCTCTTTCTTTAAGTCCTTCCCAACGTACCATTGTCGAATTTGGATCTTAAGGAAATTCGGAATTTGACATCAGTCTCGATGGTTGTTAACAAAGGTACAAGTTTGGCGCTTATGAGAATTCTTTCTTTATGCTCAGATATTTCAGCCCATAGGTTGGGAGGGGGTAACCATTCAATAAAATGATAACACTAGGTGTATTGTCTTGTTTATGTTCCTGGAACCATAGGTGAAATATTTGTGCCACTGGTCCTCTCAGTTTCGAAATACATTTCACGTCCTTCGCGCATCTTATTACCTTATAAGTACTTTGAATGCAGTACAGTCCAGGAGAGGGACAAGTAGAAAAAATATTGTTCGATTACTTTTAAGTTTACAGTTGCATGCACTGAACTCACATGTTGTTGTTGTAGTTTTCAGTCCTGAGACTGGTTTGATGCAGTTCTCCATGCTACTCTATCCTGTGCAAGCATCTTCATGTCACAGTACCTACTGCAGCCTACATCCTTCTGAATCTGCTTAGTGTATTCATCTCTTGGTCTCCCTCTACGATTTTTACCCTCGACGCTGCCCTCCAATGCTAAATTTATGATCCCTTAATGCCTCAGAACATGTCCTACCAACCGATCCCTTCTTCTGGTCAAGTTGTGCCACAAACTTCTCTTCTCCCCAATCCTATTCAACACCTCCTCATTAGTTATGTGGTCTACCCACCTAATCTTCAGTATTCTTCTGTAGCACCACATTTCGAAAGCTTCTATTCTTGTCCAAACTATTTATCGTCCACGCTTCACTTCCATACATGGCTACACTCCGTACAAATACTTTCAGAAACGACTTCCTGACACTTAAATCTATACTCGATGGTAACAAATTTCTCTTCTTCAGAAACGCGTTACTTGCCATTGCCAGTCTACACTTCATATCCTCTCTACTTCGACCACCATTAGTTATTTTGCTCCCCAAATAGCAAAACCCCTTTACTACTTTAAGTGTCTCATTTCCTAATCTAATTCCCTCAGCATCACCCGACTTAATTCGACTGCATTTCATTATCCTCGTTTTGCTTTTGTTGATGTTCGTCTGATATCCTCCTCTCAAGGCACTGTCCATTCCGTTCAGCTGCTCTTCCAGGTTCTTTGTTGTCTCTGACAGTATTACAATGTCATCGACGAACCTCGAAGTTTTTATTTCTTCTCCATGGATTTTAATACCTACTCCGAATATTTCTTTTTTTTTCATTTACTGTTTGCCCAATGTACAGATTGAATAACATCTGGGAGAGGATACAACCCTGTCTCACTCCCTTCCCAACCACCTTTTCCCTTTCATACCCCTCGAACCTTGTAACTGCCGTCTGGTTTCTGTACAAATTGTAAATAGCCTTTCGCTCCCTGTATTTTACCCCTGCCACCTTTAGAATTTGAAAGAGAGTAGGAAAAAGTTGCGAATAGGGAAGAACGATTGAAGTTGAGCGATACACCAGCAGATTTTCGGAGGAGGTATTATGGACCAAAATAAGAAAAACAATTCCTGTAAACATGGCTCCAAAACTCGTGTCCTAAGAGCTATGAGCACCTGTTCACTACCAGAGATACGTTCCACAGTAGTTCTGAAGGTTTTCATTTTAGAGCCCATGTTTAGTGGGAATTTTTTCTGGTTTTCCTGGAGTGTTGTGGTTCACCTTGTACAGTGGACCACGGACCTACTTAAGTTTCTAAAAGCCACACACACGCACACACGCACACACACACGCACGCACGCACACGTCAGTCTACATATGTACGTACGACCTGTTGGAATAGACGACCATATTTCATCAGTGAATAAGCTGCCGACTGTTTACCTGTTGCTAGGCTATTGTAAGTCACGTAATTTCTATTTGTGTAGAGTTTTTTTCGTAAAGAACGTCGTTTGGATGACTTCTCGTGTGTTTGCATATCTCTAATTCTTCCAAAACTTTCCTAACTTGCCCTTTTCGTATTCTGTGTAGATCTTGCAATGTATTTTCGATACATTCTGTCTCGTGGTTTTCGTTTTTCAGCTGTAGATAAAAGTTTGATTGCTTCCATAGTTGCTTGTGTGTTATTTAATTGTAAACTTTAGCATTTAAACATAAAAACTGTATAGAAAATGTTATTTCTATTTTGTAAAACGAGAATGGATGAAAACAGTAAACGGAAACAGTAACTAATCATAGATACAAATGGTAAAAAATATGTCAATGAAGCACAGCTAACATTACTGACTAACGAAGACTACACTGTAAACACCAAACATCAACGAGAATTAACTGCCCTTATTGCAGTCAAAATAATTTTAAAGAAAATGGTACAGATACAGAAAATACAACAGGCTAGCGACAAATAGACTGTTTGCTCACTGTTGCAGTATGGACGTTTATTCCAACTAGATATAAGTTTACATATAAACTGAGCTTCATGTACAGCTTTTATGAAAGTAAGTTCATTCACTAACTGTAACACTTTTACTTGAGACTGGCGCTATACTCGGAATAAGCTTGGATTAAGGAAGAATCACTACTAATTAAACTATTTTCAGCTTGTCTGGAATAATTCATTGCAAAATGTCACATTATAACGTGTTCTACGCTGCGGGCCCGGCCGAAAAGAAAATGTTTTGCACTAGATCTATTTTTTTTAAAAAAAGAAAAAAGGAACATTTTCACACAAAATGTGCTCTAGCAAAAAATTTAAAATTACAAATGTGTGACAAGGAGGAAGTGGAAAGTACAGTGGTATGCAGAAAGTTCACAGACACTTGCGCGTATGCGTGCACGTTCGAGCGTGCTCTTAACCCACAGAGAAGTCGACACCCGAGCATCACAATTTATACAAGACTGTAATACAACATGATCTGGTGTACCGATCTCTCCACATTCATTTTTGCGTGTTTGTTCACACAAACTGGGTACAGCTAATGTCTCGTTGCGAAATGGATCATGTCCATACTTTGGTGACTGTACTACTATAGTTTCTTTCTTTTACAAATATCTCGGAACAATTCGTTAACACGTCAGCCTGAGTCATTACGATCCCAGTTCTCTTGCGACGCTCCGGTTCTCCGGGATTAACTGCACTTGGGGGCAACTGAAGAAGCAGATCATTACGTAACAAAGATCAAATATAAACAGTGTCCCGGTGGACACCCAAGAATTTGTCTTACAAGCTACAATGGGGATAGCTTCGGAGATTGTGACACCACATCAGCAGTAAATCACTCTTGTTATATGTCTGCCGCAGGATTGATCTGACGCTTGGGGCTGTATCTGCGATCTCCCGGGCAGTGCAGACGAAGTTCCGAGTTCCGGGACCTGTCCGTAGGGACAGCTATCGGCAAGCGTGCCGCACCTTCACCCACAAACGCCACGCCAGGGGGGAAGAAAGTGAGGGACAGGAAGGGGGGGAGGGGGAGAGACGGGGAAAGGAAGCTGTCCTGCGGGAATATTTGTCAGCGCGAGTCCTCAGATAGGGAAACACGTGCAGGGGCAGGCCCAGTGGCTGCCCAGATAAGATAAGCCTAGCGGGGACCAGCCGCGTCTCATGTCGTCTCCGCTGTCGCGGCCACTTCATCTACGCTGTGGCGCGCACTCACCAGCGGAGCACACTGCCGTCGCTCATTCGACAAATTTGTAACACACTGAAATTGCAATTTAACAGTGACAGAAATTGTGTAGCAGCGTTTCTGGTTAATGGAGAGGAGGAACAGGAGGAGGAAGAGGAGGAGGAGGAGGAAGAGTAAGAGTGAGGTAGATCAGGCGGCGGTCACTATACAAGAGAAGAAGAGAGAGAGAAAGAGAAATTGGTGGAAAAGAGGAATAAGAATAGTTTCAAGTGAGATGGAGGAGGAGGAAGAGGAGAAGGTAGAGTAAGTGGATGAGTAGGAAGAGATCGGCAAGGGGGAGAAAATAGACGAAGAAATAGTTGATGAAGAAAAAGTAGTAGATGGCTAGGAGGTGGAGGAGAATGAGAATGAGGAGGAGGAGGATCAATGAAGTAGAAGAGGTGGGGGTCATTGAGGGGCAGAGAGGAGGAAGTGGTAGTAGAGGAAGAGGAATGGATGGAGTGGAGAGAAGACTAACTTCAGGTATAGATGGTGTAGCAGGAGGAAGTGCGGAAGTGGAATAAGTGGAGGAGCAGGAGGAAGAGGTGTAGATGGAGAAGGTGGAAGAAGTGAATCAAAATGGTTCAAATGGCTCTAAGCACTATGGGACTTAACATCTGAGGTCATCAGTCCCCTACACTTAGTACTTAAAGCTAAGTAACCCAAGGACAGCAGACACATCCATGCCCGAGGCAGGATTCGAACCTGCAACCGTAGCTGCAGCGCAGTTCCGGACAGAAGCGCCTAGAACCGCTCGGCCACAGCGGCCGGTGAAAAAGTGGAGTAGATGAAGAAAGACGAGGGAGAGGAGGTGGAGAAAGAGGAGTAGAATTGTGAGAAAATAAAACGCCTACAGCCGTCCTTATTTTTTTATTTATGTTTTATTTATGGTGTTGCAACTTTTCAGATAGTCTGCTTTACCAGTTACGCTGGCTACTGATGCGATATATAGAGGGATCGTGTCAACCCTTTCCGCATCAACTACACCCTGAAGACGGCGCATTGAAGCGCCGAAACTGGCTGCAACAAAATAAATAAAATCATAACGACGGCTGTAGGGGTTTCATTTTCTCACAATAGTAAATGGCCGTCGTGCCAAAGACTTCCTGTGCAAATGATGGACAGACTAGATGGACTTACTTACTTACTTGACTATTAACCCATTGGTTAGCGATGACATCATTCTGTCAAAAGTGGGCGGAGCCTCCAGTATATAAGTAAGATGTGCACCGCTCTATGTAGCAGTGATTTACCACCAGAAGCCGGCCGGAGTGGCCGTGCGGTTCTAGGCGCTACAGTCTGGAACCGAGTGACCGCTACGGTCGCAGGTTCGAATCCTGCCTCGGGCATGGATGTGTGTGATGTCCTTAGGTTAGTTAGGTTTAATTAGTTCTAAGTTCTAGGCGACTGATGACCTCAGAAGTTAAGTCGCATAGTGCTCAGAGCCATTTGAACCATTTTTATCACCAGAAGGAGGCTCTTGCTCATACAGAATTTTGGTAATTCATCGTTTTATTACTTTGTACATTTATATAATTTTCTTTAATGTATATAGCCCTCTGGTCGGACTTTGTATTTGTAGGTCTGAAGATGACCACAGGCGTGGTCGAAACCGGTTACCAGAATAAATAATTTTGTGATCAAGACTGATTTTAATAGTAACTGTTAGTAATAACTTCCATGGTAGTAGAGGGAGCTGTAGAAGGCAAAAACTGTAGAGGACGACAGACAGTGGAATACATCCAGCAAATAATTGAGGACGTAGTTTGCAAGTGCTACTCTTAGATGAAGAGGTTGGCATAGGGGAGGATTTCGTGGTGCGTCGCATCAAGTCAGTCAGAAGACTGATGACTGAAAAGAAAATTCTTCTGTGTGGTTCCCATAGCCTAAATTCCAAAGATCACATTATTCCACCAATTTGAAGGCTGTATAAGTGCTGCTATGCACACTATAAAAATGGATGTATGACGCAGTTTTTGTTGTGAATACGTTTCTTAAATAAGCGTTTCGATTTATACATCGTCGTCAGATTAATTTGAAAAATTCGTGAAAAAACACAAGTAATACGTAGCGCATAACAGCAGTCTGGTCACCAAAAGCAAATACGCGTAAGAAATATACAAAAGTACAATGTGAAACCATAGCATGGCTTCGGTGAACACTCGGACATAGGAGTCACATGTGTTATTCGTGAGAGAATGTTTTACCGAATCGTTACGCCGTTTGTGTCGTTCAGGAAAACAACTGGACCACTAGGTGGGCGTTAATATATTTATAATAAGCCCAAGAAAATGACGAAGACACGACCTGGGGGTCGTGTACCATTACAAAACGATTGTACATAATATCAAATGCCATAAAACAACAAAACCAACCCCTGGGTTGCGACGACGAATAAACTTTTTATTGCAAAACACTTCTGATACACACAAACATATATACATTGACTGGCTGGATACACCATATGGCAAGGGGAATAATTTTTTTCTCTATGTATTGTTGGGTGTCCTTTACGAGTTTTTTCAGATTAATCTGATGTAAAAATCGACATGCGTAATGAAAGAAATTAGCCGTCACGCAACCTGTGGCTTCCATATATTTTATAGCATCCGTAATAGCAGTGATACAACCTTCAAATTATGTAAAAATGGCCGCAAACCTCTTACGTGACTTCGTCACACTTGGCATTATTCCTCCACGCTTTCTTTTAAATTATTTTATTTCCTCTACTAGTTTCCCTCACCGTCAATTTTCAAGTGCATCTTTAGTAACAGATGCGGATGTATCGTTGTTAGTTCGTTAAAAATTTTCCCAAGTATTCATGCGCATGGGAAGGTCATATAAACAGTTGTATATACTATGATTTGTAGTACATATTACAAGAAGGCGACATGTGAGGGCCGTGCTGTGGACAAAGATGCATGGCACGTGATTTTTTAACGAACTAACAAAGAAGTTTTCACATCTGTTACTGTAGATGAACTTGAGAATCGACACTGCAGAAACTATTAGTGCAAATAAAATAATTTAAAACCAAGCCTGGTGCAGGACTGTCATTTTTTCAAACCTACCCCACAAAAGTCTATGAACAGCGTTTCAAGAACCAGTAATCTGAGAATACAGAACAACTTCAGTAGTACCCACTATAAATCGATCTGTATTTTTAAATTTAATTTTACTTTCAAAAAAATTAAATTTGTACAACGGCATTTCTGTTAAGAATATGCGCGTGGCTATGTTAAAAGGAGCATAGTAATACGATGTTTGTAAAAATGTCGTAATTTTTCCGCAGACTGACAATAATCGATTTTGTCTGGCAAATTTCGGAAGGTCCATCTCGGAAACAAAATAAAAAAAATGAGAATTGATGAGAAATTAGACATAAATAAGACGAGCTATGTAAACATGACATTGGGGATCAAGATGTTCTCTGCCTCTTCACTGTATTTCAATGTTTTGGGCGCGCACACACACACACACACACACACAACGCACGCGCCCGGACACACACTCAAAACCGTTGTTCTTCATACACCAAACTGCGGGCACACTGTTTCTACGTGATACGTGACCAGCGTGAGCATTAGCAAGTAGCGGTCAATGAGACATATCTATGTTTCAAGCGGACACTGTGCGAAAAGTAGAGTATTCTGGCGAATCACGTTTTCGCCCATATTTGGGTAACGTACGTCGTCGAGTGCACGGAAGGCCGAATGAAACATTTCGTAAAGGTCAGTTCAGCCCAGATCTGGGTCTGTGATGTTTTGGGGGCGTTTTCCTTATCATGAACTGGATCCACTTCCTGAGGTGACAAATAACATGAAACAGAGATTTAACATTCTGAATGATCAGATGTTGCCTATCAGTCAACACCTCCATGATGAGTGTGCTACTGATATCTATATTTTTCACAGTTCATTGGGCTGTGAGGATACGTATGTTACTGGTTCTCTGACCACTCCCTGTTATATTTCGACTGGCCTGCAAAATCACCTGTCTTGAACCCCATAGAAAATCTGTGTGACATGTTGGAGCAGAGGGAAAAACGCCGACATCAGCATCCCCACAGTTTGGTGGAACTGAGCGATCAAATGCTCAGTGAGTGGCTTAACCTGGATGCGACGTACTTGCACAACCTTGTGGACATTCTTTCTAATCCAATCCAGGCGGTTATCCAGGGGCATAGATACTCCGTATTAAATGATGCTCTTAAAGATTTCTCTTTCTTTCTTTCTTTCTTTCTTTCTTTCTTTCACTGGTGCCATGTCCCGCGCTGACGCAGGGTCGGCATTGTTAGGAACGGATGTGGCAAGGTTAGTGGAAAGGGGTGGCCGGATGCCCTTCCTGCAGCCACCCCCGTACCCCCCGGGACAGAATTAGTGTACTCCAGCTGTCTGCATCTAGTGTAATTCATGGAATAGTGCGAACGTGTTCAGATGTCTGCGAGTCGTGTACTGAGGCGGAACGTGGGGACCAGCCCGGTATTCATCTAGTGGGATGTGGAAAACCGCCTAAAAACAACATTCAGGCTGGCCGGAGCACCGACCGACGCCGGTAACCCGCCGGGCGGATTTGATCTGGGGCCGGTGCGCCTACCCGAGTCCAGGAAGCAGCGCATTAGCGCTGTCGTCTAACCTAGCGGAGGGTTTTAAATATTTCTCTCTGAGTGCGTAATTATTCGCCCAGTGAACTTAGTCGCTATTTCACGGAGTTCACCTTTTATCGCAAATCTGTTTTCTGCTGCAGTGGTTAAAACGCAGGATTCATTTTGGGGAAGGACAGAGTTCGATTTACCATTCAGCGATCATCATATGATATTATTTTCGGTGTTGTTAAAAAGCTTCATGCCCCTTCAGGATGAGTAGTGTCATCCTTCTTGCAATGGCCTCTGTCGGTCTATAATTACCCAGACGTCAGTTTTACATTCAATTCACAAGGATTTCTATCTTGGTGTGTTCATAGCAAGGTCTAACAACCCTACCACAAGAAAGGTCAAAATTTAATAAAGATTGTGGTGTTGCTCACGCTGCTAAATACTGCATTTTCGGGCAACAACAGTCATATTATGTGGCAGGTGTCATTAGAGCACAGTTAATAAAGTCATTTGTGTAATAATGAATAAACTAGGCACTCACCTTTTCGTGTTTCCCACGCTGATCTCGTTGTAAAATCATGGTTCAAATGGCTCTGAGCACTATGGGACTCAACTGCTGTGGTCATCAGTCCCCTAGAACTTAGAACTACTTAAACCTAACTAACCTAAGGACATCACACACATCCATGCCCGAGGCAGGATTCGAACCTGCGACCGTAGCAGTCGCACGGTTCCGGACTGCGCGCCTAGAACCGCGAGACCACCGCGGCCGGCTGTAAAATCATGGCTCAATCGTCGAAAATCTAGGTGATGATTCCAAGCTTGGATGCAAAGAGGCTATATTCAAAAGTTTTGTAGATGCGCTTCACAAACCATTCTTGAAGATTAAACCTTTCAAAGTTAGCACAATGGTGATATAAAAAAATAATCAGCACTCCAAATTTAAGTTACACTTCATTTTTATTGCTTTTGTTGCAATATCACGTAACAAACAAAACATCACTTCACAATAAAAAACATACTTGAAAACATCTTCCTCACTGTTAAAGTTCACATTTTATAAGCTGACTACAATATGCATCTTTCCAACATGACGTCCAAGACGACACTGTAATAAAATCAACTAACTAATAATCGCTTATGCGCCCAAAAATCAGAGTTACAAGTATGTCAAAGATCATAGTGACAAAAGAAAGAATACACACAAGAATAATATCATTGCAACATAAACATATCGATGTATCAAAGTATCTCTACATTAATGAAAATCAAATCTGAATGTTGTCTCAGAAATATGTCAACAACTCTACAGAAACACAGTAGAATATTGCTTGTATCGAGAGGTTCAGGTGAGCTGCCATAATGGTTATGTAATTCAAGTATCATTACAAAGGGCAGCCCACCTTCCCTAACAAGTGGGACAACAGGCAGAGCGCAGGGGGTGCATTGGAGAGGTGGAGATGCTGGGGGAGGGAAGGACGCCCCTGGGAGTATTTGTCAGCACGAGTCTGCCACAGATTCCACACAACGACAGGCAGCCATTTCCCGCGATAAGATAAGCACAATGCGCGCCGCTACACGGGCGTGCGCTAGCTACAGCCCCGAACAGCGCGGCAGCCGCAGCCGCATGTGTGTACCTCAGGGGTCTGTGCTGGGACCGCCGCTCCTTATCTCTGGCTGGCGCTCTTCCCTCTGCGGGGAAAACCGGCGGCGGCGATGAGATCGTGGCTGCGGCTGTGTGTTTACTGCAGGTAATTCATCACGGCACGATGCGCGCCGCCAGACAAGAGGGAAATTGCTGCCCGTCTCCACGAGAGTTGCCCAAGTTTCGGGCGATAGCCGCGCCGTGTTCCATCTGCGGCGTGGTGGTGGCGCGGTGGTGGCCTGGTACAGTGGGTTGGCAGAGGCGGCACTGTTCCTCAGATGCAAGGTGAAAGAGCTAGAGGTACAAGCTACAGTGTATCCATCACAAGTAGGCATGATCGTACGAAATATCTGATTCTCACACAGTCCTGGAAGACATTGCTTCAAATATGACGCATTATGAAATACAGGGTGTCACATTTATCTGCCGGCCGGAGTGGCCGTGCTGTTCTAGGCGCTGCAGTCTGGACCGAGCAACCGCTACAGTCGCAGGTTAGAATCCTGCCTCGGGCATGGATGTGTGTGATGTGTTTAGGTTAGTTAAGTTTAAGTAGTTCTAAGTTCTAGGCGACTCATGACCTTAGAAGTGAAGTCGCATAGTGCTCAGAGCCATTTGAACCACATTTATCTTGACTACCGCAAATAACTTTTTGTGTGGGAGGAAAATAAAAAATAAATCAAGTAAACAATGATCAATTACCAGGTGGGTGGGGGGACACATCAACTAGCATCATTGCCTTTATTCTTTTATTCATGCTGTGATTTTCAGTAATTGCAGTATGTGTTTCAGAGCAAAATTTAGTCGTAATTTGCAGATATAATTTTGTGTCACTTTACCAGTTTTGTCGGCCGGAGTGGCCGAGAGGTTCTAGGCGCTACAGTCTGGAACTGCGCGACCGCTACAGTCGCAGGTTCGAATCCTTCCTCGGGCATGGATGTGTGTGATGTCCCTAGGTTAGTTAGGTTTAAGTAGTTCTAAGTTATAGGGGACTGATGACCTCTGAAGTCCCATAGTGCTCAGAGCCATTTGAACCAGTTTTCGTAAATTAATTTTTCACCTTCAGAATCCTACAAAATTAGGGATACTATAAATCTTTATACTTTGGCTACACATTTACGTAAATTATATTATAGAAACTTACTTAGTATTGGTTCAGCAGATGTCAGTATCTTCTACATAGAAACGTAATGCAATATCATCTTCAGAAAAGTATATATTGTATGTGATTATTGTAAACACGATGGTAACTGAATCACATAGAGGTACTGATCAAGTTGCTGTGCTAGCAGCAAGAAACATAAATAAAAGTATATGAAAAGCATAACTAACTCGTGTAGGGAGGATATGTATAATACATTTGGAACAAACATGGGTGAAAATGAAGCTTTTAGATGGATTTGAAATATATAAACATTCCCACCTAAATGCAAAAGATTTATCGATCACCTTGCATTTAAAAATAGAATTATTTTGATTACATAACATCTCGTATAAAATGTGAAAATCGACAAATTCCTTTTATATAATAGGAATGTGTGCCACGTTTTTCTGAAATGTATTATATGTAATTTCTCTATATTCTGTAATTATATTTTGGATATTGCTTAATATCTGTTTCTTGCTGCTAGCATCACAGCTTGCCATGTGTGTGGTTGTTATTGTTACTGTAAATAGTCAATCGGAGTTTCCTATAATCACATACAATATGTACATTTTTGGACACATCAATACATTATGTTTCTATAAAAAGTTGTTGAGAGCTGCTAAACCAATACTAAGTAGGTTTCTGTAATACGCTTCGTATACATTACATAAATGTCTAGCCAAGGTCAAAATATTTATAATATCCCTAGGTTTATAGATTTCTGAAGATAAAGAAATAATTTGTCATAACCGGTAAAATGAGATAAAACTGTATTTCCAACTGACGATTTAATTTTGTTCTGAAATGGCTGCATGTCTTGTAACTTTTCTCGTCACGAATAAATAAACAGCTGTACATCTTCTTCAACTAGCACTGTATATGCTTTCTTCGGTAATCCATTTCCTCTTCTTGAGATCTGTTCGAAAACGATCAAGGTGTACCATTGACGTAAACGTGACGTCATTAAAACGTAACACACACAATCGACTTTGACTCTCTCGTGGTAGCACATAGCGCACGTATCTGGGGCACCATAACACATTCACTCGCTGAAGCTGACGGAGAACAAATGGAAACACAAGAGAAATGTTCGAGGCTGTTCAGTCAGCCGTCCTCAGTTGAGTGTTTCTGTGAGTGCAATACACAACAGGGAAGAGATACCGTTTCTAATAAAGGACTGATTTTATTGTACACAACTATTGCTTATAGGTGGTGAAATACTGTTACATGTACCCACGTAGTAAGAACGTATTGGAATTACTGTATTGTTAATTACATTCTACATCTACGTACATACTTGGCAGACTACCGTACGGTGCATGGCGGAGGGTGCCATATACCACTAGTAGTGATTCCCACTCCTGTTCCACTCGCAAAGAGCGAGGGAAAAACCCCTATCTACAAACCTACGTAGGGGCGGTAATTTCTGTCACCTTATCTTCGTGGTCCTTAGGCGAACTGTACGTTAGCGGCAGTAGAATCGATCTGCAGTCAGCGCCAAATCCCTGTCTCTAAATTTCTGCAATAGTGATAATTAATTGAAACCCTCAGCTGCCGACAGGTGTTGTTGATATACCTCATTGGGGACGGCTGAAAATGTGTGCCCCGGCCGGAACTCGAACCCAGGATCTCCTGCTTACATCGCAGACACTCTATCCATATGACCCACAGAGGAAGCGTGCAAGGGATAAGTCCCTGCAGACGCCCTATTCATCACCTGGTTGGGCATCCCAGACACTCGAACAGTACTCAAGAATGCGTAGCACTAGCCTTTCTATATGCTCTGTCTCTTTTACAGATGAACTACATTTTCCCAAAATTCTGCCCACAAAACTAATTCGAGCATTCTCCTTCCCTATGACCAACCTGACATGCTCATTCCATTTCAAATCCCTTTGTAAAGTGGCAATACCCTACTGATTACACAAGTACCATTTTTACCTTCTCTTTGTTGTAGTGTCTGACACTGAAATTTGCTGAACATCGCGACGACACACTCCCTATTACTAAGTAATCTCAGAACGATATGCATTGCTCTTTTGATTTTCGCTACATCCTTTATCAATCATTCACCTTGGTAAGCGTCTTGAATGCTGAAGAATCGCCTGAACGAATGTTTCATAAGCCACTGTTTCGTAAGTGGATAAAGCTGACATTTCCAAATGATTTTTGCAGTGAATATTACTATAGCAGCTAATTTTCCTGCAACTAACTTTAGGTGGTTATTAACTTTCTCTGTGGACGTGGCGAAATACTTGCTCCACAACTGCTGATACATCCGCCGTCCACGACCATATTCACATTATTGTATGCATCCGCGATGCAGACCCTCCATCGTAAGCGAACGAGACTCCATTTGTGTTACAACCTTACGTCAGGGTATTCCTTTTCCATTTTCCAATTATTTTCCATCTTTCTATTCGGCTTTCTATGTTTCTGCTTGTCATTCCATTTTTCCATTCATTGCTGTCCATCTTTTTCTGTTCATCATTCACACTTTTCCATTCATCATTCCATCTCTCTCTTCGTTATTCCATCTCTCTCTCTTCCTTATTCCATCTCTCTCTCTTCCTTATTCCATCTCTCTCTCTTCCTTATTCCATCTCTCTCTCTTCCTTATTCCATCGCTCTCTCTCTTCGTTATTCCATCTCTCTCTCTCTTCGTTATTCCATCTCTCTCTCTCTTCGTTATTCCATCTCTCTCTCTCTTCGTTATTCCATCTCTCTCTCTCTTCGTTATTCCATCTCTCTCTGTCTTCGTTATTCCGTCTCTCTCTCTCTTCGTTATTCGATCTCTCTCTGTCTTCGTTATTCCATCTTTCTCTCTCTTCGTTATTCCATCTCTCTCTCTCTCTTCGTTATTCCATCTCTCTCTCTCTTCGTTATTCCATCTCTCTCTCTCTTCGTTATTCTATCTCTCTCTGTCTTCGTTATTCCATCTCTCTCTTCGTTATTCCATCTCTCTCTTCGTTATTCCATCTCTCTCTTCGTTATTCCAACTCTCTCTTCGTTATTCCATCTCACTCTTCGTTATTCCATCTCACTCTTCGTTACTATACCTTTCTCATCGTCTTTCCACCTTTCTAATCGTTATTCCAGCTTTCTCTTCGTTACGCCACCTTTCTCTTCGCTACGCCACCTTTCTCTTCGCTACGCCACCTTTCTCTTCGCTACGCCACCTTTCTCTTCGCTACGCCACCTTTCTCTTCGCTACGCCACCTTTCCCTCCATTGTTCTTTCTTTCTCTTGACTGTTGCATCATTCTCTTGGTCGTTCCACCTTTTTCTTCGTTGTTCCACCTTTTTCTCCATCGTTCCACTTGTATCTTCGTCTTTCCACCTTTTTGTCTTTCCGTTTTGCATCTCAACTTTTCGTTTTGCATCTCACGTTTGTGTTAATGTTTCTGTTTTTATATAATTATTTGTGTTTCGATCTCCATTTTTTGTTTCTATTTCCGTCTTTCTGTTGGTGTTCTCTCTCTGTTTTGTGTGTGTGTGTGTGTGTGTGTGTGTGTGTGTGTGTGTGTGTGTGTGAGTGAGAGAGAGAGAGAGAGAGATATATATATATATATATATTTTGCTGTATTGTGCTCCTCTAACAGTAGTGGGCGGCTCTCCCTACAGATTTCCGCAAGTTGGCTTTCCGTCGTGCACTTGGCCAATCACTCAATTTATCAGTCCATCTCCTCCACTCCTCCCCCCCCCCCCCCCCCACCCTGGCTCATATGTCTGCACAATCACTCTGCGCCCCTGCCGCTGCGCCGCAAACGCCCGTCTCTGCGATTCCCCAGTGGGCGGCGGCGGTGAGAAGAGTAGAGTTCCCCGTATTACGGCCGCGGGCCGATATTTATGACTGAGGGCCAATTCAGGGAAAGTAAGCGATACGTCATGGCGGCTATTAGGCGCGAGGACGGCTGTAGTGTTGTGGGAGGGAGAGACGGACAACTGATAGCGGCCGGCGACACCCACCCACCCGCCTCTGCTGATGGGGTCAGCCAGGGGGGCCGATGACGTCACTGCTCTCCACTGTGCGCGTGGGCGTCCTTCTAGGAACACGCGTGTCGAGTGCTCCGCTAGCGTAATGGTTGTCGTAGCCGTCGATATGATAGTGTCATTGTCCACTGATGCTGATATCCCGCGATGTCATCTATGCGCGTTGCTGAAAATGCTCACTGAAGCAATGCGACTGCAAAGCAGGTGGTACTTCTGCTACTCCCCGTCATGCATCGATTACACATTTATTACACTCTCCAGCTACATAAACAAAACTGGAAAAAAAAGTTCTTTGATTATTATATGTCCAGGGGGGGGGGGGGGGGGGGCGGCTTAGCCATATAGATAGCGAGTGATTACACCTACACTCTGCAGTTCACATTGTGGTGTGTGACGGAGGGTATGTCGTGTACCCCTGTCTCTTTTCCCCTTTCCTTATTCCAATCGCAGATAGTGCCCGGCAATAACCATTGTTGGCAGAACTCCGTGTAGTCTCGAATCCCTCCAATTTTATCTCCATGGTCTTTCCGCGATATACAGGGTGTTACAAAAAGGTACGGCCAAACTTTCAGGAAACATTCCTCACACACAAAGAAAGAAAATACGTTATGCGGACATGTGTCCGGAAACGCTTACTTTCCATGTTAGAGCTCATTTTATTACTTCTCCTCAAATCACATTAGTCATGGAATGGAAACACACAGCAACAGAACGTACCAGTTTGTCTTCAAACACTTTGTTACAGTAAACGTTCAAAATGTCCTCCGTTAGTGAGGATACATGCATCCACCCTCCGTCGCATGGAATCCCTGATGCGCTGGTGCAGCCCTGGAGAATGGCGTATTGTATCACAGCCGTCCACAATACGAGCACGAAGAGTCTCTACATTTGGTACCGGGGTTGCGTAGACAAGAGCTTTCAAATGCCCCCATATATGAAAGTCAAGAGGGTTGAGGTCAGGAGAGCGTGGAGGCCATGGAATTGGTCCGCCTCTACCAATCCATCGGTCACCGAATCTGTTGTTGAGAAGCGTACGAACACTTCGACTGAAATGTGCAGGAGCTCCATCGTGCATGAACCACATGTTGTGTCGTACATGTAAAGGCACATGTTCTAGCAGCACAGGTAGAGTATCCCGTATGAAATCATGGGAGTGAATCTAGGAAGTACAGTACATACTGACGAAACTAAAATGAGCTCTAATATGGAAATTAAGCGTTTCCGGACACATGTCTACATAACATCTTTTCCTTATTTGTGTGTGAGGAATGTTTCCTGAAAGTTTGGCCGTACCTTTTTGTAACAGCCTGTAGATGGCGAGTGATTACATCTACACTCTGCAGTTCACATTGTGGTGTGTGACGGAGGGAATGTCATGTACCCCTGTCTCTTTTCCTTTCCTTATTCCAATCGCGGATAGTACCCGGCAAGAACTATTGTTGGTAGACTTCCGTGTAGTCTGGAATCCCTCCAATTTTACCTCCATGGTCTTTTCTCGATATATACGTAGCAGAAAGTAATAAATTGGTTGACTCTTCTAGGAACATACGCTCTCGGCATGTGTATTACTAGATGGCTAACCCGCGGTAAGGTCCTTGCTCCAGGTTGCCTATTTAATGCCTTCCAGGGACAACCAAAATTTGCTCTTCAATATTTCGTGTGATTTCGGACCAAATTTAAAATGCTTTCATAATCTATTAACCATAGGGATAATTCTACATATACATCTACACAGATTTTCCGCAGGCCACTGAACGGTGCGTGACGCAGGGTACCCTTACCCTTACCACGTCATTTGCTTTCCTGTTCCTGCCGCAAATAGAGCGAGGGGAAAACGACTATATGCCTCCGTATGAGTCCTAATTTCTCGAATTTTCTCTTCGCCGTCCTTACGCGCAATGTATATTGGCGGCAGTAGAATTGTTCGACAGTCATCTACAAATGCTGCTTCTCTAAATTTTCTCAATAGTGTTTGTCGGAAATGTTCCCAGATCGTAGTCTTGCGGTAGCGTTCTCGCTTCTCGCGCACGGGGTCCCGGGTTCGATTCCCGGCGGCGTCAGGGATTTTCCCTGCCTCGAGATGACTGGACGTTGTTTTGTCATCATCATCATCATCATCATCATCATCATCATAGGAAACGTTAACGACAGCCCCGGACATTTGCACAAGTCCCGCCCATTTACTCCCCGCCACACCAAACAAGAGCGCATCAATATGATCTTTGGTAGTCCTCGTCGCTGTCGTGTTTTTGTTCGTCGTTTTTTGTTTTACCACGGTTGTTCATACTAACAGTGTTGTGCTGTTAGTACTTCTTAGCAGTTTGTGTAATACTGTCAAAACGAAACATAGATATGCACTCTCAATAAAGTTATCATACACAAGGTACCTAATCTTAACTGTTGTGGCCAACTGGTGTCGAAACTGATATCTAACAGACATTAAAGTACGATAAGATGTGTTGGAATGACACTGACGAAATTATGTACATACGTTTAACAATAGGCTGCTCTAAAGCTCTCAAATACTGAAGAAGTAATCTCGTGTCTGCTATAAGCAAGCAGTCATAAGAGTTCACAAGTAAAAATTCACCCATTACACAGACAAGTATTAACGAAGAATGACACTGTATAAATATCTGACTGCTTGCATTACGCGTTTCTACATTATCCCCTATTATGTTCTTTAGTCTTAATGAGGTAATCAGAAACGAACCAAGACATCGACTTTGCCTTGTTTATGCACAACATTGACTTTAGACAATCGAGATAATGGACAGCATCCTTGGCGATACTACCAGTTAATATTTCCCAACAGAATTTCTTACACTACGCGAGGTGACGGAAATTTGCGCTCACTGCAGTGAACAAATATCAGAATTTTTGTTATAGTGCAGATGAAAGCTCATGAAATAAAAAAGACAGTGTGGATACCATTATTATTTCTCATTCTTATTGATGATTTTTCAACTCGCATACTCAATGAACATATTTCTAATTCTTTTCACAATCGTACCGGAAAAACTGTATTTCGTACTAACTACTGATTTTTCTCCCTTGATATGACTGGCATATCTGTGATACGAACAATTTTGATGTTGGAACATGTGGAACACCATGGGCGGAGCTTAGGATATGGATTGGTGTGGAGGGGGGTGATTGGGCGGGACTTGTGCACCGTCCGGGGCTGTCGCTAACGTTACGTCATCATCATCTATGCCCATTACGGTCGGAGGAAGGCAACGGCAAACCACCTCCTCTACGACCTTTCCTAGTCGGCGTTGCGGGTCTCCCGCAGTGTCCCCTACGCTCCTCGGAGTATGGGACCTCATTCACTCTCGGAAATAACGTCCAGGGATTGTCATTTGAGTTCTAGAAGCATCTCCGTAATACTTAAGTGTTGTTCTAACCTACCGGTAACAAGTATAGCAGCCCGTCTCAGAACTGCTTCGATGTCTTCCTGGTACCGATCCCGAACACTCGAGCAATACTCAAGAATAGGTCGCACCCGCGCGCTATATGCGGTCTCCTTTACACGTGAAACAAGCTTTCCCAAAATTGTCCCAATAAATCAAAGTGGGCCATTCGCGTTCCCTACCACAGTTCTCTCACAAACTCGTCCCTTGTCATATCGTTTTCCAACGTTACACTCAGATATTTAAACGTACCGATCCCGAACACTCGAGCAGTACTCAAGAGTAGGTCGCACCCGCGCGCTATATGTGGTCTCCTTTACACGTGAAACAAGCTTTCCCAAAATTGTCCCAATAAATCAAAGTGGGCCATTCGCGTTCCCTACCACAGTTCTCTCACAAACTCGTCCCTTGTCATATCGTTTTCCAACGTTACACTCAGATATTTAAACGTACCGATCCCGAACACTCGAGCAGTACTCAAGAATAGGTCGCACCCGCGCGCTATATGCGGTCGCCTTTACACGTGAAACAAGCTTTCCCAAAATTGTCCCAATAAATCAAAGTGGGCCATTCCCGTTCCCTACCACAGTTCTCTCACAAACTCGTCCCTTGTCATATCGTTTTCCAACGTTACACTCAGATATTTAAACGTACCGATCCCGAACACTCGAGCAGTACTCAAGAATAGGTCGCACCCGCGCGCTATATGCGGTCTCCTTTACACGTGAAACAAGCTTTCCCAAAATTGTCCCAATAAATCAAAGTGGGCCATTCGCGTTCCCTACCACAGTTCTCTCACATACTCGTCCCTTGTCATATCGTTTTCCAACGTTGCGCTCAGATATTTAAACGACTTGACTCTGTGAAGCACTACGCTAGTAAAACTGTAACCGAACGTCATAGGTTCCTTCTTGTTACTCACCCGCATTAACATACGTTTCTCCACATTTAGAGATGGATGCTACTCATCACGCCAACCTGAAATTTTGTCTCAGTCGTCTTGTATCTTCCTGCAGTCACTCAACTTAGACACCATACTGTATTCCACGGCACCATCAGCAAACAACCACAGACTTTAACTTTTTCATTGTAAGTTCAGGTGGGCGTGACATTCGCGAAAATTCATTCCAAGTCCACGGTAGTGTTCTCTGGTGGTGTCAATATCTACTAAATACCTAGGTATTACAATTACGAACAACTTAAATTGGAAGGAACATGTAGAAAATGATGTGGGGAAGGCTAACCAAAGACTGCGTTTTAATTGCAGGACACTTAGAAAATGTAACAGATCTATTAAGGAGACTGCCTACACTACGCTTGTCCGTCCTCTTTTAGAATACTACTGCGCGGTGTGAGATCCTTACCAGGTAGGACTGACGGAGTACACTGAAAAAGTTCAAAGAAAGGCAGCACGTTTTTTATTATCCCGAAATATTGGAGAGAGTGTCACAGAAATGATACAGGATTTGGTCTGGAAATCATTAAAAGAAAGGCGATTTTCGCTCCGACGGAATCTTCTCACGAATTCCAATCACCAACTTTCTCCTCCGAATGCGAAAATGTTTTGTTGACACCGACCTATATAGGGAGAAACGATAATCACGATAAAATAACTGAAAGTAGAGCTCGTACGGAAAGATATAGATGTTCGTTCTTTCCTCGCGCTATACGAGATTGGAATAATAGAGAATTGTGAAGGTGGTTCGATGAACCCTCTGCCAGGCACTTAAATGTGATTTGCAGAGTATCCGTGTAGATGAGACGTAGATGTAGGTTGCTGCTTACCTTGTGCACCAAATCATTTGTGTTAAAAGTTGGACACAGTCAGACAAGTACTACAGATACAAACCATGTAAGTCACCATGCGCGAATACCAACATTATGTTCATTTTCTGTATGCGAGAAAGAGCGCACTAAAGGCACTTCTAAAAACTTTACACATAATTTCGAAACCTCGCTAAACCTTTTCTCGCTTGTAGCTTAACGTTAAATAGAAACACATTCAAACTCATTTTTAAACTATCTCATTGCAGTTTGATTGTAAGGGGAGATTGTATACTCTATGTTGCCATTTTTAAATCATCAGTCTTGGAAAGTTTTAAGAAACCAACTTCCAACTTTCCATTATTAATGAATGTGCTTCTGTAGCGATACTGAACCAGAATTCTTGCAAAAAATGGTATTTCGAGGCGTGTTGAAATACTTTACGCAGACTTAACTTTTCTCGCAGAATTTTGTACCTACATGAATATAAAAACTGAAGAACATAGAACATTTTTATTTTTCTGGTTCCGTATGTATTGAATCGTACGACTGGCTTGCTGATGAAATTTCATGATTCTACATTCCGTACTTTCCGACAGTGGATCATTTATAGCGAAAAGAATAGTTCTGCGATAGTGACATTAAAAGTTCTTCTTTTAATATCAAACTTTTATACAAACTTCTTTCACGCATTAAAATCGTTCTGGCCGATTATCTGTGTCCTCTTCAGTGTCACAGTCGTCAAATGCCCTCGTCTTTCTCTTTCTTGCTTCTTTTGTCATTTGCTAAGCAGCAAATTCTGCTTATCTTACGCGAAGCGACAGCCAGTTCTGGCAAATGGCGAGATGCGTTCTGCCCATACCTTCTCCCGAGCTTTCAGCCTTTTACAGTCCTCACCATTAAAAGATGTTACAGCATGAGATGTGGTGGATGTGCGTTCACCGCGATGTCGCCAAACACGGATGCGACCGTCACGATGCTGTAAACAGAACCTGGATTCATCCAAAAAAAATGACGTCTTGTCATTCGTGCACCCAGGTTTGTCGGTGAGTACACCATCGCAGGCGCTCCTGCCTGTGATGCAGCGAACATTTTCCGTATCGATGAAGTCCCGTACAGGACCTGGCACAAAGTAACAATGCGGACGCGATCGAACCGCGGTATTGACCGTCTTGGCGATGTTGAACTACAGACAACACGAGCCGTATACCTCCATCCTAGTGGAGTGACTGGAACTGGTCAGATGTTGGACCACCGGCCGGGGTGGCCGAACGGTTCTCGGCGCTACAGTCTGGAACCGCGTGACCGCTACGGTCGCAGGTTCGAATCCTGCCTCGGCCATGGATGTGTGTGATGTCCTTAGGTTAGTTACGTTTAATTACTTCTAAGTTCTAGGCGACTGATGACCTCAGAAGTTAAGTCCCATAGTGCTCAGAGCCATTTAAATTTTGTAAATGTAACACTGCAAATAAACAAGTCTGATGGCGGTACTGACTTTAAAGAAATGTATTATGACTGTGGCACCGCATTATGAAAAAATTGTTAAATGCAGTGTGTGTGTATTTTTCATGAGCATTAGAAAGGGCGGAAGTGATGTTTATGTTGATCTGTATTCCAATTTTCTGTGCAGGTTCCGGAACTCTCGGAACCGAGGTGAGGCAAAACTTTTTTTGATGTCTGTATTTTGACATACACTGTCCCAATAAAGTATCGGGAGTTCATTGGTGTGGTCTATACTCACAAAACTTGTCTGATACTCCGTGTGCGGCGCTACGCATCACCAGAGTGCTGTGATCAGCGTTGCGAGTCCCCCAGCGTCGCAGTCTCCATCAAGGTGGAGAGGTCAAGGCGGCCGCTACGCAAGGCGCACGGCCCCGCCTCCCTGCAGAGTTTCCCTCGAAAACTCAATGTTCCGCATACCTCGCCTCCTCCCTCCCTCCCTCCCTGCAATTTTCTCGGCACGGGCGCTCTCGTGCGCTGTCCTCTCTCTCCGGCGGGATCTTGAGCGGCAGTGGCGGCAATTAGAAAAGAAGCAAACGATACACAATTATTAAATTCCGCGCGTGCCTCCGTGTTTAGTGGACGCCGGCCGGCCGGGCTGTCCTAATGGTTCCTGGCAGGGCCGGCCGCTGCTCGTGCAACGCGCCCTAAGGGCCTGCGTTGCGATGTGCGACCCACGCCGGAGAGGTCTTCCCTGGCCTGTGTAAGTGAGGGGGGCGGAGGGGGGGGGGGAGGGGGTGAGACTATCCCCCACCCCGACCCCTCCTAGTAACAGAGGCATGTCTTAATTGCTCGCTCATTCTGCCGGAGAGCTACAGCAACTCGCTGTGGACCCTGGCGAGGTACGCCTGGCCCCTACCGTAGCGCCCCGTACGACAGCCTCTAATGTGCCGACAAGTGGAGATGCCGCATTAAGACGCGCGCCTCCTCAAATTGTGCTCCGGGCGAGGCGTGGCTGTATCTTCAGCAGCACCAGATGAAACACATCTCTAGATGGCGTTACAACCCTTAGCTGACCACCGTCCATTTCAGAACCACGACACCCCGCTCTGTACGTAAACAGCTCTATCAAACAGCAGTCTGAAATACCGCGGTAATTGACCAGAAGTTTAGAATTGGTGAGAGATCTGGAGAAAGTGCTGGTCAGGGCAGCAGTCGAACATTTTCTGTATCCAGAAAGGCCCGTACAGGACCTGCAACACGCGGTCGAGCATTATCCTGCAGAAATGTAAGTTTTCGCAGGGATCTAATGAAGGGTAGAGCCACGGGTCGTAACACATCTGAAATGTAACGTCCACTGTTCAAGGTGCCGTCATTGCGAACAAGAGGTGACAGAGACGTGTAACCAGTGGCACCCCATACCATCACGCCGGGTGATACGCCAGAATGGCGATGACGAATGCACGCTTCCAATGTGCGTTCACCGCGATGTCGCCAAACACGCATGCGACCGTCACGATGCTGTAAACAGAACCTGGATTCATCTAAAAAAATGACGTCATTCGTGCACCCAGGTTTGTCGTTGAGTACACCATCGCAGGCGCTCCTGCCTGTGATGCAGCGTCATAACCACAGCCACGGTCTCCGAGCTGATAGTCCGTGCTGCTCCAAACGTCGCTCTGAAAAGCTTATCATTCGCACATCAAAGCATGTTCTTCCTGTCGAATAAATTTCGCCTATGTAGCACGTCATCTTCGTGGTGTAGCGATTTTAATGGCTAGTAGTGTATTATTTACAAAGTATGTGGAATTTTATTAACACTGAAATTACTCACCAGCTGATGACCCCTGTCCATGATGGACCAACAGAGAGATTATAATTGCTTAGGCTTCCGCGGCCAGAGTCAGTCGACATAAACTTTTATGTCGCCCAACAGAGATATTCTTCAAAGAGGCGGACCAGGTGACCGCGCCAGACTTGTGGACAGGGCTGTGCTGGCAGAGTTTCGGGGCCCGCGCAGCTCGGCGCGGACAATACTCGGCGGCCGTCTCCCTTGTTTTCGGCCGCCGGCGTGGCGTCTCTGCGCCCTTATGGCCGGCAGCGGGCGCCCGTGTCGCGCCCTTATCCAGCGGGCGCATCAAAACACCGCCTCCCGCCCTCCCTCCCTCCCAGGAGGAAAAGAACGGCCTGCCTTCCGGCCACTATCTGCTGCGCCGTGTTCCTCCCTGAGGACGCCGCCGATGGACTTCCGGGTCCAGCGCGGGGTTATCGCCCAGCTGCGCGCCGCCCTCTCCTTCCAGCAGCTCCAGCGGCTCCTCCAGGAGCGGGAGAGGGGAGGGGGGGGGCAGAGAGAGAGAGAGAGAGAGAGAGAGAGAGAGAGAGAGAGAGAGAGAGAGAGGCGCATAAAAGCGACCGGCCCCCGCCGTAAGGAGTCGCGGAGCCTATTTCTGGCCGCAGGCAGATGCCGGTAGTTCCAGTCGAACCGACAGACGTCACGTCAGCCCCCAGCCTGGAACGGACTCCTCCGGCCACTGGCAAGGTCGCTCAAGCACACACAGACGTCGGCCTGGGCTGCGTCCAGGAATGCCCTCAGACACGTACTGCAGCGCCCCCAGAGTGTCAATATCCTCCGGCAATACTATTGCACAATATACACTACTGGCCATTAAAATTGCTACACCACGGTGCTACAGACGCGAAATTTAACCGACAGGAAGAATATGCTGTGATATGCAAAAAACTTTTCATTCACACAAGGTTGGCGCCGGTGGCGGCACGTACAACGTGCTGACATGAGTAATGTTTCCAACCGATTTCACACACACAAACAGCAGTTCACCGGCGTTGCCTGGTGAAACGTTGTTGTGATGCCTCGTGTAAGGAGGAGAAATGCGTACCATCACGTTTCCGACTTTGATAAAGGTCGGATTGTAGCCCATCGCGATTGCGGTTTATCGTATCGCGATATTGCTGCTCGCGTTGGTCGAGATCCAATGACTGTTAGCAGAATATGGAATCTGTGGGTTCAGGAGGGTAATACGGAACGCCGTGCTGGATCCCAACGGCCTCGTATCACTAGCAGTCGAGATGACAGGCATCTTATCCGCAGGGCTGTAACGGATCGTGCAGCCACGTCTCGATACCTGAGTCAACAGATGGGGAAGTTTGCAAGACAACAACCATCTGCACGAACAGTTCGACGACGTTTGCAGCACCACGGAGTATCAGCTCGGAGACCGTGGCTGCGGTTACCCTTGACGCTGCATCACAGACAGGAGCGCCTGCGATGGTGTACTCAATGACGAACCTGGGTGCACGAATGGCAAAACGTCATTTTTTCTGATGAATCCAGGTTCTGTTTACAGCATCACGATGGTCGCATCCGTGTTTGGCGACATCGCGGTGAACGTACATTGGAAGCGTGTATTCGTCATCGCCATACTGGCTTATCATCAGGCGTGATGGTATGGGGTGCCATTGGTTACACGTCTCGGTCACCTCTTGTTCGCATTGACGGCACTTTGAACAGTGGACGTTACATTTCGGGTGTGTTACGATGCGTAGTTCTACCCTTCATTCGATGGCTGCGAAACCCTACACCTCAGCAGGATAATGCACGACCGCATGTTGCAGGTCCTGTACGGGCCTTTCTGGATACAGAAAATGTTCGACTGCTGCCCTGGCCAGCACATTCTCCAGATCTCTCACCAATTGAAAACGTCAGGTCAATGGCGGCCGAGTAACTGGCTCGTCACAATACGCCAGTCACTACTCTTGACGAACTGTGGTATCGTGTTGAAGCTGCATGGGCAGCTGTACCTGTACACGCCATCCAAGCTCTGACTCAATGCCCAGTCGTATCAAGGCCGTTATTACGGCCAGAGGCGGTTTTTCTGCGTACTGATTTCTCAGGATCTATGCATCCCAATTGCGTGAAAAGGTAATCACATGTCATTTCTAGTATAATATATTTGTCCAATGAATACCCGTTTATCATATGCATTCCTTCTTGATGTAGCAATTTTAATGGCCAGTAGTGTAGATTTCATGTATCAGAGGTCCTTCTTAAATTTTATTGGCAGATCTAGATTTCAGCTAGAAATTAGCCATTCTCAATGCACTATAATTTTTGATCAGTGCATGTAATGGCTGTTAGTCGGGCTTCATCCACAGTTCAAAAATGGTTCAAATGGGTCTGAGCACTATGGAACTTCTGAGGTCATCAGTCCCCTACATCTTAGAACTACTTAAACCTAACTAACCTAAAGACATCACACACATCCATGCCCTAGGCAGGATTCGAACCTGCGACCGTAGTGGTCACGCGGTTCCAGACTGTAGCCCCTAGAACCGCTCGGCCACCCCGGCGGCCCATCCACAGTTCATTGAATACAATGAACTGTGGATGAAGCCCGACCAAGAGCCATTACATGCATTGATCAAAAATGATAGTGCCTTGAGAATGGCTAGTTTCTACCTGAAATCTAGATCTGCCAATAAAATTTAAAAAGGACGACTGATAGCTCAAATCTATTATTTACAAGTTAATATAACAGTCCCTGCGTGCAACAACCTTCTGAATGGAAGGTAACCTGATGAACTTTATCCTGAAAGCAACCAGTTTCGGCATTTCATTTTACCATCTTCAGGCCCCATACGCTTTTATCCAAATTAATGAACTTGTGTATGCTGTCACGTCTTCGTATGAAGCAGTTGTATAACGATTGGAGTACACGATATGCAGTGATATATGGCGCCATACGAGAAGTTCTTTTATTTGGTTAAAAGCGTATCGGGCCAGAAGATCGCAAAATGAAATGCCGAAACTGGTTGCTTTCAGAATAAAATAAAAGCGTACGGCTGTTGGTGATATTTTATTGATATCGGAAGTCTTTGAACAATGGTCACGCGACTAATCGTACCACCACCCCAACATTTACTCAGTAGCTAAGCTTAGTCGCATACCTACAGCGGTTGGACGTACACACAGTAAGACGAAAACAAAGACGCTCTACGAAGAAATTATCCGAATGGGATGGAAATCGGTAGATCTGATACGGTATACGTACAGACAAGCAAATGATGACAATTCGATGATGTACTCAAGAGAAAGAGATTCACAAGTTGAGCAAGCCAACAACACGATGGTCTACATCTAGCTCTTAGGCAAGGTGTTATTCGGCTTTGCATTGACCTATAGAGTTACTGCATCACATTTCTGTCCCATTCGGATAGTTCTTCCGTGGTGTATAGATCTTTTAGTGTAGCCGGCCGCTGTGGCCGAGTGGTTCTAGGCGCTTCAGTCCGGAACCGCGCGACTGCTACGGTCGCAGGTTCGAATCCTGCCTCGGGCATGGATGTATGTGATGTCCTTAGGTTAGCTCGGTTTAAATAGGGAACTGATGACCTCAGATGTTGTCCCATAGTGCTTAGAGCCATTTGAACCATTTTTTAGTGTACAAGGGCTGCCCAGAAAGTAATGCACCGTATTTTTTTCTTCAACAATTTTTTTATTGAACATAATGGGAACTTCACACACGAATGGATGGTGTTTTATCTACACAGCCTGTTTTTCGACGTAATATCCATCCCGTTCTATGGTCTTCCTCCAGCACGAAACAAGGGCGTGTGTGCACTGTCGGTACGAATCCTTGTCCTTTTGGCGAAGCCAGTGCTTCACTGTATGAATCACTTCCTTATCGTTCTCAAAATGTTTCCCACGAATGACAACATCAGCTCGCTGCAACGTGTCAGGTGTGACAGCCGTGGATGGTCTCCCCGACCGCTGCAAATCGTGGAGCTCCGCCGAACCGCCTTCTGAAGACCTCACCCTTCGTGCCCAGCGACTAACTCTACTTCTGTCGACAGCAGATGCTCCACAGACTCGGCACGAGCGTTTGTGAATATACCCCACAGTTTCTTTCTCAGCAGTGAGAAATTCAATGACGGCACGTCGCTTGTAATGTACATTATCTACAGACACCATTTTGAAACTGTCCTGCAGCTACGCTATCTGTAGGAAATGATGGAAACGTGGCGCGCTCACACAGGAGATTCAAAAAATACACACGTAACGTTTCGCGTTCGTAGCATTGTTTTCGGCTGAGAAACCCTCGCAAATGTATTCTTGGATTAGTGAAAGATAATATTTCTGCGACTATTTCGCAATTCGCCTAGATGGATTCTCTTAATTAATTCTAATTTATTACCGAATATAAGATAGATGCTGCCACGCCTTGCGGTTAGCAGAGTACTCCGCCGAAGGCGGTGTGAATTGGAAGAAAGGGTGTATGCTGGCTTCGAAACACTGACAGATTTCATGTAGCATGTGATACTAAATCGTAATATACAGTCCCTCACTCACTACTTCGGAAAATGAGATGCTATGGAAAAAATGATACTCGCAAACATTCATTAATGGTGATCACGCGACATTTTTCAGCTTTGTTGGAGGGTGTAATCTTGTTCATATCCCTTAGGAAAATGCTATGAGGCAATCGACGGAATACATGCGTTTTTACGCGCCATCAGATGGCAGCAGTCTTTCAGAACATGAAATTAAGTCAAAATATCCACGGGTGTGCTGCCGGTCTATAGTGTCCAACGGGCACAATATTTCGGCGGTCATACATGTCGCCATCATCAGGTGAACTGACGGACTGAGCTCCTGTGAACGTGCCGGCACGGAGATCCGTACGCTATGGCTGCTCAGAGGGAACTGGGTTCGGTCGCGGCGGCGGCTGATTTAAATACCCTCCGCCCGCGGCGCGCTCCCTCCGCCGTCCGCGCCCCGCGCCACGGTCGCGCGGTGGAACAGATTGCGACGGCGTCTGAGATGACGTCGGTGTGATGGCTCTGTCCGCCGTGGTCGTCACAACTATACGTTTGCTCGATTTACTCTTGATTAACCCGATCGCTGGTTCCCAAGCCTTGCTAAGATTATAGCCACAGTCACGGTTTATGAGGTCGTCATTGGTGCGAATTTCGATGGCCTCTCTAACAACGCTGTCCCAGTATCTCGACGTCTGTACCAGAATCCTCGTGCTGTCATATTCCATGGCGTGATTTTCCGACAAACAATGTTCAGCGACCGCCGACTTGCTCGGATACATCAGTCGAGTGTGCCTCTGGTGTTCACGGCATCGATCCTCGACGGTACGCATCGTCTGACCAATATACGACTTGCCACATTGACATGGAATCTGGTACACGCCGGCCTTCCTCAAACCGAGGTCATCTTTGGCGCTCCCCACCAGTGCACGAGTTTTATTTGGAGGACAAAACACAGTTCCGACCCGGTGTTTCTTCAGAATGCGAGCGATTTTCCCCGAGAGTGCGCCTGTGTATGGAATAAATGCAGAGCCTACCTCCTCCCTCGTGACTTCATCCATCTCAAGAGGTTGTGCTGCAGTGGTTGGGCGGAGAGCACGTTGAATCTGCCACTCTGGGTACCCATTTTTTCGAAATACAGTTCTCAGATGTTCCAATTCCTGGGGTAGACTCTCTGCGTCAGAGATAGTGCGCGCCCTATGTACTAGAGTTTTAAGTACCCCATTCCTCTGTGGATGAAGTGATCAGAGTCGCATGTAGACGTATCAGGGATCCAATATCACTCCAACTGCACACGCTACACGCTGTTACAGACCCTCCACCAGCTTGAACAGTCCCCTGCTTACATACAGCGTCCATGGGTTCATCAGGTTGTCTCCATGCTCGCACACGTCCATCCGCTCGATACAAGTTGAAACGAGGCTCGTCCAACCAGGCAACATGTTTCCAGCCATAAATGTCGGTGTCGACGGGCCCAGGCGAGGCGTAAAGTTTTGTGTCGTGCAGTCATCAAGGATACACGAATGGCCCTTAGGCTGTGAAACCCATATAGATGATTCCAGAATGAGATTTTCACTCTGCAGCGGAGTGTGCGCTGATATGAAACTTCCTGGCAGATTAAAACTGTGTGCCCGACCGAGACTCGAACGCGGGACCTTTGCCTTTCGCGGGCAAGTGCTCTACCAACTGAGCTACCGAAGCACGACTCACACCCGGTACTCACAGCTTTACTTCTGCCAGTACCTCGGCTCCTACCTTCCAAACTTTACAGAAGCTCTCCTCCCGAGTTCGAGTCTCGGTCGGGCACACAGTTTTAATCTGCCAGGAAGTTTCATATACACTCCTGGAAATGGAAAAAAGAACACATTGACACCGGTGTGTCAGACCCACCATACTTTCTCCGGACACTGCGAGAGGGCTGTACAAGCAATGATCACACGCACGGCACAGCGGACACACCAGGAACCGCGGTGTTGGCCGTCGAATGGCGCTAGCTGCGCAGCATTTGTGCACCGCCGCCGTCAGTGTCAGCCAGTTTGCCGTGGCATACGGAGCTCCATCGCAGTCTTTAACACTGGTAGCATGCCGCGACAGCGTGGACGTGAACCGTATGTGCAGTTGACGGACTTTGAGCGAGTTCGTATAGTGGGCATGCGGGAGGCCGGGTGGACGTACCGCCGAATTGCTCAACACGTGGGGCGTGAGGTCTCCACAGTACATCGATGTTGTCGCCAGTGGTCGGCGGAAGGTGCACGTGCCCGTCGACCTGGGACCGGACCGCAGCGACGCACGGATGCACGCCAAGACCGTAGGATCCTACGCAGTGCCGTAGGGGACCGCACCGCCACTTCCCGGCAAATTAGGGACACTGTTGCTCCTGGGGTATCGGCGAGGACCATTCGCAACCGTCTCCATGAAGCTGGGCTACGGTCCCGCACACCGTTAGGCCGTCTTCCGCTCACGCCCCAACATCGTGCAGACCGCCTCCAGTGGTGTCGCGATAGGCGTGAATGGAGGGACGAATGGAGACGTGTCGTCTTCAGCGGATAGAGTCGCTTCTGCCTTGGTGCCAATGATGGTCGTATGCGTGTTTGGCGCCGTGCAGGTGAGCGCCGCAATCAGGACTGCATACGACCGAGGCACACAGGGCCAACACCCGGCATCATGGTGTGGGGAGCGATCTCCTACACTGGCCGTACACCACTGGTGATCGTCGAGGGGACACTGAATAGTGCACGGTACATCCAAACCGCGATCGAACCCATCGTTCTACCATTCCTAGACCGGCAAGGGAACTTGCTGTTCCAACAGGACAATGCACGTCCGCATGTATCCCGTGCCACCCAACGTGCTCTAGAAGGTGTAAGTCAACTACCCTGGCCAGCGAGATCTCCAGATCTGTCCCCCATTGAGCATGTTTGGGACTGGATGAAGCGTCGTCTCACGCGGTCTGCACGTCCAGCACGAACGCTGGTCCAACTGAGGCGCCAGTTGGAAATGGCATGGCAAGCCGTTCCACAGGACTACATCCAGCATCTCTACGATCGTCTCCATGGGAGAATAGCAGCCTGCATTGCTGCGAAAGGTGGATATACACTGTACTAGTGCCGACATTGTGCATGCTCTGTTGCCTGTGTCTATGTGCCTATGGTTCTGTCAGTGTGATCATGTGATGTATCTGACCCCAGGAATGTGTCAATAAAGTTTCCCCTTCCTGGGACAATGAATTCACGGTGTTCTTATTTCAATTTCCAGGAGTGTAGATGATGTTTCGTTGAATAGTCCGTACGCTGACACTTGTTGATGGTCCAGCAATGAAATCTGTGGCAGTTTGCGGAAGGGTTGCACTTCTGTCACGTTGAACGATTCTCGTCAGGCTTCGTTGGTCCCGTTCTGGAAGTATCTTTTTCCGGCTGCGGCGATATAGGAGAGTTGATATTTTACCGAATTCCTGATATTCACGACACTCTCGTGAAACGGTCGTACGGGAATATCGCCACTTCATCGCTACCTCGGAGATGCCGTGTCGAATCGTTCGTGCGCGGACTACAACACCACGTTTAAACTGACTTAAATCTTGATTAGCTGTCATTGTAGCAGTAGTAACCGAACAACTGCGCCAGACACTTGTCTTAGCCGGCCGGTGTGGCCGTGCGGTTCTAGGCGCTTCAGTCTACATCTAAGGCTACACCCATACTCCGCAAGCCACCTGACGGTGTGTGGCGGAGGGTACCTTGAGTACCTCTATCGGTTCTCCCTTCAATTCCAGTCTCGTATTGTTCGTGGAAAGAAAGATTGTCGGTATGCCCCTGTGTGGGCTCTAATCTCTCTGATTTTATCCTCATGGTCTCTTCGCGAGATATACGTAGGATGGAGCAATATACTGCTTGACTTTTCGGTGAAGGTATTTTCTCGAAACTTCAACAAAAGCCCTTACCGAGCTACTTAGCGTCTCTCCTGCAGAGTCTTCCACTGGAGTTTATCTATCATCTCCGTAACGCTTTCGCGATCACTAAATGATCCTGTAACGAAGCGCCCTGCTCTCCGTTGGATCTTCTCTATCTCTTCTATCAACCCTATCCGGTATGGATCCCACACTGCTGAGCACTATTCAAGCAGTGGGCGAACAAGCGTACTGTAACCTACTTCCTTTGTTTTCGGATTGCATCTCCTTAGGATTCTTCCAATGAATCTCAGTCTGGCATCTGCTTTACCGACGACCAACTTTATACGATCATTCCATTTTAAATCACTCCTAATGCGTACTCCCAGATAATTTACGGAATTAACTGCTTCCAGTTGCTGACCTGCTATATTGTAGCTAAATGATAAGGGATCTTTCTTTCTATGTATTCGCAGCACATTGCACTTGTCTGCACTGAGATTCAATTGCCATTGCCCCAGTCTGGAACCGCGTGACCGCTACGGTCGCAGGTTCGAATCCTGCGTCGGGCATGGGTGTGTGTGATGTCCTTAGGTTAGTTAGGTTTCCAGGGGACTGATGACCACAGATGTTACATATCTCTGTGTATGAATACGCATGCCTATACCAGTTTCTTTGGCGCTTCAGTGTACATCCACATTATGGTCGTTGTTACCAGATGCATAAAATGGTAAACTATCAACTTTAAAATAATAAATTCTTGGTATGTAGAGATTAAAATATGAAAAATATGTTACTTGGCTGTGCTACATGCGAGTATAGAGTTTCTTATAATAATGTATCTCCATCGATTAGCTTCTGCGTGCTGAGTGGCTCGGGGTTAAGTTACGAGCGAGTGTATTAAATTTATTATCTGAGGCATGCTCTAGTTTACGATAGGAGTTGCATATTTTCTCAATGTACAAAAGTTTCCGATCAAAATACATCTGTAAACTTAGAGAGAGAGAGAGAGAGAGAGAGAGAGAGAGAGAGAGAGAGAGAGAGATACGGAAGGGGAGTAGGGGAAGAATGTGTCCAGAGCAGTCCAGCCGAGCGCCATCCTCTGCCTCAGGGCAGAAGCCAGAGCGTCCCTGAATGCCACAGTAGGTAGGGTAGGGTCGGACGTGGCAGGGCAGAGCAGTACGGTGTCCGGCTCCTTAATGGAGACGCGGCCAGGAATGCAGGACCTCCGCCTGCCTGCAGATGAGACGCTCGGTCCACTCTGACCCCTGCAGGCCCGCTCATACACCGCGGCGCCGGTGCGGCGGAAGCTGATGGACCGATGTGCGTACCGGGTCTCCACTGTAAACGAACCTCCATCCGTGACGTTACTGCCGGACCCGAGAGCGAGCAGATTGGGGGCGGGGGCTGCAGACAGATGTACGACAAGAGACGGCAGGACAGCGCAGCCTGCGTCGCAAAACCTCGCACGTGCCGTCGCACTGCTTAGACCTAGTTCATTGTTCCGTGTACTACAAATGGTTCGAATGGCTCTGAGCACTATGCGACTTAACTTCTGAGGTCATCAGTCGCCTAGAACTTAGAACTAATTAAACCTAACTAACCTAAGGACATCACACACATCCATGCCCGAGGCAGGATTCGAACCTGCGACCGTAGCGGTCACGCGGTTCCAGACTGAAGCGCCTTTAACCGCACGGCCACATCGGCCGGCGTGTACTACACCTGCATTCATGTTCTGCGCACCGCTGTGAAATGCGTTCGTCCCAAGTACTAGCGTTTCTAAAATTTTGCTATGCGGATGACATAGCACTGGCTACCAGAGACAAGTATCTCTTCAATACAGAGGAGGTCCTTCATAATGACGCTGAAATACTATACAATTATTTCAAGAAACAGAGACTCAAGCCAAACCCTAACAAAACTGAAGTATCTACATTCCATCTTAATAACAAAATGGCAAATGAAATTATTAACATAAAACTCGGAAACACCAACCTCAAGCATAATAAGTTTCCAAAGTTCTTAGGTTTAACATTGGATCGCACTCTTTCTTACCGAAAACATATGGAGAACACTACTGCAAAAATTGGAACACGGAATAACATCATCCAAAAACTTAGCGGTACTACTTGGGGAGCTAACGCAAAAACATTACGCACCTCATCTATCGCCTTAGAGTTCTCTGTGGCTGAGTACTGCGCTCCAGTCTGGATTAATAGCTGTCACACCAAACTTATTGACAGGCAATTAAATAACACAATGAGGTTGATTTCTGGAACTGTTAAATCAACGCCCACGTACTGGTTACCGGTGCCATGTAATATCCTGCCCCCGGACCTGCGTAGAAAAGCGGCCCTACTGCACGAATTCAGAAAGATTGAGACAAAACCAGAACTACCAATTAAAGAAGAATTCTCACAACTGCGACACACTCGATTGAAATCAAGAAAGCCACCCATACGCACAGCTGAGCAGCTTCAAAATAATAACTATGACCACATGAAACAATGGAGACTAGATTGGAACCAAAAGACAAATGACCAACTACAGACCTGGTTTGAGAGCTATAACTGCAACATCTCTGGAATGGAACTAACACGGAAAACATGGTCCACATTAAATCGAATACGTACTGGACATGGCAGGTGTGCGGATTCACTACACAAATGGGGAAGAGCGATGTCACCAGAATGCGACTGCGGTACCCTTAGACAGACGATCCAACACATCCATGGTGAATGCTCCTTGCGAGCATATGCAGGGAACTGGTCCGACTTCCTGGAGGCATCCCCATCGGCGCTAGAATGGATCTCAAACTTCGATATAACCTTTTAACTGACCAATATAAACATAAATTATATTTATGATTGTTATAAGATTTTAATGTAGTTGATGTATTAATGTTGCATGTATAGCCATACGCTAAATAAAAAAATAATAAAACTAGCGTTTCTTCCCGTTTCATTAACGTATGGAGCGCGGGAAGAATGACTGGTAAAATGACCCTGTGCGGTGCATAGCTGGTCTTAGTTTTGTCCCCGCGGCCCCTTCAGGAGCGATGCCTAGCAGACTGTACTGTGTATATTCCACACGTAAGGTAAGGTCGTTACGGATGGGCCACCCAAAGAAAATGTGTAATGAAATCCTCTGATATTGTAGGAAATATTTCTTTTTCAGTGTAACTTTAACCCCCCCCTCTTTTTTATTTTACTATATATCCATGGAGGAGAAATAAAAACTTTGAGGTTCGCCGTTGACATTGTAATTCGATCAGAGACAGCAAAGGACTTGGAAGAGCAGTTGAATGGAATGGATAATGTCTTGAAAGGAGGATATAAGATGAACATCAACAAAAGCAAAACGAGGATAATGGAACGTAGTCAAATTAAATCGTGTGATGCTGCAGGAATTAGATTAGGAAATGAGACGGTTAAAGCAGTAAATGAGTTTCGCTATTTGGGATTTGGGGAGCAAAATAACTGATGATGGTCGAAGTAGATAGGATATAAAATGTAGACTGGCAATGGCAAGGACAGCGTTTCTGAAGAAGAGAAATTTGTTAACATCGAGTATTGATTCAAGTGTTAGGAAGTCGTTTCTAAAAGTATTTGTATAGAGTGTAGCCACGTATGGAAGTGAAACGTGGACGATAAATAGTATAGACAAGAACAGAATAGAAGCTTTCGAAATGTGGTGCTACAGAAGAATGCTGAAGATTAAATGGGTAGATCACATAACTAATGAGGAGGTATTGAATACGTTTGGGGAGAAGAGAAGTTTGTGGTACAACTTGACTAGAAGAAGGGATCGGTTGGTAGGACATGTGTTCAGGCATCGAGGGATCACCAATTTAGTACTGGAGGGCAGCGTGGAGGGTAAAAATCGTAGAGGGAGACCAAGAGATGAAGATTCTTCCTTCGTTAATTCTATGGGCGATGGGATTATCTCGCCAGTTTCCTTTCATTTGTGTGTGCTGCCGCCCCTGTTTTTTTTTAATTTGCATTCATTTCTGTCTTTATTTATTTCTTCCTTTTTAGTTCTAAAATCACCATTTGCTACACACCTGCAGAGTGAGGTGTCTTTCTGAGTAATGTGTCGTCGCCCCTGAGGCATAGCAGAATATGCCCCCGCTTTTATTTTGTTTTTATGGCAAAAAGTCTTGCTTCTAAAAGCACCATGCTGTACGTGCTGCGTCGACACTCGAGGATGGCGGCAATTTTGGAGAGGAAAAGGTAGGGCTATAGGGGAGGAAGGAGGCCCATAAAAAAAATAAAAAAATACAACAAATAAAAAAAAGGAAAAAAAACAAAAAAAAAGAAAAAAATACACTAAGCAGATTCAGAAGGATGTAGGTTGCAGTAGGTACTGGGAGATGAAGAAGCTTGCACAGGGTAGAGTAGCATGGAGAGCTGCATCAAACCAGTCTCAGGACTGAAGACCACAACAACAACAACAACAACAACAACATAGCAGACACAGATTTCACAAATATTCGCTGTTAATGAAATATTTGATAAGTAAAAGCATGCTTCATCAGGCAAATTAAGGGGACTCAAAATGCATACCAAGGGGGCTAAATATAGAAATGTCACTTTTGTCGTTTTTTAAAGCGAAAGAAAAAAAGACATTATCAAAACATAACCTATAAGAAAGCCACTATTTCAGTTTTGATTAGTTTAGACAGAATTCGTGGTGTCTCCTTCAAGGCAATCCGCACTGCATTGTATAACAACACTTGGTCTCCGTGCTGAGCACGTACCTTTGCATTGTAAATACGACAGAATGGTGTGAATTGCTCGTACTTTCCAATGTTGGCTGCAGAAATTGAATGTCTATCACCATGTCACTATGATGTTCCAATCACTAATACTAGTCAGTTAAAAGAACACGCTGCAAATCTTACCGTTTCTCACTGTTGTTTTGCACCTTCATGGAGCAACTCACCAGTAACACTGTAATCTGCTGTTGTTAGTCAGTTCGCTGCCAAACGTTGTGTATCGACAGGGTATCAACCAAAACTCCAATATTTGTGTTATGTGCTGTCGACCAAGAGAACGTGCGCAAACGGTAAGTAGTAAGTACCACTGGTAAGGTGTCGGATTGGTAACAAGGGCGCATGGGCTGCTGGCGTGGAATCCTGATGCCATTTGAGGATACAAAATTTTATTTTCACCACGTTAATTAAAACAGCGCTGGTAACAACACAATTATTAATTAGTATTTGCAAATGGTGGTGATCTACACCGGTTATTCAATAAATGGGAATAATTCAAATACATGAGAATAATTCAAAAAAAATTTGAAAGAAAACAGCCTTATGCCCCCAACTTTAATTTAAATAAAAAATTAGTTTACACAAATATAACTTTAACATCTACATCTACATCCATACTCCGCAAGCCACCTGACGGTGTGTGGCGGAGGGTACCCTGAGTACCTCTATCGGTTCTCCCTTCTATTCCAGTCTCGTATTGTTCGTGGAAAGGAGGATTGTATGTTTCTGTGTGGGCTCTAATCTCTCTGATTTTATCCTCATGGTCTCTTCGCGAGATATATGTAGGAGGGAGCAATATACTGCTGGACTCTTCGGTGAAGGTATGTTCTCGAAACTTTAACAAAAGCCCGTACCGAGCTACCGAGCGTCTCTCCTGCAGAGTCTTCCACTGGAGTTTATCCATCATCTCCGTAACGCTTTCGCGATTACTAAGTGATCCTGTAACGAAGCGCGCTGCTCTCCCTTGGATCTTCTCTATCTCTTCTGTCAACCCTATCTGGTACGGATCCCACACCGCTGAGCAGTATTCTAGCAGTGGGCGAACAAGCGTACTGTAACCTACTTCCTTTGTTTTCGGATTGCATTTCCTTAGGATCCTTCCAATGAATCTCAGTCTGGCATCTGCTTTACCGACGATGAACTTTATATGATCATTCCATTTTAAATCACTCCTAATCCGTACTCCCAGATAATTTATGGAATTAACTGCTTCCAATTGCTGACTTGCTATTTTGTAGCTAAATGATAAGGGATCTATCATTCTATGTATTCGCAGCACATTACACTTGTCTACATTGAGATTCAATTGCCATTCCCTGCACCATGCATCAATTCGCTGCAGATCCTCCTGCATTTCAGTACTATTTTACATTGTTACAACCTCTCGATACACCACAGCATCATCTGCAAAAAGCCTCAGTGAACTTCCGATTTCATCCACCAGGTCATCTCATAAATGCAGATGTGTGCTCACTAGCAGTGAATATGAAAAAAAAAATAATGTACAAGCTATTAGGTTTCAAAAATACTCAAATAGCAAGGTCTCATAAATACGTGAATTAACTATTATGGAACACATTCGATGATGTTATGATAGCCTGAAAGATCTACACAGCAATCAGCACATTCTCGACGTTTGCCGTTCACATCGGCCGCGCGTCTGAATTCCGTGCACGAGAGCTCACGTCACAACTACAGGTAGGACAGCTTGCGCACACCAATAACTGCTTCTAGAACACACAAACCTAGTATTAATACACAATTCACTAAAATACCAAAACCAACAGCCAAGCACTGGATAGCGCAAATTGCAGGAACAGATGTTAAACGCCGTAGTGTGACAACTGCAGTTACTGGTAAAGCAGTAGTTCGTTAAAAAATCTCCGATGTCGTGAAATTTCACTTGATGAATTTATAAACCACAGCCATCCCACGGTGGTACTAACCAGACAATCCGCACACAACCTTAAATACCAAAGCATCGATTGACGGCGCAAAAATTGTTACTATGATAGTTGACAACAAGTTTGCAATTCCAATTTAAATTGGCGGCTGAAGTTTAAAACAGAAAGCTTTGATTCATAAAATTCACCGCTTAACATATTAAAAATAACAAATAAAAAAAGGAATCGCCGAATGCAGGTCGACTAGTAATGCAACGGAACCATGGCACAGCGCAGTTACATGGACCTACAATACCAATTATCCCGGACGCACGTCCAAGTGGCTTAAGAAATGACTTGCGAAAATCAAAGCGGCTACACGGATCAATGACATCCAAAAGTTCCACCACAAAATGGCTCACCATTTAAAGTTAATCCACGTGGTCGGCCAGCCGCTGTGCCCGAGCGGTTCTAAGCGCTTCAGTCCGAAACCGCGCTGCTGCTACGGTCGCAGGTTCGAACCCTGCCTCGGGCATGGATGTGTGTGATGTCCTTAGGTTTGTCAGGTTTCTAAGTTCTAGGATACTGATGACCTCAGATGCATAGGCGCTGCTCATGCATGGTTGTTTCCATCTTTGCCTGGGGTTTATTGACATTTCTGAACAGTTCAAATGGTTCAAATGGCTCTGAGCACTATGGGACTCAACTGCTGAGGTCATTAGTCCCCTAGAACTTAGAACTAGTTAAACCTAACTAACCTAAGGACATCACAAACATCCATGCCCGAGGCAGGATTCGAACCTGCGACCGTAGCGGTCTTGCGGTTCCAGACTGCAGCGCCTTTAACCGCACGGCTACTTCGGCCGGCTTTTCTGAACAGTCAAAGGGACTGTGTCTGTGGTGCAATATTCACATTCAGCGTCTGTCTTCGGGAGTGCTGGGAACCAGGGTGATGCAAAACTTTTTTTGATGTGTGTATATCGCAGTTTTGGTTGGTACTCTGCCGATACACAACGTTTGATACCGATCTGACTGAGTGACTTATGGAGATTTGGGTGTAAGATGGCAATTCTTTGTCAATACAGCGTACGCTTAGTGACCGGCAGAATGAGCTTGGTGTCAGTATCCACAGAGAAACTGATCCGGGCCATCAATATCAACATTCTGCCAACGCTGGTTGTCAAAAGTTGTATGTAGGATTTTGCGGTATTACTGATGTAGAGTCTTGTACCACAAGGTAGAGGATGTTGTTACGGATGGCCGGTATCTCCTTTCTACAACACAAATGGACACGTGCATTAATACGGTTCTTTATTTACACGAAGCTGTTACTTAACTTGAATGTAGTCCATGTTTCGTGGTACTAGCTCATCAGTAATAGTCCCGCTGTAGCCGCTAATTGGTCACTGTGTACTGTCGTAGCTTATGATGAACAAAACCCACTCTTGAATGAATGAGGCCCATCGATCAGCGGCGGAAGCCTAAATACCTTCTGTCGAGAGGGCGTTGGCGGCGCGTTACTCGTCGGTGTGTCTCAGGCCTCATTCGTGATAGGCGTGCTCGATTCATTGCCTAAGAATCGGTCTTCGCGCTTCATCTTTTCCGACTAGTGTCCTGGCCACAGCTTACACCAGCACAACTGACGTTTACACTGTCCCATGAGAAGCATCCAGACACCCCTATGTAATGCAGAATCGACCATTACTGTCACGAGAGGCGATCCCGGTAGCGTGAAGGAGCGTGGGTAGTATTGTGTTGTCAGCAGAGAGGCAATAACAGCAAAGTGGATCCGTCAGGAGAATTCAGAGACGTAGATCAAATGGCTCAAATGGATCGAAGCACTATGGGACTTAACAGCTGAGGTCATCAGTCCCCTAGACTTAGAATTACGTAAATCTAAGGACATCACACACATCGATGCCCGAGACAGGATTCGAACATGCGACCGGAGCAGTCACGTGGTTCCGGACTGAAGCGCCTAGAGCAGCTCGGCCACAGCGGCCGGCTACGTGAATCGTATTCGTTGGATGTCACCTGAGTATCAGATCGACCAGGGCCATTTCAAGCCGATCAAGGCGCCTGTTGGTGTTCTGGGTGTGTAGTGGACCTGCGAAGGAACAACCAAAGCTATACCAGTACCACGCATACTTCAAATACTGACGGGCAGATCATTTGCGGATGGAGGTCGTAAAAAATCAATGAGAGACATCGCTCTTGACTGCCAGCAGTCCTTATAGCACAATCACGGTCTGTGGGCAGTTAAAATGAATGGTGTCCATTGGTCGAACAGCCCCTCGTAAACCACAAATTTCTGTAGTCAGTGGTGAGCGACGCTTGAGGTGGTGCAAAAGGGCGACATGCCGAACAGTAGACGCCTGGAAACAAGTGATTTGGGGTGCTGAATCACGCTCTCCCGACTGTCACCATGCACGAGCCCGGCCACCGTTACTTCTGAGACCTCGCGTCGTTTCGTATTCCCAGCCGAGGCATTCAGAGGCTGAGCAACAGACGCAGATGCTGTCTGCGGGCTGCGGCCGGCGCCCTCCGAGGAGCACCGCCTACCACAACCCGCCCCGGCACGGCCGAGGCCACGCCCCGCCGCAGCCTTGAGTGACGTCACCGGCGAACGCCGCACAGTAGCGGCAGCCGACCGCAGGCAGCGGGGCAGTCCAGGCCGCGGACCGCACTGCTCTCCAGACAGACACCGCAACGCGAACAACCAGTCCCCTTCCCAGCTACCGTGCCCCTGACTCCGTCTCCAGTCATAAACACCGTAACCCCATCGCGTGGTCTGCGCTATACGAGACCACATCGCGTCCGACAGACATCCACTACTCACTCGCTGCCCTCCGTTCTTGTCGTGCTCTTCAGTCCGAAGACCGGTTTCATGCAGCTCTCCATGCTTGAAAGTCTTCAACTCTGCATTACTACCGCAGCCCACACCCACTTGAACCTGCTTTCGGTAGTCTAGCCTCCCTAATGAAACTTCCTGGCAGATTAAAACTGTGTGCCCGACCGAGACTCGAACTCGGGACCTTTGCCTTTCGCGGGCAAGTGCTCTACCAACTGAGCTACCGAAGCACGACTTACGCCCGGTACCCACAGCTTTACTTCTGCCAGTACCTCGTCTCCTACCTTCCAAACTTTACAGAAGCTCTCCTGCGAACCTAGCAGAACTAGCACTCCTGAAAGAACTAGCATACAGTTTTCATCTGCCAGGAAGTTTCATATCAGCGCACACTCCGCTGCAGAGTGAAAATCTCATTCTGGAAACATCCCCCAGGCTGTGGCTAAGCCATGTCTCCGCAATATCCTTTCTTTCAGGAGTGCTAGTTCTGCAAGGTTCGCAGGAGAGCTTCTGTAAAGTTTGGAAGGTAGGAGACGAGGTACTGGCAGAAGTAAAGCTGTGGGTACCGGGCGTGAGTCGTGCTTCGGTAGCTCCGTTGGTAGAGCACTTGCCCGCGAAAGGCAAAGGTCCAGAGTTCGAGTCTCGATCGGGCACACAGTTTTAATCTGCCAGGAAGTTTCATATCAGCGCACACTCCGCTGCAGAGTGAAAATCTCATTCTGGTAGCCTTCCTAATGCTTGCTAAAAGAATACGTTTTACTTATGCACTTTCCTCACTGCCGGCTGCTCCGTACTGAGACGACAGGCACAGTAACTGACGTCGACCTCCTGCCTGTTAGTCACTACATTAATAATCAAAAACGTCGTCTGCATCACAATTTTTTATTTACCGGCAGACAGTATCAATCTCCACTGCCTTTCATCTTCATGTCTGCCGCCTAAAAGTGCAGTTGGTCAACGTTCTGTATAACGAGCAAAGAAGAGGAGGACGAGGAGGAGCAAGAGGGAAGAGAGAGAAAATGTGGGCAGGTGCGATAGGACAAGCACTCTGAGTATACAGGGTGGTCCATTGATCGTGACTGGGCCAAATATCTCACGAAATAAGCGTCAAACGAAAAAACTACAAAGAAGTCTAGCATGAAGGGGGAAACCAGATGGCGGTATGGTTGGCCCGCTAGATGGCGCTTACATAGGTCAAACGGATATCAACTGCGTTTTTTTAAAAATACGAACCCCCAATTTTTATTACATATTCGTGTGGTACGTACAGAAATCTGAATGTTTTAGTCGGACCACTTTTTTCGCTTTGTGATAGATGGAGCTGTAATAGTCACTACCGTATAAGTACGTGGTATCACGTAATATTCCGCCAGTGCGTACGGTATTTGCTTCCCGTCTTAAAATGGACCATTTACCATTTGCGGAAAAGGTCGATATCGTGTTGATGTACGGCTATTGTGATCAAAATGCCCAACGAGCATTTCCTACGTAATGTTCTACCGATGTTACTACAAGATGTTTCACTCCATGACAGAATGCCCATGTACTTCGAACACGATGGATGTCCGGCACATAGCTGGCGTGCGGTTGAAGCGGTATTGAATAGCATATTTTATGACAGGTGGATTGGTCGTCGAAGCACCATACCGTGACCCGCACGTTCACCGGATCTGACGTCCCCGGATTTCTTTCTGTGCGGAAAGTTGAAAGATATTTGCTACCGTGACCCACCGACAAAGACTGACAACATCCGTCAGCGCATTGTCAATGCATGTGCGAACATTACGGAAGGCGAACTACTCGCTGTTGAGAGGAATGTTGTTACACGTATTGCCAAATGCGTTGAGGTTGACGAACATCATTTTCAGCATTTATTGCATTAATGTGGTATTTACAGGTAATCACGCTGTAACAGCATGCGTTCTCAGAAATGATAAGTTCACAAAGGTACATGTATCACATTGGAACAACCGAAATAAAATGTTCAAACTTACCTACGTTCTGTATTTTAATGTAAAAAACCTACCTGTTACCAACTGTTCGTCTAAAATTGTGAGCCATATGTTTGTAAGTATTACAGCGCCATCTATCACAAAGCGAAAAAAGTCGTCCAACTAAAACATTCATGTTTCTCTACGTACTACACGAATATGTAATAAAAGTGTGGGTTGCTGTTTAGAAAAACGCAGTTGATATCCGTTTGACCTGTGGCAGCGCCATCTAGCGGGGCAACCATAGCGCCATCTGGTTTCCCCCTTCAAGCTAGACAATTTCGTTCTTTGTAGTGTTTTCGTTTGTCGTTTATTTCGTGAGATATTTGGCCCGGTCACTATCAATGGACCAGCCTGTATAGCATACAGACGGTTCATCCATCCCAGTGCTCGAGAATCTCGACGATTCTTACCCGTTATCGGTATTGATACTGGCAAGATAACGTTCCCCGGGATTCCAGAGCATCCGAGAACGTTTTTATTTTAATTTTAAACCAGATAACAAATTACAAAAATATTTTTATCGTGTGATATAAGTATATATTACAATTTTCTCAATTCTTATCCTTTACTTGTACTGTGAAACCTTGCTTCTTGCCGAAGTTCATGATTCTAGATCAACACAAATACCCTAGAGGTTTTCGTGAATGACTTTGCGAGTATCTGAATTCGTCGCATAAATGACAGTATCTATTCATTCCATTGACTTAGAAGTTACGTCTATTACACAGGCAATGGTTTATATATTTTATTTTCTGACGTAAATTTCATCCTGGTAGGTCAACCTGTCCCAGAGGTGAAGGATCTTATTTCCTCATTTTCTTTCTTGGAGGAACAGGCAGAATGCTGTCATAATCTGCTCTAACCTTATGTTACAGGCTTAATACAGCAAGACAAGTATTGTAGTAAGGAACTGAATATATGTCAGGCAGCGTATATTCACCAAGTAAATTTTGTGAATGAGAGAAATTAATGACTTGACCAAACTGATACTTTTTCTCGCTAACACCCACCTCCCCTCGCCCCCCTCCCCTTCCACGTACACAAAATGATGAAAGGAAAAATGTTTGTCACTTACTATCTTTTCGTTGCTTTTTCGCTGCTTCTGCAGTAAAACTTAAGTACAAGGCATGACCTTTTACTTTATTACTTCTTCACTACTAATCGTATTCGTCACAAACTCTGCATACACTATCCAGATATACTGCTGGCTATACCTGCAAAATTATATAATTTTACGACTCATAATTCAGGAGATATCACGTCATAAATATTGATCGGTGCCAAAAAATAGCTTAGAACGGCGCGCAAGTTATCTAGGCTGTATTCACCAAGTGTTTCGTAATGATGGCACTTAGCAACATCCAACAAACGTTAAACATAATTTCAAACATCCTTAACGTCAAAAATTTTACAATCTAACTCATTTGTAAAGCAAATCAGAAGTTTGAACCTGTTTTGTACATTGGAGTTCGTTTCTTTACAGAATTGGGAATTTACTAATTCATTTGCTTTAATTAATTATTATTATTATTGTGTAATCAGTCTTTTGACTTATCTGAAGCGGCCCACCACGAATCCCTCTAGTACCAAACAAGTTATTCCCTGATGGCTTAACAGACGTCGTATCATCCAGTCCCTTGTTCGTGTCAGTCTTTCCCATAGATTCCTTTCCTCGTCGACCTTGTGGAGACCGCCTCATCCTTACCTTATCAGTCCACACAATATCCAACGGAAGAGAATCGTAGCAGCCGAGATGTGGGGGTGCGCATATGAGATGTTTCGATTCTCTTTCGTTCCCGTTTTACCGCGGTTTATGTTCCACAACCATTCAATGCTGTGCTCAAAAAAACATTCTCACAAATTTCTTCCTCGAATTAAGTCCTATTTTTAATACCAGTAGATTTCTCTTGGCCAGTAATACCCTTTCGCCAAAGGCCTTGCCGCAATGGTAACATCGGTTCCCGTCCGATCACCGAAGTTAAGCGCTGTCGGGCTGGGCTAGCACTTGGAGGGGTGACCATCCGACCGCTGTTGGCAAGCGGGGTGCACTCAGCCCTTGTGAGCCCAGTTCGGGAGCTACTTGATTGAGAAGTAGCGGCTCCGGTCTCGTAAACTGACATACGGCCGGGAGAGCGGTGTGCTGAGCACATGCCCCTCCACATCCGCATCCAATGACTCCTGTGGTCTGGGGATGACACGGCGGTCGGTGGATACCGTTGGGCCTTCATGGCCTGTTCGGGAGGAGTTTAGTTTTTAATAATACCCTTTTGGCCAGTGTTGGTCTGCTGTTTATGTCCTCCTTGCTCCACCTGTCGTGGATTATTTTGCTGAATAAGTAGCGGAATCTCCTAACTTAGTGATTACCAATCCTGATGTCAAGTTTTTCGCTGTTCATATTTCTGCTATTTCTCACTACTTCTATCTTTCTTCGAATTACTCTCAACCAATATTCTGTGCTCATACAGTGTTCATTCCATTCAACATATCCTGTAATTCTTCTTAACTTTCACTGTGTACAGTAATGCCATCGGCGAATATCACTGGCATCTTTGACCTTGAATTGTAGTTCCACTCTTAGCCGTTTCTTTTATTTCCACCATTGCTTCTTCGATGTATTGACTGAACAGTAGGGACAAAAGATTATCACCCCTGTCGTACGGCCTTTTTAATCCGAGCACTCTTATTGTCCCCTCTTGGTTCTTGTTCATATTGTACATTACCCGTCTTTCCCTGTAGCTTACTCCTATTTTGCTCAAAAATTTGGATATCTTGCACCATTTGACACTGTTGAAAGATTTTTCCAGGTCGACTAACCCTAAGAGCTTGTCTTTATTTTTCCTCAGTTTTGCGTTCATTATGCAAGGCCAGCATTGCCTCTCTCGTGCCTTTACCTTTCCTAAAGCCAAAATGATAGTCATCTAACAGAATATCAATTTTCTGTTAATGTAACAGCCATCAATGAATACAGGCTGTCTGGACCTTAGCCTATTACAATGCCCATGTTCTACCGCTCAGAAGTATTCCTCAATTCATAGTCATCACGAATAACTCACTTAGCAGCAGAGACATGATGCTTTTGTGTTTCTATTCTGTACTTGCAGTGTATATGATACTCCTGATAACATATACGTTCGTAACAAAGTTCGCTTTCTGGAAACCAACGTTAACAAGACCAATGCGATCGGCTCTCGCAGGTGCGCCTGACTTACCTCTCTGCGGCAACCGAGCGCGTCAGACAAGTGTTGCGGGCAGTATCTCCTACCTGTACAGGCGTCACCAAATCAACTGCGTGACAGATATTACAACCAGTCTTACTGATTAATGTTTACATTCAGACAGATCGGCAGGTTTCGTCGTTGCATTTGAGTGTTTTAAGTTACACGTAGAATGTGTAACTATAGAACTGTGTCGACTCGACGCAGGACCTTGATTGGTAAGCACGTGCTTTGTCGTATACAAATATGATGCCATCAAATTTTCAGTTAGTACGTTGAGAGTACTAGGTCGAATACTAAAATAAAAAGTGTTGAATTCTTAAGAATTAGGGTAACTAATCTGCCATTGCGGGGGTCATTTTTCTCAGTCTTAATGAGATGTCACTGCACAGGATGCTTGTTGGAGGGGGATAGTTTATTGGGGAAAGGGGGGTTGTGTAACACGTTACGTATGGGAAGGATAACTGTGTAAAATTGTGTGTGTATAATAGCCGTGGTTCTGCGAGGATGTGCAGATGAGGATGATGGTTGACTGAGCTAATAAATATGTGGAGGATTGTTTAATGAAATGAGTGTATTTGAGAATAATGGTTTTGTAAGGGAGAGTGTATTTCGGGAGGGTGGATGAGTGACGCGTGTTTGTAGGGAAAATGGTGTGTGTGACTGTGAAGTATAGGAATTTGGTGACAGTGTTTTTGTAGCAAGTATGGTTGTGTGACAGGGTATTTCTGAGGACGATAGCTTGCGTGATAGGGTGTATTTTGAAGTGGAAATGTGGGAGGTGCGTAGGGAGGAAGGAAATTGAATGGGAGTTGTTGTATGGATTTTAGGTGGACGTTGTAATGGTTCTTTATTTACGTGACCATTACGGCACTCCAACCCCAGTTCTCGATACCAGTTATGTCGTACTACTTTTCTGCGAAGTAACAGACATATTTTTGTGATAATATTTGGTTTTATTGATGTATAGGTACTTCGATGTATCGATATATTACAGTGGTATGGTTCTTGTGTATATTCATTTCTGTGAGACTGTCATAATCTTTGACTTACTTGTAACCCTTTTGGCGCAAATGCGCACAGAGCAGTCTTTGTTTCACTTAGCAGAAGTTGTTATTTCGCTTTGTAAAACAACAGTCAAGTCTTTAACCTAAGTGAAAATTAAATATATGAAGATTGACACAAAACTGTTTTTGTGACAATAAGTATATGTGAATTTACAAGAAGTTTAATAAAAATGTGGAAAGTGAACACCAAGTCAAAAATTATTTCTACCATGCCATTGTTCTGATCTGGGATTGTCTGATCATTAAGAATTTCCTGAAAAACGCATTTGTTAGGTCTTCAAATATTGCTAAAATACAGATCTGGACCTTCTAGCAGTCAAAGTGGAATCACTCTAGAATCAACAAGATGAGCCATAACAACTTCGACGAAATCTACGTGCGAATCCATTCAAGATAAGTGCGAAAATTAATGACTTTTCTACAGTGACTTCATTATTTACATCCAGACGATACCATCCACAGTCAATAACTGTGTTGTTGCCCGATAAAGCGAACATATGCAGCGTGAGCAACATTATTAGTCCGACTTCTAACCTACTTTTCAAATGGTTCAAATGAGCACTATGGGACTTCTGAGGTCATCAGTCCCCTAGAACTTAGAGCTACTTAATCCAATCTAACCTAAGGACCTGCCCGAGGCAGGATTCGAATCTGCGACCGTAGCGGTCTCTCGGATCCATACTGTAGTGCCTAGAACCGCTCGGCCACCCCGGCCGGCTTGCAAGTGGTGGTATTATTAGAACGTCAATGTGTGGATGGCTTTATATGGTGATACGAGTGAAGGATGTCGTTTGAACGAGTGAAGGTATTGAGTGTGCAGTTGAAATTATTTTATTGCGTGACGACAAAGAGGAAGGATGGGAGCAGCATCTGCAAAGGGTAGACTGGCTCAGAGCGCCAGTTGCTAAACTCATGTGTTCACGATGTGCCAGGGCACCATGTAGAAGTTAGGCCCTGCGTGGCACATGTAGACACATGTCCGCACCTGAACCTCGAGGGCGAACGGGGGCAGCTGTTGTGAGCAGACGCACCGCCCCCGCACCTTCCGCTGTCCCTGCCGACGATTCGCCGGAATAATTACCTTTGCCAGGACAACAGCTGCGGCAGCCGCCGGCCGCAGACCCTCGAATTTCGCTGCTAATTATTTCCGCCACTTTGCGAGCGGCGAGTAAGGAAGGACGGAAGGAAGGAAGGAGCCGTGGTAGGGGCGGGCGGTTGTCCTGTGGGCGGGTCACCCGCTAATCCGCGGCATTCAATTTAAATTCCTCCTCGGCGGCGCGCAAACTTGCGCTAATGGACTTTTTCGAGATGGTCATCTGCGCGGCGCGTGCTGCTGCCGCCTGTTGCCGGCTTTGTGTTAACAGGAAAGTACCTCCTCGTCAAGGCGGTCACGCCGTACTTACCCGTGACGAAGACGTCACGGCCTCAAGGAAAGTGTTAAGTCCCTGTGAGTCTGGAAGTTGGATAAGACTCTATCATTTGTCGTCAAAGAGGAGAAAATGGTTCAAATGGCGCTGAGCACTATGGGACTTAACTTCTAAGGTCATCAGTCGCCTAGAACTTCGAACTAATTAAACCTAACTAACCGAAGGACATCACACACATCTATGCCCGAGGCAGGAATCGAACCTGCGACCGTAGCGGTCACTCGGTTTCCGACTGAAGCGTCTAGAACCGCTCGATCACGGCGGCCGGCCAATAAGAGCTGATTTGTCAGTTACATGCCAGGTACATCTCGTCACAGCAATCAGAAATTGTGACTAAGTCATTCCGTATTGGTAGGGTGAAATAGAAGTACACCTATCGAGACCATCCCTCAAATAATGAATTCCTGACACTATATGGTGTACCCAATCTGCATAAAATCGTTGCTCAAATGAGATTGAAGGTTGTCGGGCACGTTATACGCGTGGAACATGGAAGCATCCCTAAATCAGCATTGTTATGGACCAATGGATGGATACTCTAGCGCCTAGAACAGCACGGCCACTCCGGCAGAGGGAACCACAATAATTCCTCGTTCACTCACTTTTTTGATCACTTGGGACGTGAGATTTGTAATTAACTTTCTGTACAAAAGCGCAAATGAAGTTAAATAATGTAAATGTCGCGTGTCTAGGACCTCCCGTCGGGTAGACCTTTCGCCGGGTGCAAGTCTTTCGATTTGACGCCACTTCTGAGACTTGCGCGTCGATGGGGATGAAATGATGGTAATTAGGGCAACACAACACCCACTCTCTGACCGGAGAAAATCTCCGACCCAGCCGGGAATCGAACACGGGCCCTTAGGATTGACATTCTGTCGCGCTGACCACTCAGCTACCGGGGGCGGACGCAAATGAAAGTGAGGAGTTGCAAATCGCGTAGTAGCAAATACTTATGTGAAACTGGTGAATGATATGTTCAACAGACAAAATGTATTAATCGGCGACTCCATGGAATGCTGTGTGCACCACGACCATATATGTTATGTTAAAAGGAAGGTCAGCGTTGGTCGTAATATTGATGTTTTATTGACGGCAGATTCGATCACATAGTGATCATCTTCGGTGCTGGAAGTTAAACATTTTTTACATAGGTTTTACATAGGTTTTACATAGGTATGTTCTTTCCAACCGTTGGTTCATGCTCGGGTGTATTTGTGGTTTTGGTTTTTACTCACTGATCGCTATGTAAAAAATTTTTTAACTTCCAGCACCGAAGAGGATCACTGTGTGATCGAAAATCTATTCTGCTCTCAATAATACATCAATATTACGACCAACGCTGACCTTCCTTTTAATAAGGCAAAATGTAGTTGAGACTGCTGAGTAAGGACAAATATAGTAGCAGAAATATAGGTGCGATTAGTGACTAACGACGTAGGTGTTCATTCTTTCCGTGCGCTATACGAGATTCGAATAATAGAGAATTGTGAAGGTGGTTCGATGAACCCTCTGCCAGGCACTTAAATTTGATTTGCAGAGTATCCATGTAGATGTAGAAAATTATATTCAGAATATCAGTATTTTAGGTGAGATTGGTACAGTGTAGCAGAAATGTAGTTGAGATAGACGAGGAACGTTCAAACGGCTCTAAGCACTATGGGTCTTAACATCTGAGGTCATCAGTCCCCTAGACTTAGAACTACTTAAACCTAACTAACCTAAGGACATCACAAACACCCGTGCCCGAGGCAGGATTCGAACCTGCGACCGCAGCAGCAGCGCGGTTCTGGACTGAATCGCCTTGAACCGCTCGGCCACAACGGCTGGTGACGTAGTAGCAGAAATGTTGGTAATATTAGGAAGCAATGTTATGTAGAACACCAGGAATGTAGATGAGGGCCGGCCTCTGTGGCCGAGCGGTTCTAGGCGCTTCAGTCCGGAACCGCGCTGCTGCCTCGGGAATGAATGTGTGTGATGTCCTTAGGTTAGTTAGGTTTAAGTAGTTCCTAAATCTAGGGGACTGATGACCTCAGATGTCAAATCCCATAGCCGCGCGGGATTATCCGAGCGGTCTAGGGCGCTGCAGTCATGGACTATGCGGCTGGTCCTGGTGGAGGTTCGAGTCCACCCTCGGGCATGGGTGTGTGTGTTTGTCCTTAGGATAATTTAGGTTAAGTAGTGTGTAAGCTTAGGGACTGATGACCTTAGCAGTTAAGTCCCATAAGATTTCACACACATTTGAACATTTTTGTCAAGTCCCATAGTGCTTAGAGCCATTTGAACCATTTCGTGGATGAGGTTAAATGTACGTACAATACCCAAGATAGAGGAGTTGTGTAAGAAAATTAAAGAGACTGTCAACACTGCAAGCTGTGTTGTTCTGCTGGTGTGTTCATCCCTTCCAGATGCTGAATCCGAGATTCAGCTCCGTGGAACCATCACATGATTTTGGCAGAGCCTTCGGTGAGGCTGTTTTCGTGTTACGAAAGTGGAGCAGCGGAATTTATAGTCACGTACCGCAATAAAGTTTTATGTACAATTTGGGAAATCCGCGAGAGTTGGAAAGTTGAAACAGGCCTATGGGGAAATTCCTTACCAAGACGACAAGTTTTTCGTTGGCACAAATCATGTTTGGAAGGCCGAGAACATATTGCAGATAAACCTCGCTCAGGGAGTTCAGAACAATGCTGATTCGCTTTTTTAACATTAGAGGTATCGTGCATAAAGAATTTGTTCCTCTAGGACAAACTATCAACAAAACGTTTTACAAAAATGTCCTTGAATTGCTCACGAAAAGGATGAATCGAGTGAGACAGGGCATTGAAGACAAGTGGATGCTGCATTTTCGCTCTGTTGGGCCCGCAGCGTAGTATACGTCAGTATAAGAGATTATGGAAATGAATCTCCAAACCAGCTGCCATAAGGCAATGTTTTTTTTTATTTTTTACACAACAAGCCTGTTCCGGTTTATTGGCATTATCACGCGACTTACCAAACAAAATTAGTAAGATTATCTCTACATAAATTATGGCTGTTTTATGTGTACATTTGCGCTGGTACTCACGTGTCGTTGGAAGTGATTACCATGTTGCATCTATAGTAAAGTCTTTCTGCCATGTCTCAGTAAGCATAATAGTTCTTGAGCTGTCGAAACGTAAAAATAAATTTTGTCAGTTATTTTCACATTTCAGTTTTCATGGCTCTTTACTATGATGCTATATGTTTGCAAAGTATATATAGCTTACCAGAGATGATGTTTCCTATCGTTGTTCTTATTTTCCTTTAAATTTTATCTATGATCCGTGCAAGTTTTGTTTGCCATTCGACTGTCTTTCCGCGTTCTAATATGTCAATAAAGTTTTCTAGATAGTATTTATGTTTAAAATCTGTGTGTTCCTTTAGAATTTCGTGTGAGTATTTCCCTGTTACGTTTCGATAACCACAAAACTATTATACTTGTCGAGATATGACAAAAGACGTTTTACTATTGCCGGCCGAAGTGGCCGTGCGGTTAAAGGCGCTGCAGTCTGGAACCGCAAGACCGCTACGGTCGCAGGTTCGAATCCTGCCTCGGGCGTGGGTGTTTGTGATGTCCTTAGGTTAGTTAGGTTTAACTAGTTCTAAGTTCTAGGGGACTAATGACCTCAGCAGTTGAGTCCCATAGTGCTCAGAGCCATTTGAACCAACTTTACTATTGATGCAATATGGTCGTCACTTCCAACTAGACGTAAGTCCCAGCGCAAATGTAAACGTAAAACAGCCACAATATACGTAAAGATAATCCTGCTAATATTGTTTCGCAGTTCACTTGATAATGGCAATAAGCCGAAACACGCCTGCTGTGTGAAATATTAAAAAACATATGACCTTATTGCCGCTGGTTTAGAGCATTCATTTCCATAATATCTTATAAGTGGCTGCTGCATCGTGAAACGCCCCAGTCGCACGGATACTTCCATTACGGAATGTTTGACCTCAAAAGGCGTTTCCTGTTGTTCCACAGACCCATATTCACCTGAGTTGAGTCCTTGTCACTTTTTCGTTTCCATAAATTGAAAAATGTCTTAAAAGGACGTCTTTTTGGGACTCTGGAGGACATTCAGGAGAGTGCAACCGTCATGTTGAAGACCTTACCGGCTGAACCCTTTCAGCGCTGCTAGCGCGACTGGGAACAATGACACCGCCGGTGTATAGATGACGAAGGATACTAATTTGAATGGTACAATACCGTCGCTAAAAAAAAATAAAAATCAATCTCATTACTTTCCTCATTCACTTTGTAGGTGACATTAATGAGTAACGATACGTACAGTAGTTGAATTGAGGTGAGATTAGTGAGAGACAGTATGTGTAACATCAGAAATGAAGGTGAAATTTGTAATTATATATGGAGTACCGAAAGTATAGTTGAGACTCGTGAGTAATTACCTCTTTAGTAGCAGAAATGTGTGAGAGTAGTAACAATGTGCCCAGTAACGAAAATGTTGGTGAGTTCAGCAATATGTGATATGCCTAAAACATAAGTGCGTTTAGTAACAAAAACGTAGTTGAATACTTGGAAATGTAAGGAATAAAGATTGGGGTTATGCATCCTGCCTATGACGAAGTTACTAGAGAAAGAACACAAAATTAAGCAGATATACTTCAAATCGAAGTCTGGGCTTCGTAATTTACTTCCTGCCTGGTTTTCGTAAGTCGTTTCATGCGAATGCCACTTCTAATTAAAAATGTTACGGAAGACTTCAGTGGCAGTCCTCCATCAGTTGAGTTTTATCTCCACGATTTATATTGAAGTGAGTTATGAAGGTCCTTGCCTCCTTCCTTAAGCAAATTTGCATCCGGAACTTTTTTGTAAGGTGCAAAAAATCAAGAAAAAATTGATTTGTTGAGCGTAACCGCACTATGAATCCAAATGAGTAGCTCCTGCTTCTGTACAGAAAATGTTGATGCTGAAACTTCCTGGCAGATTAAAACTGCGTGCCCGACCGAGACTCGAACTCGAGACCTTTGCCTTTCGCGGGCAAGTGCTCTACCAACTGAGCTACCCGAGCACGACTCACGCCCCGTCCTCACAACTGTACTTCTGCCAGTACCTCGTCTCCTACCTTCCAAACTTTACAGAAGCTCACCTGCAAACCTTGCAGAACTAGCACTCCTGAAACAAAGGATATTGTGGAGCCATGGCTTAGCCACAGCCTGGGGGATGTTTCCAGAATGAGAAATCTGCCAGGAAGTTTCATATCAGCGCACACTCCGCTGCAGAGTAAAAATCTCATTTTGGAAATGTTGATGCTGACTGCGGAATTTTCTTAGTTAGCTGACAAAATTGTTTACAACATTTCATGGTATCTTATGTATCACAGAACTACAAAAGGTATGGAACTGCTTGTAACTGTGACTTTCTCTTTGTGTTCCAGGTGAGTACGAAGCCTGTCGCCTCGCTCATGGAGCCACGCTTGTGTGTTTCAGTGCTGCGTACGGTAAGGCGTCAAGTTATATTATAGCGTGTAGGATACCAAGGACGACGTTAATGTAGTTTTACCATCACACTACTGCACACTTAGAACGCAGCGATTTCCTCCTCATCAAGCGCCAGTCCTAATGTGTTCTCTGTCATGAATTAGATCGTCATCGACAGGACCTAGCGCGCTAATCTTCGTTCTCTTCCCTTTAGCAACGCGTCGTGGACGCATCAAATGTGTGGTAGAGGAAATGATGTGAAACAGATCTGTGTAGTACTAAGAGCAGCAATTTCTTGGCGTACGGCAAGGAACGATACAAGAACTGCTGCTATTCACTGCCTGCGTACGTTCGTAAATAGCCAATTTTTCTTGTCGTGAGTCTACAGGGTGTTACAAAAAGGTACGGCCAAACTTTCAGGAAACATTCCTCACACACAAAGAAAGGAAAGATGTTATGTGGACATGTGTCCGGAAACGCTTAATTTCCATGTTACAGTTCATTTTAGTTTCGTGAGTATGTACTGTGCTTCCTCGATTCACCGCCATGATTTCATACGGGATACTCTACCTGTGCTGCTAGAACATGTGCCTTTACAAGTACGACACAACATGTGGTTCATGCACGATGGAGCTCCTGGCACATTTCAGTCGAAGTGTTCGTACGCCTCTCAACAACAGATTCGGTGACCGATGGATTGGTAGAGGCGGACCAATTCCGTGGCCTCCACGCTCTCCTGACCTCAACCCTCTTGACTTTCATTTATGGGGGCATTTGAAAGCTCTTGTCTACGCAACCCCGGTACCAAATGTAGAGACTCTTCGTGCTCGTATTGTGGACGGCTGCGATACAATACGCCATTCTCCAGGGCTGCACCAGCGCATCAGGGATTCCATGCGACGGAGGGTGGATGCATGTATCATCGTTAACGGAGGACATTTTGAACATTTCCTGTAACAAAGTGTTTGAAGTCACGCTGGTACGTTCTGTTGCTGTGTGTTTCCATTCCATGATTAATGTGATTTGAAGAGAAGTAATAAAATGAGCTCTAACATGGAAAGTAAGCGTTTCCGGACACATGTCCACGTAACATATTTTCTTTCTTTGTGTGTGAGGAATGTTTCCTGAAAGTTTTTCCGTTCCTTTTTGTAACACCCTGTATATAGGACTCCACACCCAGTCTGAATAGAAAAGCTCGCTTTCTGTCGGTGGCTGAAGAATCAATGGAGCCCAAATGCGTGTGCTCCAGCACTACTTTATGTGTAAAATTTGAAGCCATCTCTTCTTTCCAGCTCTGGATTCCAGCCACTTTGACGATCATCAGTGTGGATGGTAAAAGTCAAATCGTCATTTCTGCTTGTCTATACCGGTGCATCTGCAATGATGATTTGACTTGTGACTTACCGCATTGATGACAGCCACATAGTGGCTGAAATCTAGATCTGCAATAAACAGAAAAAATGGCTCTGAGCACTATGGGACTTAACATCTATGGTCATCAGTCCCCTACAACTTAGAACTACTTAAACCTAACTAACCTAAGGACATCACACAACACCCAGTCATCACGAGGCAGAGAAAACCCTTGACCCCGCCGGGAATCGAACCCGGGAACCCGGGCGTGGGAAAATAAACAGATTATTAGCAACTGATCGCTGTACATTTTCCCGACTTTTAATAAACACAATCGCTGAGCACATCTGTTCCAAATGGAATCGAACTCTGCTCAAAAGATAGAAAAAAATAGATGACGCATATATAGTTTCATCTTCTTTCTTCTATATGGCAAAGACCTCACTACTATTGTCGTGTCTCCATTGTTACTGTATCATCGTCCCAGCTGAACTTCGTCTTTAGCAATGTGACGATGTTTCGGTGTTATCATAAAGCCTGTAGTTCTTTATTTTTTCCTCATCATCCGCTCATCATAAATTAGGGACTCAAGAAGTATCTGCATCTACATACGTACTCCGCAAGCCAGTCTATGATGCGTGGCGAAGGACACACTGCACCGCTATTAGTCATTTACATTCCTGTTCCATTCGTAAACAGAACAAGGAAAAAGCGACTGAAGGCAGTTACGCAAAATGTATGATGGCGGCAGTAGAATCCTTCTGCAGTCAGCTTCGAATTCAATGTCTCTAAATTTTTTCAGTATTAAAATGCCACTTCAGTCCTGACAAGAACAATTAACTAACTGGCTGGTTCGTTTCTCCACAGTTGGAGCTCAATGGCGCTACAGCTAAAATCTGGCTGAATGTCACCCGCAGTGAACACAGTGTTCACACAAATTTCTCATCTGTGTCGTACAGAGCGTTTTGCGTCCCATGCTGCACTTGACGCCAGTTCAAAGAAGAGTCCCCGAAAATTTCGCTCTTGTGTTTCTCGTAGACGAACTCTCTCCCCACCTGGGTTCTTTCGTTATCCACGTCATGGCTTTTTTTTTTTTTTTTACCAATAGGAGCATTCCTGTTACACTTCTGGCAATTAAAATTGCTACACCACGAAGATGACGTGCTACAGACGTGAAATTTAACTGACAGGAAGAAGATGCTATGAGATGCTACGACATGCGAATGATTAGCTTTTCAGAGCATTCACGCAAGGTTGGCGCCGGTGACGACACCTACAACCTGCTGACATGAGGAAAGTGTCCAACCGATTTCTCATGCACAAACAGAATTGACCGGCGTTGCCTGGTGAAACGTTGTTGTGATTCCTCGTGTAAGGAGGGGAAAGCCGTACCATCACGTTTCCAACTTTGATAAAGGTCGGATTGTAGCCTATCGCGATTGCGGTTTATCGTATCGCGAAATTGCTGCTCGCGTCGGTTGAGATCGAATGACTGTTAGCAGATTATAGAATCGGTGGGTTCAGGAGGGTGCTGGATCCCAACGGCATCCGTATCGCTGTAACGTATCGTGCAGCCACGTCTCGATCCCTGAGTCAACAGATGGGGACGCTTACAAGACAACCATCATCTGCACGAACAGTTCGACGACGTCTGCAGCAGCACGGAGACCACGGCTGCGGTTACCCTTGACGCTGCATCACAGACAGGAGTGCCTGCGATGGTGTACTCGACGAAGAACCTCAGTGCACGAATGGCAAAACGTCAGTTTTTCGGATGAATCCAGGTTCTGTTTACAGCATCGTCATGGTCGCATCCGCGTTTGGTGACATCGCGGTGAACGCACATTGGAAGCGTGTATTCGTCATCGCCATACTGGCGTATCACCCGGCGTGATGGTATGGGGTGCCATTGGTTACACGTCTCGATCACCTCTTGTTCGCATTGACGGTACTTTGAACAGTGGACGTTACATTTCAGATGTGTTACGACCCGTGGCTCTACCCTTCATTCAATCCCTGCGAAACTCTACATTTCAGCAGGACAATGCACGACCGCATGTTGCAGGTCCTGTACCGGCCTTTCTGGATACAGAAAATGTTCGACTGCTGCCCTGGCCAGCACATTCTCCAGATCTCTCACCGATTGAAAACGTCTGGTCAATGGTGGCCGAGCAACTTGCTCGTCACAAAACGCCAGTCACTACTCTTGATGAAGTATGGTATCGTGTAGGAGCTGCGTGGGCAGCTTTACCTGAACACGTCATCTAAGCTCTGTTTGACTCAATGCCCAGGCGTATCAAGGCCGTTATTGCGGCCAGAGGTGGTTGTTCTGGGTACTGATTTCTCAGGATCTATGCACCCAAATTGCGTGAAAATGTAATCACATGTCAGTTCTAGTATAATATATTTGTCCAATGAATACCCGTTTATCATCTGCATTTCTTCTTGGTGTAGGAATTTTAATAGCCTGTAGTGTATTTTGTGGATACTGTCTCTGCCAATGGCAAGGGCCCTACCATTAAAGTGCATCGAAATCTCATCAGTTTACTCCTTCCTAGTTTGTTTCCGCCAATCGCACGTTTTGTGCCCACTCCAGACGGCTAAAAGTTTCATGCATACATCACATGTTTACCACTCGCTGTTCACGTGATCAACTGCGAGACTGGTTTTGTTCGTATCCATTTGGAATTCCGTAACGCCGTTTTCTAAAGCTTCTCTCTGCCCTACTTCTGGTGGCCCGTTACTTGCCATTCTTACCAGTATGCATCACCTGTCCAGTCGCTGACTCCCGCCACGGGAAGCCCCTAAGACGTTTTTGCGGTGCCTCCCGTGGTACAGCCTCTGCTTCTGCCCACGCCGGCTTCCACACAAAACGTTTCCTCTCGCTGCTTGTTTCACCTTCTGCTCATTGACATGCATTATATAGGAGCAGTGTGTTAATACCGTCGATTGAGTGTCATTCCTTTTGCATTACATACTTATAAGCCGATCTGCTCATTACTGCTGAAGTAACCTAGGTGTCACATTCACCTTCCCGTTGCTATGTATAAAACTCTCGTGTAAGGTGCGGAATTGATCATCATTTAATCTGCCACCTTACATACTCAAGAATATGTCACACTATCCTATATGTGGTCTCCTTTACAGATGAACGACACTTTCTCAAAATTTTCCCAATAACCCAGATTCGTTCATCCACCTTCCCTGTTATACGAGGGCTATCCACAAAGTACATTACGTTTTGGAATTAAAAATAAAGTATTGGAAATTTTTTTTATTATATACAGATGAAAGCCACACTTAAATACTACTTTTCTACATAGTTGCCATTTAAATTAAGGCACTTATCGTAGCGATAGACGAGCTTGGAAATTCCTTCGTCGTAAAATTCGGCCGCCTGCGCCTTCAACCACGTAATGACTGTCTTTTGGGACAGAACAGGTGTGATTTTTGTGGATTTCCTGGAAAGAGGCACTACAATAAACTCTCAAAGGTATTGCCAAACTCTGCACAACCTCAGAAGAGCAATACAAAACAAGCGCAGGGGAAAGTTGGGCTCAAAGATCTTGCTGATTCACGACAACTCCCGGGCCCACACGGCAAACGCCACTCGTGAAGTTCTCGAATCTTTTAAGTGGGAGTTGTTTCCTCATCCGCCGTACAGTCCCGACCTGGCACCGAGCGACTTCCACTTATTCCCAGCAATGAAGAAGTGGTTGGCTGTGCAGCGTTTTGATGACGACGCACAGCTTCAAGAAGAGGTAACCACGTGGTTGAAGGCGCAGGCGGCCGAATTTTACGACGAAGGAATTTCCAAGCTCGTCCATCGCTACGATAAGTGCCTTAATTTAAATGGCAACTATGTAGAAAAGTAGTATTTAAGTGGGGCTTTCATCTGTATATAATAAAAAAAATTTCCAATACTTTATTTATTTTAAATTCCAAAACGTAATGTACTTTGTGGATAGCCCTCGTAGTTCTCACATGCTTGTTCCATTTCATGTCACTTTGCAACGTTACTCCAAGATATTTAAACGACTTGACTGTGTCAAGTGTATACGAACATGACGGGTTGCTTTTTCCTACTCGTGCACATTACATTTATCTACATTTAGGGCTAGCTGTGTCGTCCTACAGTGCTCAACTTCGACACATTACTGTACTGGAAACTGCTGCACACCCTTCTGCGAGATCATTTGTGTATGTAGAGATAATAACGGTCCTATTGCACTTTAATGGGGCACTCCTGATGATATTCTTGTCTCTGATGAACATTCGCCGTCAATGACAATGTACCCGTTTCTGTTACTTCAGATGTCTTCGAGCCAATCACATATCTGGAACCTATTCCATATCCTAGTTCGTACCTCAGTAATGCATTTCAATGTTAAGTTTTCCTTCTTTTATTAAACTGTAACGCTCTTCATTCATATAGTGATATGGACATTATAATATTCTAATAAAAAAGAATTTTGAGGCTGCTGCTGAGTCTCCATTCTTACTTCGTATTTTTATAAACCTGTAAAATGTTTTGATGGAAGCTGCTAGAAGTGCATCTATTTTTGTGTCTATTTACCGTTACTTAGGAGTCTGGCGGAGCAGGTGCTCCAAGCAGTCCTCTCTCTTGAAAGTTAATCCGCCCACAACTAAGGGTGTGTCAGTTGGGTTCCCATGTCTTATCAGAAGGGTTTATGCTTACTAGTACTATATCACTAACGTGAGTGTGATTGGTAATGGAAAACTTAATAAAATCCGTTCACTGCCTTTTGAATAGAGATTTTTTATAATTCACCAATGAATGTTTCGAAGTCATAGCTTCATCAACAGGACTTTGGTTGTTACCGAACGAACTACACTGCTATTTGAACACATCAGAAAAATGTAGATCTATTAGTAAATTTTTCTCTTGTTGCATATGACACTGGAATGAAGTAAGCACGACATAATCATAACATATAAGCTTTCACGGTCGCCGTCTTCATTAATTAAAACTTCCGGGCTGAATTGCCGTGGTCCATATATAAAAGTGCTTCTCCTTCCTGTCGTATTCCCCAAAATTCCGAGTTATTAAGGAAGTTGATTACACAGTTTTCAGGGACGTTAATTACACATCAACTTTCATACAAAAAACATTTTTCAGATGTCATCGTTTCGAAGACATTCCATCTAAACCTAATGAGCGAAATTACCTTTCGGGGTGTTTTACCTCTTGAAATTGGGCACAAACAAAAATTAATTGCACTATTTTGTCCCCGTTGTACACCAGTCAAGTTTCATCGAAATTGTTTATTTAAATTTGGGAATTTTTCGGTGGCGAAGATTAATCAATGCTCATGCCTCTTAAGGACGACGCATAAGCCCACCCTGATTTAGGTTTTCGGTGATTTCCCTGAATCGCTTCAGGAGAATGCCGGGATGGTTCCTTTGAAAGGGCACGGCCGACTTCCTTCCCCATCCTTCCCTAATCCGAGCTTGTGCTCCGTCTCTAAAGACCTCGTTGTCTACCCGGCACTAAATACTAATCTCCTCTTCCTCATCCTCTTCCTCCTTCAGGTATATCTTTGGAAACTATGTTTATTAGACGTTTTTTTCTTATTTTGGTCCATACTACCATCTGTGAAAGTTCGCTGGTGGAGTTCTGGTTCACAAGTTTCAGTTTGCTGTGACTGATGTTGATCTGACGTGTGTGACACTTCATTTACAAAAAAAATGGTTCAAATGGCTCTGAGCACTATGGGACTTAACATCTATGGTCATCAGTCCCCTAGAACTTAGAACTACTTAAACCTAACTAACCTAAGGACAGCACACAACACCCAGCCATCACGAGGCAGAGAAAATCCCTGACCCCGCCGGGAATCGAACCCGGGAACCCGGGCGTGGGAAGCGAGAACGCAACCGCACGACCACGAGATGCGGGCACTTCATTTACATAGCTCGTTGGGAAATATTTCAGCGCCCCTGAAATCACTAAATAGGTTTTTGGCGATTAACTTTATTCCACCGGCCGGGTTGGCCGAGCAGTTCTAGGCGCTACAGTCTTGAGCCGCGCGACCGCTACGGTAGTAGGTTCGAATCCTGCCTCAGGCATGGATGTGTGTGATGTCCTTAGGTTAGTTAGGTTTAATTAGTTCTAAGTTCTAGGGGACTGATGACCTCAGAAGTTAAGCCCCATAGTACTCAGAGCCATTTGAACCATTTGAACCCTGACCCCACCGGGAATCGAACCCGGGAACCCAGGCGCGTGTCCGCTTCTCTATCCCATTCGCGAAGTTGCGTGGTAAGAATGACTGTGTATAAATTACTGTGAGAGCAACGATGAAGGGAAAAAAACGAACAGAAATTACTTCAGGTCCGAAGATGGATCCTTGGGGAACACGAATTTTACTATCTGTCACGCGCTGCAGCAGATACTCTTTTTGAGACCGCAGCCGTGATTTAGACTAGTTATTATCGGCCTGGGGGGGAGCCGCGAGGTGGTCTGCGAACCGCGGTCGGTGGCGGAGGGTGTTTTTCTTCCCGGCCCAGACGGCGAAGGTGTGCGCCCGCCTGAGTCGCGGCACGGCCGGGCGTGCCTCATGCAATATGTAGGCGCCGGCCGGCTGTTCCCTGATTACATTATAAATAATGCGGCCGGCGCCTCGCACCTCGGAGCAGCAAGTGAATCGGCAAGCGCCGAGCAGAGCACGCCCGCCCCCGCCCCGCCCCCGCGCCGGATATGCGGCGCGCCAGCAACCTGCCTCGCCTCGCCTCGCGATCACGTGCCACCGCAATCCCTCCCACTGACTTATCTTCGCAGCTCTGCTACCTTCGCTCCATCCTTTCCAATACACGACTCCGAGAGTTCTTCGCACCAGCAAGTAAGCTGTGTTCCCCCACTTGCTATGAGTAGACTAGCACGAGAATCGACGTAACCGTAACACGCTCGCGTACGTATCTAAGTTGTGTGGTATCGTAAGTAACTGGGCAACTTTTTGTTCCTCTTCTTTTTGGTCAAGTGTTTGCGTGGGGGCGAAAACAAGACTCTCTATAAACTACATAACGTATTTTTGCCCGCATTTTCGTAGCCAAACGAAAAGTGTGAAATGAGCAAACGGGGCCTCAAAATGACCAGCGTGAAGTCTAGTTTTGCAAAAAATATTTAGTTGCTTGAAAATAATTACCACAATTAAGAAAAACTTCATTAGCGATCTGTTGGAATATTTTTGTCAGAATTTCCACAGCAAAACTAAGAATGGGAAATGGACAAATATGGTACCAAACAGACGAGGTAGCACTCTAGTTTAGCAAAATAAAGCTTTAATTACTTGAAAGTAACCAGAGTAGTTGAGAAAAACATAATTACTGATTTCAGGGGAATTGAAATATTCCCCATAGTGCTGCGTCAAGGAAATATCAAAAATATAATATCAATAAGATCAAATTCAACCTTCTGTTGTCTCTTGATTTAAAATGGTTCAAATGGCTCTGAGCGCCTAGAACCGCTCGGCCACTCCAGCCGGCCGGGGTCAGGGATTTTCTCTGCCTCGTGATGACTGGGTGTTGTGTGCTGTCCTTAGGTTAGTTAGGTTTAAGTAGTTCTAAGTTCTAGGGGACTGATGACCATAGATGTTAAGTCCCATAGTGCTCAGAGCCATTTGAGCCAAGAGAAGCGGACAAATGATGGTGATGCTATTGTACCCTCCGCCACGCACCGTAAGTTGGATAGCGGAGTCTACAGAGTGGTGTCTCATAAGGAATGGTCGATATTCAGGTAAGATCATTTGAAGCTAAAGGTATGCCATATTCCGAATAGTTTCCAAGATGGGCCACATTTAACGTACATTCGAATTCATTTTTCGTGTTATTCAATACGTGGTCAGGTTCACACAGAGATGTAGATAGGTTAGCAAACATTACAACATGCGTTTTACTGAGTATCAGCTGAAAAATATGTATTTTTAACACGTTCACCTCCAAGCACTGTCGTACGCGTGAAGCGTTCCTTTCGTGCTTTAATTAGCTTCTAATACCGTTATGAAACAATCATTAAAACATAGAAAATATGCCGGAAGTAACGGCAACCACAGCAAAATTTGTATTGGAACCAAACGACACACATGTGATTTTGTTTTACAATGTTTGTTACGATGTTATTTTTGCATTTTTCAGAATAAAGAAAAAAGTCACTGGTATTAGCGATTGTGTCGCTGAAACTAGGCGTCAAAATTAATAAAATGAATAAAAACAGAAGTGTCTTGCATCAAGGCGGATGTACAGTCCCATATTAACTAGTCTTAATCACGGCTCTGGTCTCAACAAGAGTATCTGCTGCAGCGCGTGACAATAGTAACATTCGTGTTCCCCAAGGATCCATCTTCGGACCTACAGTAATTTCCTTCATCGTTGCTCACTCGGTAATTTATACACAGTCATTCTTACCACGCAACTTCGCGAATAGGATAGGGAAGCGGACAAATGATGGTGATGCTATTTTACCCTCCGCCGCGCACCTAAGGTGGATAGCGGAGTATACAGGGTCGTATCTTATGAGGAATGGTCGATATTCAGGGGGATTGCAGGAAAGATAATTTGAAGCTAAAGGTATGCCATATTCCGAATAGTTTCCGAGACGGGGCACATTTAACGTACATTTGAATTTATTTTCTGCATTATTCAATACGTGGTCAGGTTCATACAGAGATGTAGATAGGTTAGCAGACACTACAACATGCGTTTTACTAAGTATCAGCAGAAAAATACGTATTTTTAAAACGTTTACCTCCAAATCCACCACGAAATTGAGGGAAAATCAGTCAGAAATCAATAAAAGAATTAGCAGCGGACGGAAGGTCTTATGCTCTTATGGAGCAGGAATGTAATGAGCAGAACTAAAAAATTAAGATACGAATTCATATTGAAGTGTGTGGTTCTGTATGCAACGGAGAACTGGACAGTGACCACCTGGCTCCAAAATGTACAGCACACAATGAGGAGAATGAGCGCAGAGGAAGAGAACACACAAGATTGAAACACCTGAACGAATATTTAGAAAATATAGTTTAAGAACTACTGTAATTTTCGAGCAAATTATAATGTTGGAGATAAGCTTCTGTAATGAGGAAAAGCACAAAGTAAAAAAAACTCCAACCACTATGGTACGCGTGTAGCGTTCCTTTCATTCTTTAATTAGCTTTTAATACCATTATGAAACAATCATTGAAACCTGAAAAACTCTTTGAATGTTCCGTGTTCGCCGAAAAAATGGCAATAGAAACATAGAAAATATGCGGAAATAACGGCAACCAGCACAAAAACGATGCTGCGACTTAAAGTAAATAAGGTACTATGAAACTCTTCACAGAATACAGTATTTGGAACCAAATGGCACACATGTGCTTATGTTTTATAATGTTTACTACAATGTTGTTTTTGCCTGTTTGAGAATAAAGAAAAAACCCACTGGTGCTAGCGATAGTGTCGCAGAAACTACTTGTGAAAGTAAATAAAGTAAATAAAAACAGAAGTGTCCTTCATCAAGATGGATCCATAGTCCCATATTACCATTATGAAATTTCAAATAATTTTTTGAACTGACTGATATAATAAATTAATTATAGGATTTTACTTTTAATACACTGAAGAGCCAAAGAAACTGGTACACCTGCCTAATATCGTGTAGCGCCCCCGCGAGCACGCAGAAGTGCCGCAAGACGACGTGGCATGGACTCAGACTAGTGTCTGAAGTAGTGCTGGAGGGAACTGACACCATGAATCCTGCAGGGCTGTCCATAGATCCGTAAGAGTACGGGTGGCTGGAGATATCTTCTGAACAGCGCGTTACAGAGCATCCCAGATAGGTTCAATAATGTTCATGTCTGAGGAGTTTGGTGGCCAGCGGAAGTGTTTAAAATCAGAAGGGTGCTCCTGGAACCACTCTGTAGCAATTCTGGGCGTGTGGGCTGTCGCATTGTCCTGCTGGAAGTCCGTCGGAATGCACAATGGGCTCGAGTGGATGCAGGTGATGAAACAGGATCCTTACGTACGTGTCACCTGTCAGAGTCGTATCTAGACGTATTTGGGGTCCCATATCATTCCAACTGCACACGCGCAACACCATTACAGAGCCTCCACCAGCTTGAACAACCCCCAGCGGACATGCAGGGTCCGTGGATTCAGGGCGTTGTCTCCATACCCGTACGCGTCCATCCGCTCGATACAATTTGAAACAAGACTCTTCCGACCATGCAACATATTTCCAGTCATTAGCAGTCCAATGCCAGGTCAAATCATTCAAATGGCGCGAGAACTATGGGACTTAACATCTGAGGTCATCAGTCCCTTACAACTTAGAACTACTTAAACGTAACTACGCTAAGGACATCACACACATCCATGCCCGAGGCAGGATGCGAACCTGCGACCGTAGCAGTCGCGCAGTTCCGGACTGAAGTGCCTAGAACCGCTCGGCCACAACGGCCGGCTCCAACCGACTCGTAAAGTTTTGTGTCGTACAGTCATCAGTGGTGCACAAGTTGAATGGTTCCGACGCTGACACTTGCTGATGTCCCACCATCGAAATCTGCAACGATTTGCGGAGTCGTTGCACTTCTGTCACGTTGAACGATTGTCTTCAGTCATCGTCGGTCCCGTTCTTGCAGGATCTTTTTCCGGCCGCAGAGATGCCGGAGATTTGATGTTTTAGCGGATTCCTGGTATTCACGTTACCCTCGTGTAATGGTCGTACGGGAGATGCTGTGTCCCATCGCTCGTGCGCAAGACTATAACACCACGTTCAAATTCAGTAAAATCTTGGTTGCTGACCGCACCTCCGTATTCTGCCTGTTTACATATATCTATATTTGTATCCGCAAATGGTTCAAATGACTGAGCACTATGGGACTTAACATCTGAGGTCATCAGTCCCCTAGAACTTAGAACTACTTAAACCTAACTAACCTAAGGACATCACACACACCCATGCCCGAGGCAGGATTCGAACCTGCGACCGTAGCGGTCGCGTGGTCCCAGACTGAAGCGTCTAGAATCGCTCGGTCACTCCCGCAGGCACATCTCTATATTTGAATACTCATGCCTGTACCAGTTTCTTTGGTGCTTCAGTGTATAACGTCAAAGAATTTGGGTGGGAAAGACACATATTGCGCGCCAATAACCGAGAAAGAAAGGAAGAATGAAAAGTATATTAATTGTATTCTATCTCGTGAAGTATTCGGAATAGGTCAGATTCCATATGTTGTGCTTCAAATGAGTCCCCCCCCCCCCCCCCCCCCTCTCATATCCCTGAGTATTGACCATTCCTTTTGGGACACCTTGTTCATGTGGATCGAAGATGTTTCTCATGTATTCGGATACCTCCGTGATGGCATGAACCGGCCGCTCCTGACGTGGAAGGAAGCTAAGCGTACCTTGAGGCCTCGCGCTAACCGGTCCCGCACGCCGTATGCAGATGTGACCTGGACAATGGGCGTCACCGGTTGGTTGGTGGGGGGAGGGGGAGGCGCGCATTGTCCATTGTCTACGCCACGCGAGCCGCATCTGTTACCGGCGGCTGTCGATTCGGTTTCGCCCGTAATCGTATGCAAGCTCCCCTAGAGCACTCGCCTTACCCGTTCGGTGCTCCACGTCAATAGCAGCCTTTCCCCAAGTGGATACAGTTTCCTACCGGGGCAGATGGCCACACCCTGGCTGGCTGTCAGTACCGATATTCAGCAGGGCTGCAGGAAAATTTCTCTGACGCCTAGATTGGACCGACGTCTGGAGTGTTGCTAGTATGTGGACCACCCTGATGAACCTGCGTATCCCATCTGTGTAGTGCCCAGGTGCTCCAGATTCTCAAGACATTGTACGGCTTTTTTTTTTTTTTTTTGCTTTTTTCTTTCTTTCTCTTTTTATATATTATTATTATTATTGTTGGCGAATTTTCCCTAAAAGGAAGGCTTGTTCTTCTTGTCCTTCCAGTACTCCTTCATTCTCTTGGAGAGGGCCTCTTTTCTCTTTCCGCTGTTTTAGCGCTTCTGACTTTACTTCCCAATTGTCTATGTGTTTTCGGAAGGTGCTTCTGTCTGTGGTGTTTGTGGTGCCAATTGCTTGTAGGTCTTTTCGGACTCCTTCCATCCAGGGTGTCGAGACTTTAAGTGTCTTGATGTGTTCTAGAATTTTCTTGGTGAGTCTTGTTTCAGGGAGTCTATCTAAATGTCCGTAGAATTTAAGGCGCCTTTTTCTCATATCGTTCTCGATGTTCGAATATGCTTCTACTGTTGAGTTCTTCTGTAGTCTGTAGCCATCTGGTGTGGGTCTTCCTCCTAAAATTTTCCTCATGATTTTGCGTTCTTCTTTTTTGATTTCTTCAATTTTGATTTTCCTGTTGAGTGCTAGTGTTTCGCTGGCATACAGTACGGCGGGTTTGATCACTGTGTTATAGTGTCTGATCTTGGTGTTTCTGGAAATGCATTGTTTGTTGTAGACGATTCGTACCATGCCTAGTGATTTCCGTGTCTTCTGTTGTCTGTCTTCGTAAGCCAGTTTCTCTGTTCCGGTCGGTTCGATGATTTCGCCTAGGTATCTGAAGTGTGTGACCCCTTTAATTTTGCCGTACTTGGTTGTGATGTTGTCGCCTTCTCTTATTAGGACTTGCGTTTTTTCAAAAGAGATTTGTAGGCCGACTTTCTCGGCGCATTCTTTCAGGATTTCGAGCTGTGTTTTTGCTGATGTTGGGTCATAGGTCAGTATCGCTAGGTCGTCTGCGAATGCTAGGTAAGGGATTTCCAGTCTTTTCCTTCATAATCTGACTGATCTCCAGGTGTTTTGTCTCCTGACTTCAGCTTCCCATTCGCTCATTACTTTGTCCAGGACGATGTTGAACAATAGCGGGGATAGTCCATCTCCTTGTCTTAGGCCAGTGTGGATTTCAAAGGGGTCCGAGATTTCGCCCATGAATTTGACTTTGGATTTTGTATTGGTTAGTGTCTGTTCGATTAGTCTGCGGGTCTTTTGGTCTAGGCCTTTTTCTCTGAGGATTTGGATGAGGGACTTTGTGTCGATCGAGTCGTAACCCTTTTTGAAGTCGACGAAAGTGCAGATGATTTTTTTGGGGCTTGTCATGTCGGATTTTATGATCAATTTCAGGTTGAAGATTTGTTCGGGACAGGCACTGTTGGGTCTGAAACCCGCTTGGTATTCCGAGATGGCGGGTTCCAGTTGTCCTTGCGTTCTGGTGAGAAGGCAGGTTGATAGAATTTTGTAGATGACCGGTAGCAGGGAAATTCCTCTATAATTGTTTGTGTCTGTCCTGTCACCTTTCTTGTGTAGCGGGTGAATGAGTGCGGTCTTCCAGTCGTCAGGTATGATTTCGGTTGTCCAGGTGTTCTGTATGATTTGCGTGATTTCGTTTAGCGAGTTTGGTCCTAGGTTCTTCAGCAGTTCTGCCGTTATTCCGTCTTCACCGGCTGCCTTGTTGTTTTTCAGTTTCTTTATGCGGTGGAGAGTTTCTTCTTTTGTTGGTGATGGTGAGTCTTCCGGTGCGTTGGCCGGTTCTCGGGGTTCTTTATATATATATATAAGGGGCCTCCTTCCTCCCCTGTAGCCCTACCTTTTCCTCTCCAAAAATGCCGCCATCCTCTAGTGTCGACGCAGCACGTAAAGCATGGTGCTGTTAGTAGCAAGACTTACTGCCATAAACCGAAAATAAAAGTGGAGGCACACTCTGCTATGCCTCAGGGAGCGACGACACACTACTCAGAAATACACCTCTCTCTGCAGGTGTGAAGCAAGTGATGAGTTTAGAAACTAAAAAGGAAGAGATAAATAAAGACAGAAATGAAGGCAAATTAAAAACAGGGACGGCAGCACACACAAATGAAAACGAAACTGGCGAGATAATCCCATCGCCCATAGAATTAACGAAGTAATAATCCTCTAAGATAGATTACGTGTTTTCTAATTTCCCAATAATTTTCCATACAAGGTTCACACAATTACCATGTTACCAATTGCCATATCATTAGTATCGTAGAACAGTCTACTCTAGTGATGCCCAGAAGGCCAAGGTCAAATCTTGGGTATGGGCAAGTCAAGGGTTGTTTGAAAGTCCGAGTGACAAGGATCCAGGGGTAAACTCAGGCAACTCCTGGACGAGGTGCCTTAGTCAACCCGGAATACCTTTTGATAACCATGAACCATTGCAACTTTCAGAAATCTTGCAAAAGTAGTGGTATATTTCCGGTCAGATTCCGCCAGGCGATGCTGGCTCCACAGGTAGTCCATGAAAGAGACAGCATCGGCGAGGGAAAGGTCATATATCGTGAAAGTGGTGTGGCCCAAGAGGCACACCATTGCGTTACGTCGCGGTCGGGGGTTGGTCTGAATATCAGGGGTAAGGAACCAGTCGATTCACACATTGTCTGGTGTCGTCCCACCGATCAGCGCTAATAGCACACGTGCAAAGTCCCACACTTCTGTGACGTGACGGCATAGGAGACGATGCTCTCTGGTGTCTACGTCACCACATCGGCCGCAAGCAGCCGAGGGCCGTAGGCGGATGGCCGCCAGGCGATGATTAGTGGGTATTAAATTGTTTACGACACGATACCATAGCGCTGAAACTTCCGTGGGATGGGCTGGGTTGTTGATATTAGCCCAAGCTTGGTGCCAGATGACCGACGGTCGTCTGTCCTCTAATTTATGTGGTGTAGGCTGGCCTCGAAGTGCCTGGTAAAGGCGCTTCGACGTGCGTGCCTTGTCAGTGGCCACTGTTAGGACGTAACTTTGATTGAGGTAATAGTCCTTGACTGTCGTCATCCGGAACGGAATATGTGTCAAACATACTGGTGCATTGATCAGAGAAGGAACTCCGATGAGATGTAGGCATCTTCATTTCAGGGCAGTTGGGGATGGTGGTTATCGCTGAAATAACTGGTCTTCCGTTACACTCCTATTTTTTCCATCTCCGTTTCAACATGACTCTAAAAACCGTACAAAATAACCGGTTTCTGAAATAACCGCATTTCGCTTTTTTATTGCTACTCTTTTTAGAATTCTGAATGGGACGGGGGTAAAATACATGGAGGCTATTTACAATTTGTACAAAAACCAGAGGCCAGTTATAAGAGTCGAGGGGCACGAAAGGGAAGCAGTGATTGGAAAGGGGAATCAGGGTTCTAGCCTATCCACGATGTTATTCAATCTGTGTATTGAGCAAGCTGTAAAGGAAACAAAAGAAAAATTCGGAGTAGGTATTAAAATCTATGGAGAAGAAATAAAAACATTGAGGTTTGCCGATGACATTGTAATTCTGTCAGAGATAGCAAAGGACTTGGAAGAGCAGTTGAACGGAATGGACAGTGTCTTGAAAGGAGGATATAAGATGAACATCAACAAAAGCAAAACGAGGATAATGGAATGTAGTGAAATTAAATCGGGTGATGCTGAGGGAATTAGATTAGGAAATGAGACACTTAAAGTAGTAAAGGAGTTTTGCTATTTAGGGAGTAAAATAACTGATGATGGTCGAAGTAGAGAGGATATAAAATGTAGACTGGCAATGGCAAGGAAATCGTTTCTGAAGAAGAGAAATTTGTTAACATCGAGTATAGATTTAAGTGTCAGGAAATCGTTTCTGAAAGTATTTGTATGGAGTGTAGCCATGTATGGAAGTGAAACATGGACGATAACTAGTTTGGACAAGAATACTACGATGAGGGGCTGTTGCCTGCGTTACGGTTTCCAGCCTCCGGCGGAAGTTACAAGGACCACAAATTCAGTGCTGTTACGTCCCCACAGTTGTCATCAATTATATCTGAAATCAGCAACGAATTTTGTAGTTCCCTGAGGAAGTACACCATAGTAAAGCAAAATAAGTAAAATAACGTGTGTGTGTTGTTGTGAACATTATTAATTTATTCATGGACGTAGAATAGATAATAACCTCTGTAAGTTAGCAAATTAATTTCAAATAACAGGAAACACTACAACTGGTGGCAGGGCACATAATGCAATAAATACAATAGAAGATACATAATAAACTAGCGGAAAAATACTCATATCGGATCACAAATATACTCCTCTTTGATTAAAAGACTCTGACTGAAAAGTGGGTTCCCAGCTGCCTCATTCTACTATCCTCAGAACCTGTAAAAACTATCCCAAAAATTTTGGAATGTGAACAAACACGTGTTCTTTTAACAAGCAATTCACCTCTCTCTCCCAGAAGCTCCCCTAGGGACCTGGATGTGACTGTTGTACCTGTGTACCGGGTGATCAAAAAGTCAGTATAAATTTTAAAACTTAACCACGGAGTAATGTAGATAGAGAGGTAAAAATTGACACACATGCTTGGAATGACATGGGGTTTTGTTAGAACAAAAAAAAAAAAACATATTGCGTGAAAGATCTCTTGCGCGCGTCGTTTGGTGATGATCGTGTGCTCAGCCGCCACTTTCGTCATGCTTGGCCTCCCAGTTCCCCAGACCTCAGTCCGTGCGATTATTGGCTTTGGGGTTACCTGAAGTCGCAAGTGTATCGTGATCGACCGACATCTCTAGGGATGCTGAAAGACAACATCCGACGCCAATGCCTCACCATAGCTCCGGACATGCTTTATAGTGCTGTTCACAACATTATTCCTCGACTACAGCTATTGTTGAGGAATGATGGTGGACATATTGAGCATTTCCTGTAAAGAACATTATCTTTGCTTTGTCTTACTTTGTTATGCTAATTATTGCTATTCTGACCAGATGAAGCGCCATCTGTCGGAAATTTTTTGAACGTTTGTTTTCTTTGCTTCTAATAAAACCCCATGTCATTCCAAGCATGTGTGTCAATTTGTACCTCTCTATTTACATTATTCCGTGATTTATTCATTTTTCAAATTGATTCTGACTTTTTGATCACCCGGTACATCTCGGGTCAGAGCATGAAGGCACTATCGTAGACGGGAGAAGCCCTTGTAGGAAGAGGTGTGCAGCGAGGAATGCCGGACATTTACCACACCGATCATTTGCCACACTTGCCCATTCGCCAGGTAGCTTGAGTAGCGATCCCAGAGGTAAGGGACACCCTTCCTCGTACTTCTTCTGTCCGCTTTCAAACCGCCGTCTCCACATCTTACTCGATACAACCGGTACGTACGGGACCTCCCTCTTCGACATTTTGGCCAAATACAGAGCTTCTTTTCCGATATCGAAATTTTTACAACTTCTGGGAAACGAAAGCAATACCGACGATTATGTCAGTATGTAATTAGTTCTGCCAAATATAAATATAGATTCCTCTGTCTGTACGGTACCTTCCTTTCACGCTTACTGATTGCGATAGAAACAGTCCGTCGCCATGGGAGCAACGAGAAAGGAACGATGTAAAGAGAATGCGAATGTACGCTAATTTCTTTTTGATCACTGCATTTGTGCCTACTTTTTACTACAACTCCATGCCCAAAAGACAATAAGGAGAGCTGAAATGGGTATGTGAATGTTTGAAAAGAACGACATACTCCATATTAATTTACTCTCTAAAATGCGATATCTCTTGCGGCGAAACATTAGTTAATAAAGTGTAGCGGGATAGTGTTCAAAACATGACTGAAAGTACGTTCACTAAATAGAGATAAGAACATCTATGATTGACGTGTCATCTAAGGTCGACGTAAAATTTTAAAATGTTAGAAATAAGGAAATAAAGTAATACACAATGCTATGCTTGTAACGTATGTTCTTGTTCTACATTGCTTAGCTCTGGTATTTACTGGGTCACAGAGAAAGCATCCTAGGTTTTGGAGGGAAAAGCTGTAATTGTAATCTGCACAACAACAGAAACGAGAAGCACAACTTAATGAAAAATAATGTAATGTGTGTTCCAGCTCACAAGCGACATTGAAGCAGATAGTTCCTGTGACATAGTATGGGCAGAGGTTATATTCGACAACCGGAATAAATTAATAACTGGCTCCTTTTACCGACCCCCGGTCTCGGATGAAACAGTTGCTGAACAGTTCAAAGAAGACTTGAGTCTCATCAGAAATATGTACCCTACTCACACAATTATAGTTGGCAGTGACTTCAATCTACCTTCCGCATGTTAACAAAAATACATCTTCTGACCCTACTGTAGATAGAAAACAACTTTCGTAATTGTTCTAAATGCTTTTCTTAAAATTATTTTGAACAATTAGTTGACGAGGCCATTCAAATTGTAAATGGTTACGGAAACACACTTGACCTCTCAGCCACAAATAATCCTGAGCATCACGACGGATACAGGGATTACAGTCGTAGCGAGGCTCAACTCCGTAACAAAGAAATTCACCAAAACTAAATGCGAAATATATCTATTTATAAAAGCAACCAAAAATTCGGTTGACTTCTTTCTAAGAGACAGTCTCCAATCCTTCCAAACTATGTAAGTAAAGACTATATGTGGCTTAAGTTCAAAGAAATAGTATCAACAGCACTCGATAGATTCATAACAAATAAATTAATAAGAGACGGAACTGATCCCCGTGGTACACAAAACATGACAGAAAGCTGCTGCAGGAGTACCGAAAAAGGCACGTATCATTTAGATGAACGCAAAATCAAGATTGGCGAAGTTTTCAAATGGTTCAAATGGCTCTGAGCACTATGGGACTCAACTGCTGAGGTCATTAGTCCCCTAGAACTGAGAACTAGTTAAACCTAACTAACCTAAGGACATCACAAACATCCATGCCCGAGGCAGGATTCGAACCTGCGACCGTAGCGGTCTTGCGGTTCCAGACTGCAGCGCCTTTAACCGCACGGCCACTTCGGCCGGCTGGCGAAGTTTTTCTGAGGCTCGAAATTTGGTGCGGATTTCAATGCGGGATGCATGTGATAGTTTCCACAACGAAACTCTCCCTAGAAATGTGGCGGAAAATCCAAAGAGATTCTGGTTCTATGTTAAGTAAACCAGCGGAAAGGCTCAGTAAGCGATGAGGAAGAGGAGGGGGAGGGGGAGACAAGAAACCCAACCCTTCGGAGCAGGTAAAATCGTGGCAAATGTCCGCACACTTGCAGCGAGCAGTAAACAAAAACACCCTGAAGGGGGTCACTTGCAACAGTGATTGGATCGTTCGTAGTTTTACATATGACACTGCGGTCACAAACCCAGAAAAACTTCATCGAGCTTCGTATTTCCTACTTTCGTCGATCACCTGACTTTTTCCTTTGTTATCCAGTGTCAGTTCTCAGTGGCAACACTACGGCAGTAACTTTAGCGTGGTAAGGCAGTAGGGACTTGGGTGTGACGGTCTTTGGTAATGTGTACTTCTCGGGTCAGAACATAACGGCACTATCGTAGACGGGGGAAGCCTTCAGAGGCAGAGGTGTGCGCCGAGCAGAGAACACACACACACACACACACACACACACACACACACACACACACACAGACGAGCGCGTGCTAAACATAATGCGTAGGACGTGCCCGCGGCGGGTTTGCATACATGCATTTATACCTTGCGCGCGCTCCTACATACAAAACAGCGGTGCAAACATATTCCGGCCATATGTCGCCGGATTTTTCCCCCCGCTCTGTTTTTGGTCGTCGTGCCAGCTAGCGTGTTCCCGCGTTTATCCTGGAAGGCAAAAAGCAAAAACAGCTGCCCCGGCCGTGCGCACCACGTCACGTGTTTTGCACGCGCCGCGGCCGGCGCGTGAATTTTTCACCAGCCGCTCCGCGCTGGCCCGGGGCTGTTTGGGATTCAAACCGCGGCCCCGCCGATAGACAATGGAACACACCCACCGGCGCCGCTGCTGCCAACTGCTGAAATAGTAATCACGCCAGGGCCAGAGGAGGACAAGCGACCACCAGGGGGTGGGAGGGGGTGAAGCTTAGTCCCCCCCTCCCCCCATCACTATCTCTCTCTCTCTCTCTCTCTCTCTCTCTCTCTCTGAGTGCGTGTGTGTACACTGCTCTTATAGTACATTCTATCACCATCTACGTTCACTTATTACTACACTACTGGCCATTAAAATCCCTACAGCAAGAAGAAATGCAGATGATAACGGGTATTCATTGGAAAAATATATTATACTAGAACTGACATGTGTTACATTTTCACGCAATTTGGGTGCACAGATCCTGAGAAATCAGTACCCAGAACAACCACCTCTGGCCGTAATAACGGCCTTGATGCGCCTGGGCATTGAGTCAAACAGATTTTTCGATGGCGTGTACAGGTACAGCTGACCATGCAGCTTCAACACGATACCACAATTCATCGAGACTAGTGACTGACGTATTGTGACGAGCCAGTTGCTCGGTCACCATTGAACAGGCGTTTTCAATTGGTGAGAGATCTGGAGAATGTACTGGCCAGGGCAGCAGGCGAACATTTTCTGTATCCAGAAAGGCCCGTACAGGACCTGCAACATGCAGCTGATGGTTCGTGCTGCTGAAAACGTCGTCGAACTGTTCGTGCAGATGGTCGTTGTCTTGCAAACGTCCCCATATATTGACTCAGGGATCGAGACGCGGCTGCACGATCCGTTACAGCCGTGCGGATAAGATGCCTGACATCTAGACTTCTAGTGATTCGAGGCCGTTGGGATCCAGCACGGTGTTACGTATTACCCTCCTCAATCCACCGATTCCATATTCTGCTAACAGTCATTGGATCTCGACGAACGCGAGCAGCAATGTCGCGATACGATAAACCGCAATCGCGATAGGCTACAATCCGACCTTTATCAAAGTCGGAAACGTGATGGTACGCATTTCTCCTCCTTACACGAGGCATCACAACAACGTTTCACCAGGCAACGCCGGTCAACTGCTGTTTGTGTGCGAGAAATCGGAAACTTTCCTCGTGTCAGCACGTTGTAGGTGTAGCCACTGGCGCCAACCTCGTGTGAATGCTGTGAAAAGCTAATCATTTGCATATCACAGCATGTTCTTCCTGTCGGTTAAATTTCGCGTCTTTAGCACGTCATCTTCGTGGTGTAGCAATTTTAATGGCCAGTAGTGTCGTTCTAAGTTCTAGGGGACTCATGACTTCAGATGTTAAGTCCCATAGTGCTCAGAGCCATTTGAACCATAGCAATAGTGGACACCGGAATATTCTGAAGATGATCCCAGCGTAGGGGTCGAAACGTCAATTACTTTAGAAATATGACGCGGCCTAATGACCCATGAGATTTTAACTTTAGTGACAACGGCCACGAAAGCCTGCAGACTTAGTTAAGTTTTGCTATCCGGTGCCATCTGGACCTGCACAGAGATGCAGATTGCCAGTGGCTTAGGTGGCCACCGGGGCAGGCCTGCGCCCTCCTCACCCTCCCTGGAGGGCGGCTGTGAGGGTGGGGGAGGGTGTCCTGCGGGGGTCGCCATTGTGGCCGGGGGCGAGGATGCGATTTCTGCGTGCGCCGCGTGGGGTGGGGTACCTGGCGCACATCTGGCGCGACAGTGCGTGAACAATACGCACGTGTGGGCGCTTGTGCGTCGTGCGGGCCCGGGGGGGGACCCTGGCCGGCTGTATAGCGCTCTTCCCAGCACCGAGCCGCGGGCGCCAGTCCACAGCTGGCTGAAACCTATTCGACTAACGAATACAGATAAAAAGTAGTGATCTTCGTCCATGAATAACACATCAAACGACGTCACAGCCATGTTAACTAAGGTGGATTATTCTTTTATTGTCTTCATTTGTGTGGCCATATTGTCCGTAGTTGCTTTACAATTCCTGAGGTTATTTCAGTTCTGTCGTTGCAACTACACGAAACTTGAGTGTTTTTCTCACCAGACGCGTTTCGCTTTATTGCAGTAAAGTTCCATCAGTAGTCCCTCCCCACAAAAAATGAAAAAAAATATTGCATCACTATTCCTACACTATCCTTACACAGTACATAAATACACAGCAACATAATTACGTACATACAATTAACAAAAAAAGTGTATAGTTCAAAGACAGACTAGTGTCAATGTTATGTTGGCAACACTACATAACACGAACCACAAGACATATTTAGAAGTACAAAATTAAACAGAATAGAGTGGTGTGCGAAAAAGTGTGCTCTGTAAAACGCAAGAAATGCATAGTTCTGCAGAACAACTAAAAATTAGACTGCAAGTATCAGCGTGTAATGACGAGAAACACCAAAGACGTGCTAGCAGACGGCCTTTCCCGACGTAGACGAGAAATGAAGCTGAAATCATCTTACGTAAAAACGCAACATATTGTTAACGAACTGTTTTTCGATCGTAAAAAGAAATCAAATCGTAAATATCTTGAATTACAGACCGCTGATGATGTTTTACCTCACATCTGGTGAAAAAAAAAACACACTAATTTCTTGTAGTTGCAAGGAAAATAGGAAACTTCCTGGCAGATTAAAAATGTATGCCGGACCGAAAGTCGAACTCGGGACGTTGCCTTTCGCGGGTAAGTCCTCTACCAACTGAGCTACGCAAGCTTGGATATATCAGTTGGTACAGCACTTGTCGGCGAAAGGCTAGCTCCCGAGTTCGAGTCTCGATCCGGCACACAGTTTTAATCTGCCAGGAAGTTTCATACGAGGGCACACACCCCTGCAGAGTGAAAATTTCATCCTGGAAAATAGGAATCTTTTATCGTCGTTCTCCCTGTCACAAAATGGGAAGCACACAGCAGACACATTCAGATGTCACTGTAGCTACGCGTATACATCATGGAAAAGCATGTCAAATATCAGGACCGCAATTCTCTGTGACAAGTAGAACGGCCACCGCAGTGCATTATAGTATAGTACGTGTTTAGAGCTTTCCGGAGGCCTGGCAGGGCATACGAGGTGTGGCTAGAAAAAAACCGGACTAGTACTGGTGAAACAATAAAACGAATGCAATTAGGCTGAAAGTCGCGTGGCCTGTCACGTGACTCTCTCTCTCCGCCTACTGCTCGAGTTTCATCTGCCTCCTGCACTCAGTCTGCCCGTGGCGTATGTTTGAAGTAGTTGACGTTTTGTCTGTGCGTCGGAAAGTGTTGAGTGTACAGAAAGAACAGCGTGTTAACATCAAATTTTGTTTCAAACTAGGAAAATCTGCAAGTGAAACGTTTGTAATGTTACAACAAGTGTACGGCGATGATTGTTTATCGCGAACACAAGTGTTTGAGTGGTTTAAACGATTTAAAGATGGCCGCGAAGACACCAGTGATGACACTCGCACTGGCAGACCATTGTCAGCAAAAACTGATGCAAACATTGAAAAAATCGGTAAACTTGTTCGACAAGATCGCCGTTTAACAATCAGAGCAGTGTCTGAGTTAACAGGAGTTGACAAGGAAAGTGTTAGGCAGATTCATCATGAAAGTTTCAACATGAACAAAGTGTGTTCAAAAATGGTTCCAAAGTGTTTCACAATTGAACAGAAGGAACGCCGAAGAATGATTTGTTCTGACATCCTGGAAAACATTGAAAGTGATCCCACCTTCTTACAAAATGTTATTGCTTGCGATGAATCGTGGTTTTTTACTTACGATCCCGAAACTAAACGCCAATCGATGCATTGGAAAACTCCTGGTTCTCCACGACAAAAAAAAAGCACGAATGTCAAAATCGAAATTCAAGGCAATGATGATTGTTTTTCTTTTGACATCAAAGGGATTGTGCACATTGATTGGGTACCAGAGGGACAAACAGTGAATCAGCATTACTACATTAGCGTCCTGGCTACCCTACGTGAGCGAGTACGGAGAAAACGGAACGATTTGTGGAGAAAAAAGTCATGGATCCTTCACCGAGACAATGCCCCAGCTCACAGTGCGTTGTCAGTGAAGACGTTTTTGGCAAAACACAACATTCCCATCTTAGATCATCCACCCTACTCACATGATTTGGCCCCCTGTGACTTTTTTCTTTTCCCTAAAGTCAAGTCAGACTTTGAAAGGAACTAGATTTGAGACTGTTGAAGCAGTAAAAAAAAAGCGACGGAAGTAATGTATGGACTTACCGAAAATGATCTGCAGCATTGCTATGAACAGTGGAAAATTCGTATGGAGCGGTGTAGAGACCGAGGAGGAGAGTACATTGAAGGAGATAACATGAAATTGTAAATAATTGTAAATAAATGTTTTTTCCAGCATCAGTCCGGTTTTTTTCTAGCCGCACCTCGTATAACGTTCGTAAACAGCGCCACATATTGAGTGATTACTGTGAAGTATACGGAGGTACCGCGTACGCGTGAGCACCAGAGTTATCAGCACCTGACAGTTGCAAAGGGACTTCATTCAGGGTCTGCGTTCGGCCAGCCGGTCGAATCGTGCAATATCCGCATTTTTGTGGGATTTCGATACGACAGTGACCCGATGACGGACTGTATGGGAACATACTGCGCAAACATAGAAAAAGAAGTCCGCTACTGTACAGCTACATTATTCATGACCAACAGCTGGAGACAGCGTCTGCTTTAAAATACCTAGGCCTAACTATCCAGAGCGGCCTCAAGTGGAACGACCACAGTTCGAAAACAGATATCAGACTCAAGTTCATCGCAAGAATCTTAAGGAAATGTAACTCATCCGCTAAAGAAGTGGCTTATAAGGCAATTGTCCGCCCGATTCTTATGTTTATCTGTCTGGGATCCCTATCAGTTACGACCGATAGGGAAGACAGAGGAGTTCCGAAGAAGAGCGCTGCGTTTCGTCACGGTATCGTTTAGTTTGCGAGAGAGCGTTAGGAGATGCTAAAGAAACCCCACTAGCAGACGTTACGAGAGAGCCGTTGTGCATCAGAGAGAGTTACTATTGAAGTGTCGGGACAGCACTTTTCAGGAGGAGTCGGACAACATATTACTTCCCCCACGTACATCTCGTGTATTGACCACGAGAAGAAAATTGGAGAAATTAGAGCTATTACAGTGGCTTACCGACAATAATCATTCCTCCCACGCACTATTCGCGAGTGGATCAGGATTGGAGGGATCAGGCGCTGGTACGGAAAGTACCTTCCGCCACACACCGTTAGGTGACTTGCGGAGTGTGATGTAGATGTCAGGGCAAGGGTACTTGTCTTAAGGGGCTCCGGAACGCCCTATACTTGCAACGTTAAAATAACGCTTATAAATTACATCTTTCCTCACAAAGTATTTGAGGTAGGAAGTTGAACTTATTACAGATTATTTATTGGAATATGGGCTACAACTTAACACAGGGATTTTACAAAATTTTTATTCAGTTATTAAATATGATTTTTTTTTCAATTGTAATGAAAATTCACAACAATTTTTTGCAATTTTTTATTTATATATTCAAAAATATACAGTTTTTTGGAAAAAAGCTGTGTTAAATTATGCAGAAGGTACTGTGTAACATTTACTGAAAGTTTGAAACAAATATGTTTGGAAGATCCTTAGAAAACATGTAATTATTATGAGAAAATAAAAGTTTTGGGAATCGAGCGACAAAGATTGGATTAACTTTTTAGTGCATTCCAGGTCCATAGGATGGATTATCTTCATCTTCTGCAAACTCCTCCTCCAGCTTCCTCTTGTTCCTCCTCCTGTTTACTCTTGCTTGTATTTCTAGACTCTTTACAGCCCTGTCTGCAGCCCGAAGGCGTTCCTTGTCTAAAGCAAGCATCGCTCGTTGTTGTGTTAGTAGATTTTGCTACCATTTTCTTCAGTTGCAGTTACTGCAACACTGTTCCAAAAGGTGGTCATGTATGAACACTTATCACATTTCAGTTGTATTTCACTAGCAAGTCCTACGTGCTTTATTATGGAGAGTTCCAGACCAACTTCACTACAATGAATACATCTTACACAGTTTGAAAAAATTCCTTTGAGAACCGACATATCAAATATTTCATTCACATCCGATTCGCCCATAAAACATTCATAGTTTTCACTTATTGAACCAAGCTTCTTCTGTGGAGTATTTTCTTTCCCACTTTGACTGCTATGGGCAAGTGTACTTGAGAGGTTAGGTTCACTCAATTGGTTATCGTCTTTATTGTTTACAGTAATAACACATACCTTTGGCTTTCCAACATTTCTCCTTTTCTTAAAAGCCTTCAGAGGATTTCTAATAACTTTACTTTTACTCATTATTATACTTCAACAAAACAGAGACTCAAGAAACAGAATTAATTACGAATATTTTCGAGATAACGACAGAGTAAATAAACATGAAACAATCGACAATCACACCAGCGATATATACTGAACTATCACAGGTTAGCCACAACACATCCTTTATCTCACAACACTGAAATGTACTTGATGAACACGGATGTTAATAATAACACCATGTGACAGCAGTTTAACAGCGCCACAGTGGGTCACGCCCATGTAGAACACATTTCCAAAAAAAATTAAAAATAGTTGTAGTCTTCGGAATTGAATAAATTATATATCTATTAAAAGGTAATAGTCTGCAGATTCAGAAAACGCAAGAAAGTAAAAATTGAACTTTTTATGATTTTGAGCCTTTCCGGAGCCCCTTAAAGATCTCGGTCGATTACGTTTGACCACCAGAAGCGAGCATCATCGTAGTGTGCACTGAACAAGAAGTCCCATTCTTCTGTAGTGGCACAGCCCACAGTGATTCTATTCCTGGCGCGAGGCCTTAGAAATTGCGTCTACAATGGTGCTGCATTCCAAGCAGAGAGCTATCATTGAGTTTATTTTGGCGGGAAACCAGAGCACTGCAGGCATTGATAGGCGCTTGTAGGGTGCGTATGGAAAACTGGCAGTTAAGAAAGGCATGCTGACTCGTCGTTCGAGGCGTCTGTTATCATCGCAACAAGGTCACTCAAACCTGTCCGATTTCCCCCGTGCTGGCAGACCACACGCAACTTATAACACTCCCTGTCCGCTACTGCTATACCATAACCTTAAAGTAGGAGGCAGTTTGCAAAACAGTATTTTTTGTTGTGTCAATTATGGTATAAAGCAACAGAGCAGTGTTACCCTCTGAGAGGAATTTTGTTATGTTGACCGTGTTGTTCCTAACGGAGGTGGCTTATCGGAAATGAAAGTCAGAATTACGTAAATATTTGAACAGTAACAAACGAAATTTTGCCTATCTGCACTGTTTAATGGATAAAGAAAACGGTCGCCAGCCTAACTAGGCAAGAGAATGATTAACATTCTCGTTCAAGAAAATAGTTATTAGTAATTTTAGGGGACAAACACAACCTATACTTCGTCACACGGGAGTGCAGTGAACTCTGACACATACATTTGTTTACGTTAAGAATGAAGCTAGCAGTTAGAGCAGCAGAAACTATTTGCAAAATTAAGAGATACCAAGACACCCTATTACTTTCAGGCTTTAAAGAAATTATGGTTTTTATAATTAGTGGTCTTCCCATTACTTGATACCCAGCACTAATACAATAGACAAACTGTGGATCTTGTTATATTATTAATATACACTTCCTATACACAAGAGAGACATACACTTAACAAACATGATTATATAACGTTTCACAACTGCAGTTTTCCACTTTTACTACAGCGAAACACAATGTTGACACAATTGCAAGAGACTGACTCACCTTTTTGAATTTACTACAGATATCAAGGTGATCATTTGCTAAGCAAAACTTTAGAAGCCTCAGTCTAAAGAATCTTTAATTTTGCAGTTGGCGACATCACTTTAATAAGCAGTTGTAATAGGAAAATTATTTTCAGCAAACAACATTTACTTTAACTCACTCTCTTACCACATTAACTTTAACTTTCTTTTTACTATGTTCAAGAGGCATAAATCAGCAAAACTCTAGGCTTTAATTTCTTTCGGTAAGGACACTCGGAAATCACTTTAGTTGAAACGGAGAGGAACCTGAGAGGTGTTATGATGAGGAGAAAAATCAGGGAAGGTACATAAATTCAGATATAAATTACCTTATATTTGAACACACTAACACATCCATTAAGCTGATCCTTCACTGTACATCATTATAGCATTTCGATGCAATGATTGCGCAATGCGGTGGCAACTGCATGCTGGTAGGTGGAATCGCAGGCAGAATTGCTGGACTCTGTCATTTCTTGGTGGCGATGATAGAGACAAATTCCAGAATAGTTCCAGCTATTTATCCGAGCCATTGGAAAGCGGCAGGAAAGGCCTCTCTCGGAACCAGCACGATATGCAACATTTACATGGCAGTGCACAGTTTGGTAGCTCGTCCCCGACTCGTAGCTCGTCCCCGACTGACTATCAGCTCCACCTTTTCCACCTAGGCCAACCACAGTTTGCGCGCGCTACACAGTTCCGTTCCCGAGGGGAACCACTACACCATTTACATACAAACTAAGAACCCTAAGTGAGGATCAGCAATTTACATAACAGCAACCAAATGCATTAAATGAAACAAAACATTTACACATATTGACATCTCTACAAAAAATTATTCACACAAAATTACAATAATATACAGTAAGTTTTGTTCCCTCCAAATGGGACAAAGGGTTTAAATGAAAGATATGCCACGCAGCATAGAACCAAACCATGACATCAAAGTTTGTGTAAAGAAAGCAGTATACAATTTTATGTTATCGATTCAATCACACACAGTTACAGATGCACAGCAATGTAACATTAAATGAAACAAAAGCAAAATAAATCAGTACAGCATTAGAGCTATGGTGTTACAGACTGTGACTGCTGCAGTACTGGAACGTGCGGACAGTCTCATTCGAAGTGATCGACGGATCGCAGTCAAACACGTCGCTGCACAACTGGACGTCTCTGTTGTGCTGACACACACGTCCACCACTTGGTGTACTACTCAAAGGTGTGTGTGCTAGCTGGGTTCCACACACCTAACACAAGAGCGTAAAGACCAACGAAAGACCATCTGTGTGTGACTGCTTGCGCATTACGAAGCTGAAGCTGACAATTACGAGGGCAGTTCAATAAGTAATGCAACACATTTTTTTCTGAAACAGGGGTTGTTTTATTCAGCATTGAAATACACCAGGTTATTCCCCAATCTTTTAGCTACACAACACTATTTTTCAACGTAATCTCCATTCAATGCTACGGCCTTACGCCACCTTGAAATGAGGGCCTGTATGCCTGCACGGTACCATTCCACTGGTCGATGTCGGAGCCAACGTCCTACTGCATCAATAACTTCTTCATCATCCGCGTAGTGCCTCCCACGGATTGCGTCCTTCATTGGGCCAAACATAAGGAAATCCAACGGTGCGAGATCGGGGCTGTAGGGTGCATGAGGAAGAACTGTCCACTGAAGTTTTGTGAGCTCCTCTCGGGTGCGAAGACTTGTGTGAGGTCTTGCGTTGTCATGAAGAAGGAGAAGTTCGTTCAGATTTTTGTGCCTACGAACACGCTGAAGTCGTTTCTTCAATTTCTGAAGAGTAGCACAATACACTTCAGAGTTGATCGTTTGGGGAAGGACATCGAACAGAATAACCCCTTCAGCGTCGCAGAAGACTGTAACCATGACTTTACCAGCTGAGGGTATGGCTTTAAACTTTTTCTTGGTAGGGGAGTGGGTGTGGCGCCACTCCATTGATTGCCGTTTTGTTTCAGGTTCGAAGTGATGAACCGATGTTTCATCGCCTGTAACAATCTTTGACAGGAAATTGTCACCCTCAGCCACATGACGAGCAAGCAATTCCGCACAGATGGTTCTCCTTTGCTCTTTATGGTGTTCGGTTAGACAAAGAGGGACCCAGCGGGAACAAACCTTTGAATATCCCAACTGGTGAACAATTGTGACAGCACTACCAACAGAGATGTCAAGTTGAGCACTGAGTTGTTTGATGGTGATCCGTCGATCATCTCGAACGAGTGGTCGCACGCTCCGCCATTGCAGGAGTCATAGCTGTGCACCGCCGGCCCGCACGCGGGAGATCAGTCAGTCTTGCTTGACCTTGCGGCGATGATGACACACGCTTTGGCCAACGACTCACCGTGCTTTTGTCCACTGCCAGATTACCGTAGACATTCTGCAAGCGCCTATGAATATCTGAGATGCCCTGGTTTTCCGCCAAAAGAAACTCGATCACTGCCCGTTGTTTGCAACGCACATCCGTTACAGACGCCATTTTAACAGCTCGGTACAGCGCTGCCACCTGTCGGAAGTCAATGAAACTATGCGAGACGAAGCGGGATTGTTTGAAAATATTCCACAAGAAATTTCCGGTTTTTTCAACCAAAATTGGCCGAGAAAAAAAATGTGTTGCATTACTTATTGAACTGCCCTCGTATTTGTTGAACATCGTGACAGACGATGAAACGTGGGTTATCACTTCGAACCGGAAACAAACTGGCAATACATTTAGTGGCACGACAGCATCCCTTCTGCGAAGAAAAAGCCCTGAGCCGGTAACGTAGTGGCGACGGTCTTCTGGGGGCCTGAAGGGATCATTCTGTTTGATGTCGTCCCTCAAGGTGCAACGGTGAACTCTGAAGTGTTTTGTGCTCTCCTCAGGAAACTGAATAAATGACTTCAACGTGTTCTTCGCCACAAAAGTGCAAACGAACTTACGCTTTTCCATGACAGCGCAAGGTCTTACACGAGTCTGAACACGCGAGTGAGGGGAGCTCACAAAACTTCAATAGACTGTCGTTCCTCATCCAATCTACTGCCCGCACCTCGCTGCTCTCATCTGTTTGGCGCGATGAAGGATGCACTCCGCAGCAAGCTGTACGTTGTTGATGGGGAGATTATTGATGCAGCAAGACGTCCGCCCCGACTTTGACCAGTAGCCTGGCAACACGTGGATGTACAGCCCTCCCTGGGAGGTGGCGCAAAGCCGTCACATTAAACGGAGAGAATTTTGATAAATAGAGTTTTGTAGCCTAAAAAGTAGTTTGGCAGGACTTAAAGAGGCTTACACAGAATATGGTAGCGCAGAGAACTGAGCCAAGCTGCTGAAGACGGTAATAATAATAATAATAATAATAATAAAAACAGCAGCAGTAGTAATAGCAGTAGGTACAGTAGGCACCAGGTATGTGATAGGGATGGATGGATACATGGGTGGGTAGGTAGGTAGGTATGTCGATGGATGAGTGATTGAGTGGATTGTATGGTTGGTTGGGTAGTTGGTTGATGGTGTGTTCATGGTTGGTTGGTTGGTTAGTTGGTTGCTTGCTTGCTTGCTTGGTGTGTGGCTGTTTGGTGTGTGGTTGCTTGGTTGTGTGGGTGGCTATGTGGTTAGTTGGATTATGGGTTAGTGATTAGTTGGGTATGTCGATAGATGAGTGATTGAGTGGATTGTTTGGTTGGTTGGGTAGTTGGTTGATGGTGTGTTCATGGTTGGTTTGTTGGTTGGTTGCTTGCTTGCTTGCTTGCTTGCTTGGTGTGTGGCTGGTTGGTGTGTGGGTGGCTATGTGGTTAGCTGGATTATGGGTTAGTGATTAGTTGCGTTATCGGTTAGCAGTTAGTTGGGTTATCGGTTAGCAGTTAGTTGGGTTATCGGTTAGCAGCTAGGCGCTGTGTTGCTGTGTTCATTGGTTGGATGGTTATGAGTTAGTTGTGCAGCGTTTGAAGATGGAGTATGTCGACATTTGTGTAGAGTCCAGAACACTTCAGACAGTTCCTTGGTTTCACATTCGTTGGCTTCAGGAACTCCCAACGGAAATGTCCCTTCAAACTAACCTATACGGTGGACTAAGCTACAGATCAGTCACCACAACCACCTGCAGAAAGACACCTATGTATGGAAAAGCCCCAGGCTCCGCGAAAATGAAGAAGAATGACTGCTCAAGAGTTCGAGCGTGTTGGAAAATTGGAAATTTGTGGTAAGGTGTTATGGGACCAAACTGCTGAGGTTATCGGTCCCTAAACGTACACACTACTTAATCTAACTTCAACTAAATTACGCTAAGGACAACAGAAACACACACACACGCACACACACACACACACACACACACACACACACACACACACACACACCTGACGGGGGACTCGAACCTCCGACGGGGGAATACTAGTGTACCGTGACAAGGCGCCTGAGACTGCACGGCCCCTACCATGTTGGGTGGGTAGTTAAGTAAGTAGATAAGTAGATGGGTCGATGGGTATGTGTGTGGATGGGATAGTGAGTGGCGGAGTTCATGCGTGAGTGGGTATGTGGGTGCATGGGTGGATACGTTGGCAGGCGGGTGGATAGGTGCGTGGATGAGTATGTACAGTTTTTCAGGTAACTTGGTATGTAGGCAGGCAAAACCTTAGCCTGGATGACTGGACAAGTGTTTGAGCCCCACTCCACCCAACTGCCAGTCCAATGTGTTAACCAGTTATTGGTGTAAATATTAGAACAATAGGAATCCAATCGCAGCATCAGCCTTTAAGCCTAAAGCATTAAAAACAACAATTGACGGCCGACCGCTGTGGCAGAGCAGTTCTAGGCGCTTCAGTCCGGAACGGCGCTGCTGCTGCGGTGTAGGTTCGAATCCTGCCTCGGGCATGAATGTGTGTGATGTCCTTAGGTTAGTTAGGTTTAAGTAGATCTAAGTTCTATGGGACTGATGGCCTCATATGTTAAGTCCATAGTGCTCACAGCCATTTGAACAATTGACTCCGAAATAAACGAGGCAGCACAAGGACTGCGACGGGCCTCTACTGGTTGTAAAGTAACGACTTCGACAATCGCTCTGAACCGCACGAGTGAGATCTGCCAGCTGCCTGGGCCGTATTGCGCCGTCGTGGGCGTGTTACTGCCGCGTCTCTCTTGCCTGGTGCTGCTGTTTATTTCTGTTCCCCGCGACCGAAGTATCTCGCGGCGAGTCGCCCAGGACGAGGTGTCGTCCGCTTGGTGACGCCGGTCACGTCCGCTCACTGCCCGTAGTTCGATTCCGATAAAGGAGCGGCCGCCCGCGTGTTGTATTGGAGGTTCTGCGGGGGAGGAACACCATCGGATTCCTCCCCCGCCTCGGCTCGCCCTTCTTCCGCCGCAATCACGGCACCTGTGTTTCCTGCTCCCCCCCCCCCCCCACCCCCCACCATCCTCTTTCCCCCGTGTGAGTCGGTCTAGAGCAGAAAGAAGGGCAAAGAATCCACTGTGCTATTGGTCAACAGCTTCTCTCCACTAATGTCAACTGTTTGCGCCCGTAACGGGAGGGAGGTTAAAACGTGCCGTCAATGTCGAGGTCATTAGATACAGCGTTGCGAACCCGAAGAGTAAACTGCGCTGTAGAGGGGACGACATACAAGGCAGCGGTGCGCCTAGTTTCGTTCAGAGTAATTGCTCCAGGGTTTGGGCTCATTACCGTGTAGCCGTTAGGACACGAAACGAGCTGACTTGCCGCCATGATTAATAGCGGAGAATGGCGCGGGTGAAAGTATACGCAGGGTGTATACGGCCCGGGATATCCGGGAGATCCGGGAATTTTTTCATCCGGGACAAATCCGGGAAAGAACCGGGAATTTTTTAGAATTCCGGGATTTTTCATTGTTTTATATTTTAGTTGAAGTTTTGTAGGTTTGACGTGTAAGATCTGATACACTGACAAAGAACTTTAGTTCACTACTGCTGAATAATACTGCAGCAATGAAACATAAATCAGAGAATAACACCAAAATAAAAGTTTAGTTGCATAGAAAATGGGTAATTTACACAATGCACAGACCAGAGTGCGGACACCGAAAAGTGTCAATGGCTTTAGGTCGAAGATTATACAGTACGTCCGTAACAACTAACGTGCATTCGATGTGCGTGACGTCACAATTGTTTACATTTCTAACAGATCGCCAGAAAATATTACGAATAGTGGCTTGAGATGCGTTACTTTCAAAGTAAATTTCCACGCAAGATGATTTACGTTACGTGCGAGAATGTGCAGTGAATTTCTTAATCCACGGCGTTATAAGTCTCATTCAAAACGTAACACTTTGAGGATCAGCCATTTGAAAAATGTCGGGCCCAGAAGATAAGTCATTTATGGTTGGTTGGTTGGTTGTTTGGGGAAGGAGACCAGACAGCGTGGTCATCGGTCTCATCGAATTAGGAAAGGATGGGGAAGGAAGTCGGCCGTGTCCTTTAAGAGGAACCATCCCGGCATTTGCCTGGAGTGATTTAGGGAAATCACGGAAAACCTAAATCAGGATGGCCGGACGCGGGATTGAACCGTCGTCCTCCCGAATGCGAGTCCAGTGTCTAACCACTGCGCCACCTCGCTCGGTCAAGTCATTTATGCCACTATTGAAAATTTTACCGGGACATTTGTATTTGATATGACTTAACGTGTAACACACGCTAAAAAAAGACCGAACTTCATGTTAGTTATCATATTTAATGTTGTTCTTTCATAGATAAAAAATTATGCAATCGATGGAAAAAAGTGTAATTGACCTTCAAAAAAATGTGCATCAACTGCCGTCATTCACTAGCGCGATCACGTGATATGAGCTATGACTGGCTGACAAAAGTGCATCGCTCAACGCAATCTCTATTTTAGAGTTTCGGAAGCTACCGTGCTGTAATCTGTGGAATTTGTGTATATACTTTCGCAATACGAAAATAAACTCTGTGCATATTGTTTCGCATCAAACAACTTTCCAAACGCATTGTTTATCCTGGATTTCGTTTCCTAAAGTGCTGGGACTGATAGGTTTTACAGCTCCGAGGGAAAGCATACCGTTACTTAACATGGATGTATTTTCACCCGCTTTATACGTGATTTCATCAGGGAGAATTTGTGTTTTTAGCCGTGAAATCCGGGAAAAATCTGGGAATTTTTTTTTTGTCCACGTAGACACCCTGTATACGACGTGAGAAGCAAATACTGTTCCAGTGACCAACGCTCCACAAATCGATCGTTACAGGGTAATCCTCAGAGCGTGAATACGAGCCGGCACTGACTTACAAGGAGACGGCGCGACCGTGGGGTCGGGGATTTGTCCGAAATTTTGTGTGGTGAAAGAGGACCTCACACGGTTAAAATATTAGGACGCACTACTCGGAAAATCGCGAGAAAAATCGATCCAAAGTTTCTTAGGTGCCATATGAGAATAATTGTTAGTCCGTTGCCGAGCCGCCTTTTAGCCTACATGGTTAGCGCTCGGACCCTTGCGCCAGAGGTCTTGGGTTCTATTCCTCCTCTGGCATTTTTTTTTTCTTTATTCTGTTGCTTGCAAAATTGCAGCGCATTGTTACAGGAGAATCGTGAAATTAATTCCCGGGAAGATTGTATAAACATTCATTCTACAACTCACCATCAATTATCGTCACCAATATTCCGAGACATGATTCAGTATGCCTGGTTTGGCTCAAAATTATCAGAAACTCAAAACATTTTCGTAAATGTTAATGGGGCATGTTTTTGTACAGATTTATTGCAAACGCCCTGCGATTGCAAAAAATCCGCTTTTATATGGTGCACAAGATGTCGCAAAAATTATTGCTTTGTTTGTTTTTACGATAATTATCACTGCGGTTCTTGTTTATAATTATTATGTGTATAAAAATTGAATGTTTCCCAATCGACTTTGTTATTCTGATCAAAAACCCAATGTTTCTCCTCGTATACTTTACAACGAAAAATGAAAAACCCACCGCCATGAATTGAATTGTGTCGTTGGACAAAAAAAAAATAATTTTTATTTAATAATGTAACTAATTAGTTAAAGATAATGTAGGTTTGGGAAACTTTCTGAATAATTGGTGGAATAACAAAAGAAAATGAAACAGAAGGAAAAAGGTACCAAAGGAGGAATCGAACCCGAGACCTCTGGCGTAAGATCCGAGCCCTAAACATCTAGGACAGACGGCAGGCTCAGCAATGCACTAACATTTTATACTCATACGGCACCTAAGAAACTTCGGATCGATTTTTCCCCTGGATTTTTCGGGTAGTGCGTCCTAATATTTTACCCACGTGAGGTGTTAGGGGTCCCCTTTCACCACACAAAATTTCGGACAAATCCCTGACCTCACGGCCATGCCGTCTCCTTGTTAGGTAGCCGGCCGTTGTCGGCGAGCGGTTCTAGGCGCTTCAGTCCGGAACCTCGCTGCTGATACGGCCGGAGGTTCGAATCCTGCCTCGGGAATGGATTACCTTAGGGTAGTTAGGTTTACGTAGTTCTAAGTCTAGGGGACTGATGACCTCAGATGTTAAGTCCCATAGTGAAAAAAAAACTGACTTCGATATGAAATACTGCCCTGTTTAGTACGACTGTACTCTGGTGTGCTAACCTTAACGACGAAAGTAGTTGGACTGCTGATATTTTTAAAAATATTGTGAACGCGGTATATCGATATTTCAAATAAATATCATTAAGTGCTCTCGATATAACATGAAAGTATCGACTTATCGGTGGAAAAAATATGGACGGATCTGCCTATAAAAATATCGGCCGCACTTTGTAAATATACTGCCGGTTTTAGAACTGTATATTTAAGTATTGATTTATTATTAGATATTCTGTACATCAACAAGCTGGAAGCCTGCCATTCCCCCTTAGAGCAAGAAGTGATAGGGAAACGACGCGTGTTGACACTTGGCGAGAACCACTTTTCTAACAACGGTTTAAGTGGCACAATGAACGGAGTCCGATGGGTCCGTCGTACCGGTTTCGTCACACATCGGATTTGTCCGGAACACTTCGTGTCAGCTTCCGTGTTTTTTTGTTTTTTTTTCATTTATGACAACCCCAGTGACCTAGCAGTTGAGGTGTCGAAGTTGCATCGTAAAGAAGACTGTTGCAGTTTCGGTTGGCAGCGTCAACCGCCGATTACGTCAGCATTTCCCCTCACACGTCTCCGCGCACAGTTAAGACCAATACTGTCATTTAGACTTTTGTTCACAATTTTCAGACACTGTTTTTGGAGAATGCGGGTGTGAAGAAAGAGCACAGTAGTTCCGTTAATATTTTTTAACGCACACCGGCTGTTTCTTCTTACTATTCCATTCACACCGCCACGTCTCCAGTGCAATAGGGCTGTTTCTTTGTGCCACCTATAACTGCTTCACACGGTCAAAGAGAAAGACTGGACGCTATGAATGCTCAAAAAGTAGTAAGTCTCCTTCATGCAGTAAAAGTAAACTTACGTTCTACTACAGCTTCAAGTCACCCTATCAGTCAGCTCAGTTACTGGCTCACAACTCCGCTGGCGTCTGTCAGTTCACATCACCGGCTACGAGAGTGTAGTGTTTGTATCGGGACTTCTACACTACTGGTCATTAAAATTGCTACACCAACAAGAAATGCAGATGATAAACGGGTATTCATTGGACAAATGTATTATACTAGAACTGACATGTGATTACATTTTCACGCAATTTGGGCGCACAGATCCTGAGACATCAGTACCCAGAACAACCACCTCTGGCCGTAATAACAGCCTTGATACGTCTGGGCATTGAGTCAAACACAGCTTGGATGGTGTGTACAGGTACAGCTGCCCATGCAGCTTCAACACGATACCACAGTTCATCAAGAGTAGCGACCGGCGTATTGTGACGAGGCAGTTCCTCGGCCACCATTGACCAGACGTTTTCAATTGGTGAGAGATCTGGAGAATATGCTGGCCAGGGTAGCAGTCAAACATTTTCTGTATCCAGAAAGGCCCGTACAGGACCTGCAACATGGGGTCGTGCGTTATCCTTCTGATACGTAGGGTTTCACAGGGATCGAATGAAGGGTAGAGCCAGCGGTCGTAACACATCTGAAATGTAACGTCCACTGTTCAAAGTGCCGTCAATGCGAACAAGAGATGACCGAGACGTGTAACCAATGGCACCCCATACCATCACGCCGGGTGATACGCCACTATGGCGATGACGAATACACGCTTCCATTGTGCGTTCTCCACGATGTCGCTAAACACGGATGCGACCATCATGATGCTGTAAACAGAACCTGGATTCCTCCGAAAAAATGTCTGTGATGCAGCGTCAAGGGTAACCGCAGCCATGGTCCCCGAGCTGATAGTCCGTGCTGCTGCAAACGTCGTCGAACTGTTCGGACAGATGGTTGTTGTCTTGCAAACGTCCCCATTTGTTGACTCAGGGATCGAGACGTGGTTGCACGATCCGTTACAGCCATGCGGATAAGATGCCTGTCATCTCGACTGCTAGTGATACGAGGCCGTTGGGATCCAGGACGGCGTTCCGTATTACCCTCCTGAACCCACCAATTCCATATTCTGCTAACAGTCATTGGAACTCGACCAACGCGAGTAGCGATGTCGCGATACGATAAACCGCAATCGCGATAGGCTACAATCCGACCTCTATCAAAGTCGGAAACGTGATGGTACGCATTTCTCCTCCTTACACGAGGCATCACAAGAACGTTTCACCAGGCAACGCCGGTCAACTGCTGTTTGTGTATGAGAAATCGGATGGAAACTTTCCTCGTGTCAGCACGTTGTAGGTGTAGCCACCGGCGCCAACCTCGTGTGAATGCTCTGAAAAGCTAATCATTTGCATATCGCAGCATCTTCTTCCTGTGGGTTAAATTTCGCGTCTGTAGCACGTCATCTTCGTGGTGTAGCAATTTTAATGGGTAGTAGTGTACTTCATCAGCAGTGACACAAACGTGGACTATTATGGAAGAGCTTGTTCCACAACGCATGGACTGGCTTAAGTAGCTTCTTGTTCTGGTGAATAAAGAACACTGTTAACACATGTGTGCAGTTTGTTTTGCAGAAAGTGGGTACCAGCCACCAGACAACGTCCTCTCCCTTGCTTCTTCTGGTACAAGACTCTACACTGGCAACGACGAAACAAAATACACTACTTTAGATGTAAATTTGTAACATTTTTGGGCTATACCTACATCATAACAAAAAATGCGACATTTTATTTCCAAGTATAAAGAAAAATGCTGTAAAGAAAACTGTATGACAAATAATTTGTTGCAAGCTGCTTACGCCGCCAGATGCCACCATCGGAAAATTTCCAGGTCAATATAGTCTGTGTTATGCACAGAAAGCGCATCATGAAGTTTTTTTAGTAGAACAAGCGAATGGTTCAAAAGGCTCTGAGCACTATGGGACTCAACATCTGAGGTCATCAGTCCCCTAGAACTTAGAACTACTTAAACCTAACTAACCTAAGGACATCACATACATCCATGCCCGAGGCAGGATTCGAACCTGCGACCGTAGCGGTCGCGCGGTTCCAGACTGTAGCGCCTAGAACCGCTCGGCCACTCCGGCCGGCAACAAGCAAATGAAAAAGTAATTTGGTGACCTCAGAACCCTTGGGATGGCGTCAGAACCCTTGACATGTGTTCACTACATCAGCTAAGAAGCCCCAGACATACTAAGATCAAATTTTACGTGCGTAAGTACGGTAAATTCGAACCTATGGATCTCAGTGACAGGTGATGTTATCGAAAAAAGTTGCAAGGATCCTCAAGATCATCACCTTCAAGAACGTACCGTAAGCATTTCGGCGATCTGGCATTAATAGAAATTATGGAAGTGACCATCCCCACAGTGGGTAATTCGGCACCTATAAATCGTGGCGTTTCGTTTTCTCAGAAACCGAATCATGAAGAGATGGTGGCTTTTATAAGCTGCCCAAGGCGACGGTAGATGACACACACTGGAAAAGAAGCAAACGATTTGCTTAATTTTCCTGGGCTGGAGTAAGTGTGTAATGTTTACATATTGACCATGTATTGTGGTATAGCAACAGTGTATCCATTCTTCCAATACGTATAAACTGAGGTAAGATAAGTTATAGGATAGCGACATCCACATGTACAGATGGCGATAGTATAGCGTATAGAAAGTGCAAAATGGCAGTGGATTGGTGGAGCTGTCATTTCTACTCACGTGATCCATGTGAAAACGTTTCTCACCTGATTATGGCTTCAAGACGGGAATTAACAGGCTTTGAACATCAAATGGTAGTTGGAACGAGATGCATGACCTATTCCGTTTCGGAAACCGTTAGGGAATTCAGTATTCCAAGGGTGTCAAGAAAGTGCCGAGAATACAAAATTTCAGGCATTATCTCTAACCGCGGACAACGCAATGGCCGACGGCCTTCACTTAACGACTGACAGCAGCTTCGTTTGAGCAGAGTCGTCAGTGCTGACAGAACAGCACAAATCAATGTGGGACGTACGACGAATGTATCCGCTTCGAAATTTGGCGTTAATGGGCTATGGCAGCAAACGACCGACACGAATACCTCTGCTCAGAGCACACGACATCGTCTTCGGCGCCTCTCTTGGACTGGTGAGCATTTCGTTTGGACCCTAGAGGACTGGAACACCGTGGCATGGTCATATAGGTCCCGATTTAAGTTGGTAAGAGCTGATGGTAGGGTTTGAATGTGGCGCAGTCCCCACGAGGCCATGGACCCAGGTTGTCAACAAGACACTGTGCAAGCTGATGGTGGCTCCATAATGGTATAGACTGTATTTACACGAAATGTACTGGGTCCTCAGATCCAACTGAAACGATCCTTGACTAGAAATGCTTATTTTCGGCTACTTTGCAGCCATTTGTGAACGTCACTGGGCTACATTTGTTCGCGATTGGCTTCATGAACATTCTCGTCATTTCGAGAGGATGATACAGCCACCTAGATAGCCCGAAATGAATCCCCTCGAACATATATGGGACATAATGGAGAGGTCAGTTCGTGCACAAAGTCCTGCAGCGGCAATATTTTGGCAATTATGGACGGCTATAGAGGCTCAGTATCTTTGCAGGGGACTTTCAACGACTGTTGAGTCCATGCAACATCGGGCATGGTTACCTAAAGTCGCAAGTGTATCGTGATCGACCGACATCTCTAGGGTGCTGGAAGACAACATCCGACGCCAATGCCTCACCATAACTCCGAACATGCTTTACAGTGCTGTTCACAACATTATTCCTCGACTACAGCTACTGTTGAGGAATGATGGTGGACATATTGAGCATTTCCTGCAAAACACATCATCTTTGCTTTGTCTTACTTTATTACGCTGATTATTGCTATTCTGATCAAATGAAGCGCCATCTGTCGGACATTTTTTTAACGTTTGTATTTTTTCGGTTCTAATAAAACCCCATGTCATTTCGAGCATGTGTGTCAATTTTTACCTCTCTATCTACATTATTCCGTGGTTTATTAAGTTTTCAAATTTATACTGACTTTTTGATCATCCGGTATAAACAACGGCACTAAAATTTTCTTCCCTCGTGACACTGTCTGAATTATTCAGCACAACCTTTTGCGTTCTGTTTGTCAAGTATGACATAGGAGCTGTGTCAGAAGCCATCAGTTGTATAAAACTTCAGAATTTTTGAGATAGTGCCTTGACCTGCATAGTCGAAGACCCTGACCGCCATTGAAATGAAGCCCGGCCAAAGTGGCCGTGCGGTTAAAGGCGCTGCAGTCTCGAACCGCAAGACCGCTACGGTCGCAGGTTCGAATCCTGCCTCGGGCATGGATGTTTGTCATGTCCTTAGGTTAGTTAGGTTTAGCTAGTTCTCAGTTCTAGGGGACTAATGACCTCAGCAGTTGAGTCCCATAGTGCTCAGAGCCATTTGAACCATTTTTACTTAAATGAAAACGTGCGGCCGCCATGCCTGGTGGGAGGTGTGTCATTCTGGACCGGCCACAGAACGCACGCAGACGCACTCGTTGTGAAAACCGCATAACGCCACGGCTGCTGGGTCTGCCTGCCAGCAAAACGCGCTCGCATTATAATTGCGCAGCTGTTGCCCGCACCGTGCGCGATTAGCGCGTCTCGACGATGGAATGCGTTTTAGTTGCGTGTCAGAAAGCGACCGCACTGCGGCTGCCTTTTTCGCTGTCTCCCTCCCCCCTCCCTCCTCCCACCCCTCCTCTCTCTCTCTCTCTCTCTCTCTCTCTCTCTCTCTCTCTCTCTCTCTCTCCCTCTCATCCCACACACGTTTGGCGCGCACACACACACACACACACACACACACACACACACACTGGCGCTCACCTTCCACAGTGCGTCATCGCGTTCGCCGGAACGAGCCGCGCAAAAATTCATTTGCAATTTCACGGCGCGCCGGCTGGAGTCGGCCGGTTTGCGAATCACCGGGCTCGAAACAATTATTATTACCGCGGTCTGAAAGCGCCGCCGCTATTGGCCGTGTTGCAACACGCGCCGCGTGCCCCGTGCAAGCCGCCGGCTCGACAGGCGCTCACGAGACAACACTGCGATCTCTGTTTTTACTTTTTAATTAGACCGGCGGAGCTGCGTTGTATAGCGCGGAGATACCGCACTCTTTCACATTACTGACTCGTTTCTGCATTTCGACGCACAGTTTGTGCACATTTTCACAGCCGACCGGTGTGGCCGAGCGGTTCTGGGCGCTTCAGTCTTGATCCGCGCGAAGGCTACGGTCGCAGGTTCGAATCCTGCCTCGGGCACGGATGTGTGATGTCCTTAGGTTAGTTGGGGTTTAAGTAGTTCTGAGTTGTAGGGGACTGATGACCTCAGATGTTAAGTCCCAGCCGGCCGCGGTGGTCGAGCGGTTCTAGGCGCTCCAGTACGGAGCCGCGCTGCTGCTACGGTCGCAGGTTCGAATCCTGCCTCGGGCATGGGTGTGTGATATGTTCTTAGGTTAGTTAGGTTTAAGTAGTTCTAAGTCTAGGAGACATCAGAACTTACGTCCGATAGTGCTTAGAGCCATTTGAACCATTTATTTATTAGTCTCACAGGAAAAAAAAATGAACATGACCTTTATGTCGCAAATTTAGTATAATGGATACGCTTCCCCCATAGGCTACTGTTCTCGACTTACTAAAAAAAATGGTTCAAATGGCTCTGAGCACTATGGGACTCAACTGCCGAGGTCATTAGTCCCCTAGAACTTAGAACTAGTTAAACCTAACTAACCTAAGGACATCACAAACATCCATGCCCGAGGCAGGATTCGAACCTGCGACCGTAGCGGTCTTGCGGTTCCAGACTGCAGCGCCTTTAACCGCACGGCCACTTCGGACGGCCGACTTACTAAAGAAAAACTCCTGAGTGCTGGCAAACGACCCTCGCGTGGTTACATCTCTCCTCGGCTTCCTTCCCGAAAGTGGTTTGTCCTATCAGGTTTAAGTCCTTGAATTTTCCTCCGGTATTGGTGTCCCTCAGTTACCGTTGGTTGTCTCTACACCGGCCAGGTTCTCCCCGCCTTTGTCTCTACATTTTGTCTGATCTTTTGTTTCCCTTTTTCTTGTGTCTTATTCCCCTGGTGTTGTCCCCGTTTTGTCGTTATCATGGTATTTATTTCTTCTTCCTGTGCCCTGACTTTCTTTTTACCTCTTTGTCTGCCTGTTTTCCGTGCTCTTGACTGGACTGGACTGTGCTGTTTCTGTTGCTTCTCTCTTCATTTCTGCCACCCTAGATCATGATCCCATCCCTCAATCAATCAATCAACCAACCAACCATTAAAGCAAAACTTTCAAACACACCCCTACTCCAACACTTAGCCCCCACCACTCAGGATTTGTAGTATGTTGTTCATAGCCCTCGCTCTTTCCACTGTACAAACATCTGCGACTGCACGAATTATTTCCCACAGCCGTGCGGGGTAGCCGCGCGGTCTGAGGCGCCTTGTCACGGTTCGCGCGGCTCCCTCCGTCGGAGGTTCGAGTCCTCCCACGGGCATCTGTGTCTTTGTTGTCCTTAGCGTAAGCTAGTTTATGTTAGATTAAGTAGTGTGTAAGCTTTGGGACCGATGACTTCACTAGTTTGGTCACGTAAGACCTTACCACAAATATAAAAATATATTTCCCACATTCGATCTTTTCTGATCTTCATTGATTGGCTTTACTACGACACCGGCTTAGACGAACGCTTACAAATTATAAAAGTGACGTTTGTGTAAATTGGCCCGACAGTTTTGTGAATGTTTACAGCATAAAACAAACATAACACGGAATATTCGTCAGTCCTTCTGACTGCGAAACACTGTGCTTCTAACAGTTGAGTTTGGATGGAATAGTTGACGTAATTACTTTTAGCGGATCGTTTAAGAAAGACGTTTTTCTTTCATTGTGCTCACTGGAACGTTTAAATTAATAATGTTAACGAAATTGCCGACTATGTTGATGCCTTTAAACATGGCTCTGAGCACTATGGGACTTAACATCTGTGGTCATCAGTCCCCTGGAACTTAGAACTACTTAAACCTAACTAACCTAAGGTCATCACACACATCCATGTCCGAGGCAGGATTCGAACCTGCGACCGTAGCGGTCGCGCGGTTGCTTATTAGTCTAATCAAGAGAGATCAAAAGACGTCGAATATCAACAATAGTTGTGTAGTCGGATGTTTTTGTAACTTAGCAGAAGCTAGTGCGACGAACAAAGCACTAGAAATCCTAACTGGTGAGGGGTGCGTGCGAGTGCGAGGGTGGTGGTGCGTTTGAAGGTAAATTTTGTACGTTTCACTTGAGCAACTCAAAAGCCATAGCCTCCAACGAAAACGTATCCCAATATAAAACGTAACTACAGCAAATTTCCTACAAAAGGGAAGGTCGTGTTCATTTTTTGCGCAGGAACAATAGTTTGCGTGTAGCGAGCGAGAGAATTTGAATGGTTTATGAAGGCCAGATACAACATTGCGGACTGCATAAATCATCATCGGTAGGGGCAGTTGTTTCACCCTGTATTTTGTTGAGATCAGCGATGTAATTACTTTTCCGAATACAACGTTTAATTCTACGCTATATATCATTTTTTTTTTTAATTTCATTGTGTATTGTTTCTTTCTTTTTGCTCTACTTACCATATGAAACGATCATGTATAGTCATTGATCTCAACTGAAAAATGTTTGATGGTACTGTGTTTAATCCCATTCACTAACGATATTTAAACATTTTGTATATTTTAAATGCGACCGTTACGGTTGCAGGTTCGAATCCTGCCTCGGGAATGGATGTGTGTGATGTCCTTAGGTTAGTTAGGTTTAATTAGTTCTAAGTTCTAGGCGACAGATGACCTAAGAAGTTAAGTCGCATAGTACTCAGAGCCATTTATATTTTAAATACCTTGGAAGTGGTCAGTTTTATGACGGAACAATCCTGTGACAACAGCGTGCTAACTTTTATGCATTTCAACATTTAAAAACCGGCAGCGTACGTGTTTAACAATTGCGATTATTATCATTACTATGATAATGAAGCAAGTCAATGCATTAAAACTCAACAATAACACGCTTTTCTGTCACCAACCTACCTGGTGCATTGAACTACACATCGGCATGGTGAGAAAAGTGTCCCATGCAGTAAAATCGGGGACACAGTAGAGGAAACATTTTATTTAAATATACGATAAATTACACGTGGGTTAGGTATCTATACTGGCTGATTCAGCGGTCCCTACGAATGAGTTTTATGCAAGCCGCGACGCCTTCGGAAACAATGTGCAAAATTTTCACATTCTCTCACTCGCTACCTGAAAATTATTAGTCCTAAAGAAGAACTGAATGGGGCCTTTGTGTGGGGGATATAATGTAGTTAAATTTTGTGCTGAGAAATTTTTCCGCTGGAGGTCACGGATTTAGCATTGTTCAAGAAAAATATATTTGACATTTTCCATTGAAACAGTTCAAAAACTACATCCTCTAGCGAAAATCTATCCCAGTACATAATTGAAGTACATTAAATTTTCAACAAAACGGTCCTGTTCATTTTTTCTAGAATAACAGTTTGCACGTAGCGAGCGAGAGGATATGAAAACCTTGCACGTGGTATTTGAAGGCATTGTGGGTTGCTTATAATCCATGGGTAGGGGCAGCAGAAGCACACTGAGTTTGCATTCAAACATCCTCTTACTGCCGTCGAGTGGTGCTGACTTCCATCAACAATATTTTACTTTCATGATTCAGAGATTTTAAAGACAATACAACACAGTGCCGTAGACACTGGCGAGCAGATTGATGCCGTATTCCTGGACTTCAGGAAGGCATTTGATACGGTTCCGCACTTACGTTTAGTGAAAAAAATACGAGCTTACGGAATATCGGACCAGGTTTGTGATTGGATTCAGGATTTCCTAGAAGAAAGAACACAACATGTCATTCTTAACGGTTCAAAATCTGCAGATGTAGAGGTAATTTCGGGAGTACCGCAGGGAAGCGTGATAGGACCTTTATTGTTTACAATATACATAAATGACTTAGTTGACAACATCGGTAGCTCCGTGAGGCTATTTGCAGATGACACGGTTGTCTACAAGAAAGTAGCAACATCAGAAGACTCGTACGTACTCCAGGAGGACCTGCAGAGGATTAATGCATGGTGCGACAGCTGGCAGCTTTCCCTAAACGTAGATAAATGCAATATAATGCGCATACATAGGGGCAGAAATCCATTCCAGTACGATTATGCCATAGGTGGTAAATCATTGGAAGCGGTAACGACCGTAAAATACTTAGGAGTTACTATCCGGAGCGATCTGAAGTGGAATGATCACATAAAACAAATAGTGGGAAAAGCAGGCGCCAGGTTGAGATTCATAGGAAGAATTCTAAGAAAATGTGACTCATCGACGAAAGAAGTAGCTTACAAAACGCTTGTTCGTCCGATTCTTGAGTATTGCTCATCAGTATGGGACCCTTACCAGGTTGGATTAATAGAAGAGATAGACATGATCCAGCGAAAAGCAGCGCGATTCGTCATGGGGACATTTAGTCAGCGCGAGAGCGTTACGGAGATGCTGAACAAGCTCCAGTGGCGGACACTTCAAGAAAGGCGTTACGCAATACGGAGAGGTTTATTATCGAAATTACGAGAGAGCACATTCCGGGAAGAGATGGGCAACATATTACTACCGCCCACATATATCTCGCGTAATGATCACAACGAAAAGATCCGAGAAATTAGAGCAAATACGGAGACTTACAAGCAGTCGTTCTTCCCACGCACAATTCGTGAATGGAACAGGGAAGGGGGGATCAGATAGTGGTACAATAAGTACCCTCCGCCACACACCGTAAGGTGGCTCGCGGAGTATAGATGTAGAATTACACTACTTAGAACTCCGCAGATTTTTCCAGACAATTTTATTGAGGGAGCCGGATTAATCCTCTGCACTGTTACACTAGGTCTAAACCAGTAAGCCTCCAAATTAAGAACGGTGCGTGGGCAAAAGAACTCGAAAAGTGAGAAAGGCATAATGTTGATTTTATTATTAATCGACGCTTTCACCATTTGTTCAGTATGTGCACCGGGGGCATCCACGAGATGCGGCAAAGCGGCAGATTTGCACCTGGTGGCAGAAATTGGAACTTCTTTTCCTGCGTTAATCTGTTCTGCATTAGCCCATTAGCATATCTGCGAAGTTCCGCTGTCATACTATGATTTCAGCGCACATTGGACACCCGTAAGTACTTCTGCTTTGATTATAACCACCTGGCAGATTCTGAATCGTGATTGGCTAAACCTGTCCACAGGAGGTGCTTCAGAACTGAATGTTGACGCTCGTTTTAGATGGTTGACCACAGTGTCACTTGGCTATACTGTCCCGTATTGGAAGAGGATCAGTGGACGCTCTCGCTACCAAACAGGTCCAGACGGCGCGGCAGGGCAACGCCGCGTGCACCTGGTACGCACGTGCTTGCGGCTCACGCACTGCCGCTGCCGCTGATGGCCTCGCAGGGCAGAGAGTGCGTACGAGTGGCGGCCGGCGGACACGCAGCGTGACGAGAATGCCTGGCGCGGGCTGCCGGTGCTGCCACGCACCTGCGTGTCGGCCACGCACTTTGCCGGCTCCATTACGCCCGCCTGCGTGACGCACTTCGCGCAGCTCCCACCGCATCGCGGCCCTAATCCGTGTATTCGCACGCGCACGCACCGACCCTTAACATCCAGCCCCGAGGAATCCAATTCTATTTTTATTTTCCGTGTTTGACCGCCAATTATTTGACAGCACCATATGCAAGCTATCGCGGAACGTGGTCTTTACTATACTAACATGCAGATGACACGAGACTCAGCCCTCAGTGATTTTTTTATACACTGCCGGACAGAAATCTGTACGCTTCGAAAGACGTCATCAAATGGCTCTGAGCACTATGGGACTTAACATCTGAGGTCATCAGTCTCCTAGAACTTAGAACTATTTAAACTTAACTAACCTAAGGACATCACACACGTCTGTGCCCGAGGCAGGATTCGAACCTACGACCGTAGCAGTCGCACGGTTCCGGACTGAAGCGCCTAGAACCGCTCGGCCACCGCGGCCGGCAGACTTCATCAATTTCAATTCGACGATAGTACTGGATTCAACGTCGTCCGCCAATAGATAGCGTAGTGGCATACCTACTAATGAGAGCGCCACCTGTGTCTACGCTTTCATAGCGAATGCTCACAGCCGAAAGGCTCATTGAGGTATAAACTTGTGGTGCAAGCAGGCAATCATGCCACGGAGACGCTCGTGCTTCCTACAGCCAATGAACAAGTGTGATCTGGACATAATAAATTGTCTGTAAATTGAAAGATGCGTGCTTCCATGCTACAGTATGTCTATTTTAAAAAAGAGACGTGTATTAATACATGGAGTAATACTGACATCATGGGGAATCTAAGAGGACAAAGAACATCAGGCAACCCATAGTCGCCGGCCAGTGTGGCCGAGCGGTTCTAGACGCTTCAGTCTGGAACCATGCGACCACTACGGTCGCAGGTTCGAATGCTGCCTCGGGCATGGATGTGTGTGATGTCCTTAGGCTAGTTACGTTTAAGTAGTCCTAAGTTCTAGGGGACTGATGACCTCAAATATTAAGTCCCATAGCGCTCAGAGCCATTTGAACCATTTTTTTTTTTTTTTTTTTTTGAGCAACCCGTATTCACAAAATTTTTAGATGTAGAAAAAGTGGTTCAAATGGCTCTGAGCACTATGGGACTCAACTGCTGTGGTCATAAGTCCCCTAGAACTTAGAACTACTTAAACCTAACTAACCTAAGGACATCACACACATCCATGCCCGAGGCAGGATTCGAACCTGCGACCGTAGCGGTCATGCGGTTCCAGACTGTAGCGCCTTTAACCGCTCGGCCACTCCGACCGGCTAGAAAAAGTGTTGCGGTGCTTCGATGTGCAGCTTGGCTCGTGGAAAGTGTTCCCCCAGGAATCATATGTTTTCAGTGTCCATAGTAATTGGTTCTGACTGACATTAAATGCTGTATTAACAACTTTCAGTAATAAAGAGAAGCAGCCATCATTCGAAAGGTTGGTTTGAACCCGATAGAGCTTTGCTGGCTGATATGGCGCACTGTCACTTGTCCAAACCCTCAGCTGACTCACTCACCCAGATATAAGGGCACACGAACAATTACTGCCAGGTGGGAAAAAAGTGACAAGTAACACCCTAAAGTCCTCAGACTCAAAGAGGATCGAACCCGGGACGTTGTGGTCCACTGTCTAGGTATCCATGTAACAAAATGGCTAACTTGGTTCGTGGCCCTTAGTGAGTGGTGTAACATCCCAGCTGTAGATTGTCTACTCAGCGGATTTCAAGAGCAACAAAAACTACTTCACATGATTGTTGAGCGCTCTTAAAAATTTTAAAATGCTATCATGACCTGCTCATTAAGAAGTACACCGTAGCGCCAAAGAAACTGGTACAGCCTTGCTTATTCAAATACAGAGATATGTAAACAGGCAGAATACAGGTCTACAGTCGGCAACGCCTACATCAGCTGTAGTTGTAGGTTAGAATCTCGTCAGGCGCCAGCAAGTTTCTTTTTTTTTCAAAAAAAATAAAAACTTTGCGAAGTGACTTTGATCATCATTTCTATATATGTAACTGATTTAAATGTAAGTTTTTAATTCCATTCCTTTGTCACATCATTTCAATCAACGTATGAATTTACTCAGTTGTTTCAGTGTTCCCCTACGTCATTCTTTTTCCACTGGAATTTTTGTGAATATGAATTACATTTTATTTATCTACCGTAATCTTCCATTACTGGAAAATTCCCATATATCAGTTAAAAAACAAAAGACGAAATAATCTATTTATATTTGTACAATGGTGTGAAAAATGTATTCATGTTACCACATATGCAATTTATTTTTATTTTTATTTTATTTTTTTTGCACAGTAATAGTCATACAAACATTTAAAACATACCTTAAATACCTATCCAACAATACACATGAAAGTTGAAATGAATGACGTTTTATATAAATAAAACGAAATCGTAGCAATATGAGAAATACAGACATCAAAAAACGTTTTACACCACCCCGGTTTCCAGAATTCCTGAAGATAGACGTTGACTGTGGATATTGTAATACACAGACCTTTTCACTGTTCAGACATGTCACTAACCCCCTCCTCCCCCGAGATGTAAACAACCATGCATGAGCAGCTCCTATTAGACGGAGGGGTCCGACAGCCGATCAGTTCCAGTCATTCCTCCAGGAAGAAGATACACGGCTCGTGTTGTCAGTAGTTCAACCATGCCTAGACGGTAAATACATCGGTTCGATCGCGCCCCCATGGTTACTTTGCGCCAGGAAGGGCTCTTAACTAGGGAAGTGTCCAGGCGTCTCGGACTGAACCAAAGCAATGTTGTTCGGAAATGGAGGAGATACAGAGAGACAGGAACCGTCGATGACATTACTCGCTCAGGCCGCCCAAGGGCTACTACTGCAGTGTATGACCGCTACCTACGGATTATGGCTCAGAGGAACCCTGACAGCAACGCCACCACGTTGAATAATGCTTTTCGTGCAGCCACCGAACCTCGGGTTACAACGCAAACTGTGCGCAGTAGGCTGCACGATGCGCAACTTCACTCCCAACGTCCACGGCCAGGTACATATTTGCAACCACGACACCATGCAGCGCGGTACAGATGGGTCCAAGAACATGCCGAATGGACCGCTCAGGATTAGCATCACGTTCTCTTCACCGATGAGTGTTGCATATGCCTTCAACCAGACAATCGTCGGAGACGTGTTTGGAGACAACCCGATCAGTCTGAACGCTCTAGACACTGTCCAGCGAGTGCAGCAAGGTGGAGGTTTCCTGCTGTTTTGGGGTGGCGTTATGTGGGGCCAACGTACGCTGCTGGTGGTCATGGAAGGCTCCGTAACGGCTGTACGATACGTGAATGCCATCCTCCGACGGATAGTGCAACAATATCGGCAGCATACTGGCGAGGGATTCCTTTCCATGGACGACAATTCGCGCCCCCATCGTGCAGATCTTGTGAATGATTTCCTTCAAGACAACGACATGACTGGAGTGCCAAGCATGTTCTCCAGACATCAACCCTATCGAACATGCCTGGGATGGATTTAAAAGAGCTGTTTATGGACGACGTGACCCACCAACCACTCTGAGGGATCTACGCCGAATCGCCGTTGAGGAGTGGGACAATCTGGACCAACAGTGCCTTGACGAGGATAGTATGCCACGACGAATACACGCATGCATCAATGCAAGGGGACGTGCTACTGAGTATTAGAGGTACCGGTGTGTACAGCAATCTGGGCCACCACCTCTGAAGGTCTCGCTGTATGGTGGCACAACATGCAATGTGTGGTTTTCATGAGAAATAAAAATGGCGGAAATGATGTTTATGTTGATCTCTATTCCAACTTCCCGTTCAAGTTCCGGAACTCTCGGGACCTAGGCGATGCAAAACTTTTTTTTGATGTTGTAGATTTCGGACGAAAAAACGGGGTGATATAACAAAATAAATCAAATCGAAATTAACGCACACAAAATTAATTAGAACAACTGGATAAAGATGAAGAAAGGATGAGAGCGAATGAAGAAATTGATATTATCAATAAAATTATGAGAGAAAGCAAAGGAATTAAAAAATTACGTTACTTAATTCAAAAAAATCGTTATCAACGCATTTTGAAAAAGATTTTAAAATAATAAAAGGTTACCTCACGTGACAAGATTCGAACCCACAATCTCCGTTACCGTATCCATTACACCACGCCTTCAGACTATGTAATGCAATTATTTTAACGCTACTGAATGGACACACAAAATAACATTTTTTCTCAATTATCCTCAAACGAGCACACAACATGGTGAATGGCTGCAGTGTGATACCTGGGATCTTAACCTACATCACCGTAAAGATAGTTTCAAGAAGTCGGTCTCACCTCTGGGGACCTCCAAAGTCTGTAATAATCAGTCAGATATTGACCGACTCCTTGCAGTCGATCTTTGACTGTCGAGAGCAATCGATTCGTGAGAACTATATGACAAGCAGCCCCTATGAGTGTGGTTGCGCTTCCAGCTTCTGTTCACGACGTAATTACACTACTGGCCATTAAAATTGCTACACCAGAAGAAATGCAGATGATAAACAGGCATTCATTGGACAAAACTGTTATACTAGAACTGACGTGTGATTACATTTTCACGCAGTTTGGGTTCATAGATCCTGAGAAATCAGTACCCACAACGACCACCTCTGGCGTAGTAACGGCCTTGATACGCCTCGGCATTTAGTCAAACAGAGCTTGGATGGCGTGTACAGGTACAGCTGCCCATGCAGCCTCAACACGATGCCACAGTTCATCAAGAGTAGTGACTAGCGTCTTGTGACGAGCCAGTTGGTCGGTCAGCATTGACCAGACGTTTTCAGTTGCTGAGAGATCTGGAGAATGTGATGGCCAGGGCAGCAGTCGAACATTCTCTGTACCCAGAAAGCCCCGTACAGGACTTGCAACATGCGGTCGTGCATTATCCTGCTGAAATCTAGGGTTTCGAAGGGATCGAATGAAGGGTAGAGCCACGGGTAGTAACACATCTGAAATGTAACGTCCACTGTTCAAAGTGCCGTCAATGCGAACAAGAGGTGAGTGAGACGTGTAACCAATGGCATCCCTTACCATCACTCCGGGTGATACGCCAGTATGGCGATGACGAATACACGCTTCCAATGTGCGTTCACCGCGATGTCGCCAAACATGGATGCCACCACCATGATGCTGTAAAGAGAACCTGGATTCATCCGAATAAATGACGTTTTGCCATTCGTGCACCCAGGTTCGTCGTTGAGTACACCATCGCAGGAGCTCCTGTCTGTGATGCAGCGTCAAGGGTAACCGCAGCCGTGGTCTCCGAGCTGATAGTCCTTGCTGCTGCAAACGTCGTCGAACTGTTCGTGCAGATGTTTGTTGTCTTGCAAACGTCCACATCTGTTGACTCAGGAATCGAGACGTGGATGCACGTTCCGTTACAGCCATGCGGATTAGATGCCTGTCATCTCGATTGGTAGTGATACGAGGCCGTTGGGATCCAGCACGGCGTTCCGTATTGCACTCCTGAACCCACCGATTCCATATTCTGCTAACAGTCATTGGATCTCGACCAACGCGAGCAGCAATGTCGCGATACGATAAACCGCAATCGCGTTGGGCTACAATCCGACCTTTACCAAAGTCGCAAACGTGATGGTACGCATTTCTCCTCCTTACTCGAGGCATCACAACGTTTCACCAGGTAACGCCGGTCAACTGCTGTTTGTGTATGAGAAATCGATTGGAAACTTTCCTCCTGTCAGCAGGTTGTAGGTGTCGCCACCGGCACCAACCTTGTGTGAATGCTCTGAAAAGCTAATCATTTGCTTATCACAGCATATTCTTCCTTGTCGGTTAAATTTCGCGTCTGTAGCACGTCATCTTCGTGGTGTAGCAATTTTAATGGCCAGTAGTGTATGATGTCAGGTTGTTGAGACTACGTTATTACCAGATAGACCATTAATGCCGCTGCCCAGTCGGTTTCTCAGAAGCGCTCAGCCATTTCATGGCCCCCTTTCCACGTACCATCTTTTATTATTTGTTTCCACCCTCGTTCCTAGTGCACGCCACGCCCACCTCCGCTCTCCCGGAGCCGCACACGCCAGCCAGCCAGCTAGCCAGCCACTGGCGGAAGTAATTATCTCGTCTAGGACAGGCGGCGGGGCCCCAACCTCTTTGTCTCGTCCGGCCGTGCGTTACAAAAGTCGGCGAAACGGTGCCAATTGGGCGCCCACCGAGTGCGCAACTATGCAAATGAGGCGACACATTTTCTCTCGCCGCGCGAGACTTTTCCTCCGCCGGGGCGCAATAAAGTCTGCTCAATAAATACGCCGCGCTCGGCCGTGCGGACGGGCAGAATTCTACCCGCCAGGCGTGGTAATTATTGCGGCCCTTTCTGGGCAGGACGGCGTCGTAGAAACTAGGTAGCAGACACTTAAAATGCTAGACGGTACTGGGAAATAATGCTCTGCAAAACTTAAGGGCGATCAAGATAGCGAAATACGCTGAAGAGCCAAAGAAACTGGTACACCTGCCGAATATCGTGTAGGTCCCCCGCGAGAACGCAGAAGTGCCGCAACATGACGTGGTATGGACTTGACTAATGTCTGAAGTAGTGCTGGACGGAACTGACACCACTGAACCGTAATTCGTTTTCAAAGAATATTCTTAAGAATTTATTTTATTTATTCGCGATTCATCAAGAACATTAACACATTTAATCACACTATGTAAGCATGGAAGTAGTTGCCAGGGAGTTATTGATGAAATCATAACCGAATTGCTGTCAACAAATGGGAATTTTATTCACTTTACTAGTGCTTAAAAGCATTTTTTAAAAGAAACAGATTTAAAACTATAGTTAGAAAGCACCCTCTAAATATCAAAGTTACAATTTGTTCAGAGACAGAAAGAAACAAGTTTTGACTGTATGAGCTTTCGGGCAGAGAACCTTGCGCTCCCTTTTGACACGGCCGTAGTTACGACCTCTCACAACAGCCTCTGAAAGACTACACAGGTGCAAATCTGCAACACACCAGGTTACTTTAACTAAAAATTTTAACAACTCACACAAGCACATAAACTATGCATCCCATAGGAGGGATGGAAATGGTACAAAACACTAGCAGTTAAAATATTAACATTGCCACCGAATGTGCGACGTGATTTCAACTTCTAAGAAAAGTCTTACGGTGAAAGGGTGGCAACTTTATATACTAAAATGATCATTTAAATAAAAGCCCATGAAATGCAATCTTATATAAAATTCTACAAGGTTGAAAAAACAAGTTAAGATGCTCTACGGTATTCCGATACCGCCTCTCAAGATGATAGCGAAGATCAAAACATATTTCAGGAATTTGGCCGTTACACTCCAGGCAATAAATTCGTTAACACACCAAATCCGACGAACATGACAGAGGCAGCTCCGAACGACAGACAGACACTAACTGCCTAAAGACGAGCCAGCTGGGGACAAGAGACTGACCAAGAAAACAAGTAGAATTTAACAAAACAAACAACATATCACCAATCACTTAACTTCTAATAAACTGCGATTTCTCGAGAAGACCTGGCGCAGAATCCCCAAATCGCTCTCCCGATCCGTCCGCTGCCAGCCGCTTCAACGGACGCAGGAAGGCGCGCCGATCTCCCGTCTCACGGCGTCGCAGCTCGCACCAGCCAGACCGATGTCGTGGGTTGACTCCTGTTGCTCTCGTGTCGGTCGCGAAGTCACTACCCCTCGCTGTACGCCGCGGCCCACTGGACTCACGTGGCGACCTCACGTGCGCCGACGCTCAAGACGGACAAGTCATCTGGTGTCTCAGTGCGCGACCGACCAACCGATCGATCCAACCGCCAATGACCATTGCCTGAGCAAACTCGAGCAGACTGGCGGCCTAACGCGCAAACTCAGATGCAGGAACTAAGCCCCGACCGGGCGACCACTCGCTGAGTCCTCTTACTGGCGGAGTGGAAAGACTCTCATTTTGCCGGCTTTACAGGTTGATCCGAACGACAGACATACAAGCACTCCAACTGACAAACAGATTCTAACTGCCTAGAAAATGCGGACGAGAGACAGACTAGCAAGCTGGGGACGAGGGACTGACCCACACTGACCGACTGGCGAGCTCATAGCGCCCCTTAAATGCACGTGAACAGGCAACCTTTCCCCTTTCCCGCCAGAGGGAGACACCAAAGCTGCGATTGACACAGCGGCGCCACCGCCAGAAACGGAGGGCGACTTCTTCACACTACGCGCTGCGGCGCACTCTTCAAAACAGCAATTTTTACCACGGCTCAACCATGAATACTGCAGTGCTGTCCATAAATCCGTAAGAGTACGAGGGGGTGGACATATCTTCTGAAGATCAGGTTGCAAAGCATCCCAGATATGAAACTTTCTGGCAGATTAAAACTGTGTGCCGGACCGAGACTCGAACTCGGGACCTTTGCCTTTCGCGGGCAAGTGCTCTACCAACTGAGCTACCCAAGGACGACTCACGCCCCGTCCTCACAGCTTTACTTCCGCCAGTACCTCGCCTCCTACCTTCCAAACTTCACAGAAGCTCTCCTGCGAATCTTGCAGAACTAGCACTCCTGAAGTAAAGGATATTGCGGAGACATGGCTTAGCCACAGCCTGGGGGATGTTTCCAGAATGAGAATTTCACTCTGCAGCGGAGTGTGCGCTGATATGAAACTTCCTGCCAGATTTCTCCTCTTCAGAAGAGATCTCCACCCCCTCGTACTCTTACGGATTTATGGACAGCACTGCAATGCCTACTGAGGTCGCTGATGTGGAGTACCTGGCAGTAGGTGGCAGAACAATGCAGCTAATATGAAAAACGTATGTTTTAGGGGGTGTCCGGATACTTTTCATCACATAGAGTATGTTCCACATTTGAAATAGTTTTGTTACGTATCGTGACACATTATGCGAAAGTTACTTCCGTCCTTTAACTTTTGCGCACCAGTTTATTTTCTCTCTCGCCAATTCAGACTACTACTGTTTGACAGCTCTGTGTACGCACTAAGTGTTATCACAGCAGGTGTAGAAATACGGATGGAAGTTGAATCACGGTTTTATGTGTCGTTTAGGAGCTCGATTCGCGCACGCAGTGGGGCAAGCAGTTATCAGGCACCGTGAAGCCGAAAGCCTTGGTCTTTCTGTTAGACACCATAGGATCTGGACAGTCCCAAGAGGAATGGTCAGTATTCGGAGACGTGACAGGAACGATCTTTCATAGAAAAAAAAATCAAGTAAACAAGGGCTGTAAAATGCATACCTTAACAGTTACAAGCTATTTTTCATCATCTCTACTGTGAAAAACATATCTCCTGCTGAAGAGGTGCTCCGAACGTTAAGGTATTTACTTTGGAGCCGATGTTTACTAACCAATTTCTTCTTGTCTTGGTCCATGCTACCACCTTCAAAATACGAAACGCAAAGAACTAGCAGAAGAAGAGAATTTAACCATATATCTCTTAAGGTACGAATTTTAGAGTCCATGTTTATTGCTACACATTTTACTTCGAATGTTCCTCCCTCTTGTATTCATGAATATTGGCCAATGCTCGGACACGCTGTGCGGCAAAGGTTGTAAGTAGGCTGTTTAGATTTTTATGTTGGTAACGCCACGTAGCGCTCTGTATGAAAATCACTGGCTGTGCTGTGTGCAGTCTGTGGCTGGTTGGCATTGTTGGAATATTACCTATTTTAATGTTGAGCAGTTGGATGTGAACAGCGCGTAGCGTTGTGCAGTTGGAGGTGAGTCGCCAGCAGTGGTGGATGTGGGGGAGAGATGTCAGAGTTTTGAGAGCGGACGGTCTGGACTTAATGTCCGTCAGAAAAACGAAATTTGTAAGACTGGATGTCATGAACTGCTATATACATTATGCCTTTTGAACACTATTAAGATAAATACATCGTTTGTTCTCCATCAAAATATTTCATTTCCTAACTATGCCTATCAGTAGTTAGTGCCTTCAGTAGTTAGAATCTTTTATTTAGCTGGCAGTATTGGCGCCCGCTGTATTGCAGTAGTTCGAGTAAGATTTTTGTGAGGTAAGTGATTCATGAAAGGTATAGGTTATTGTTAGTCAGGGCCATTCTGTTGTAGGAATTATTGAAAGTCAGATTCCGTTGCGCTAAAAAATATTGTGTGTCAGTTTATTGATGACCAGAAGAGGTAAAGAGAGACCTGTCTGAGTACTTTCAGTTTTACTCAGCTGTTTTTAACATCGCTGTCAATCAGCGACTGTTGTACAATACAAAATTTTGAAAAACACAGCTGTCAGTCGCGATCACAATTAATTTGTGACCTAGGTTTCGGTCTCACAACGGACATCTTCTTCGGACAAAATTAAAACTAAATGTTACAGCATAACGTACCAAAAAATACGAATGCTGCGGTCATACCGGACAGCGTCAGATAGTCAGAATTAAAATAAAATCCAACAGAGGTGCAAGCCACTAAGGGCTGCATTTCAGTTTTGGTTCAAATGGCTCTGAGCACTATGGGACTTAACCATCTATGGTCATCAGTCCCCTGGAACTTAGAACTACTTAAACCTAACTAACCTAAGGACATCACACACATCCATGCCCGAGGCAGGATTCGAACCTGCGACCGTAGCAGTCGCGCGGCTCCGGACTGAGCGCCTAGAACCGCGAGACCACCGCGGCCGGCTTTCAGTTTTGTGTTGACTGTAGCAGAGGACACATGGCAGCCCCTAGTGGCTTGCACCCCTGTTGCATTTTATTTTAATTCTATCTGACGCTGTCAGGTATGTCAGATATGACCGCAGCTTTCGTATCTTTGGTATGTTATGCTGTAACATTTAGTTTTGATTTTGTCTGAAGAAGGTGTCGCTTGTGAAACCGAAACCTAGGTCACAAATTAATTGTGTTCGCTACTGAGGGCTGTGTTTTTCAAAATTTTGTATTACTCAGCTGTCTTTGTATCAAAAAACATAGAAGTTTACCAGCATAGTCATTCATAATTTTTCTAAGGGGACGTTTCAAGGTGGAACGACCAACGTCTGCCAAATGAGTAGTTTCGCCCCTGGTACTCAGTCCATTACCCTTCAGTGATGTATGGTCACGTACACTGGTTGCACAGCATGTCAAAAGTTTACTTCGCAGGTCTGCGTCGTCGCTAGCTATGACCGCCGAGAAGTCCTTCCCCTCGCACGTGGCTGTCGTGATGGATATTCCCCCCTTCCCTCTTTCCCCCTCCCCCCTCTATCCCCACCGCCAACCCGGCCTTCGCCACCCTCTCACTTAGCACCGCATCTCACCGCTAATCGATCCCAGGGAAGTAATGCCCACGGCGGAGGTTGCCTTTGTGTTTGCAGAGAAATGGATTCCGGCCATTTGTTTCTGTCCCCAGACGCCTCACCTTGATCGTCGATACAGCCGCCTTCGCCTCCCCCGCGGTCTTACTGGCTTTTCTGACGTTCTGTCCTCATGGTCGTTTCTACCCTGCAACTGTAGCCCCGCCGGCCGCTCGTTAATTTTCCTTGGCGGATGCTGTCCTTCCCTGTCTGAGAGAAGGACATTTCCAAAAAATTCTCTCTGGCAAATCAATAATAGGAGGTGGCGTACGTTTTGTTAGCGCAGATTACCCTGGCACTAACGACGCTAAAACTCATGAAGAATGACTGAGATGGCATTTAACATTCTCATTATACTCTCGTGGAGCAATGGGCGCGACGAGGAATTTTAGAGATGAAAATTGCATCCAATCTCTTGCAGCAAGCGTGCATATAAATTGTGACGGACATTCTAGAGAGTGTAGCTATTTCGTAAATTCGCTGTAGTTACAGTGTTATAAAGGGCTATTACAAATGATTGAAGCGATTTCACAGCTCTACAATAACTTTATTATTTGAGATATTTTCACAATGCTTTGCACACACATACAAAAACTCAGTGTTTTTTTTAGGCATTCACAAATGTTCGATATGTGCCCCTTTAGTGATTCGGCAGACGTCAAGTTCCTCCCACACTCGGCGCAACATGTTCCCATCAATGAGTTCCAAAGCATCGTTGATGCGAGCTCGCAGTTCTGGCACGTTTCTTGGTAGAGGAGGTTTAAACACTGAATCTTTCACATTACCCCACAGAAAGAAATCGCATGCGGTCAAGTCGGGAGAGCGTGGAGGCCATGGCATGAATTGCTGATCATGATCTCCACCACGACCGATCCATCGGTTTTCCAATCTCCTGTTTAAGAAATGCCGAACATCGTGATGGAAGTGCGGTGGAGCACCATCCTGTTGAAAGATGAAGTCGGCGCTGTCGGTCTCCAGTTGTGGCATGAGCCAATTTTCCAGCATGTCCAGATACACGTGTCCTGTAACGTTTTTTTTTTCGCGGAAGAAAAAGGGGCCGTAAACTTTAAACCGTGAGATTACACAGAACACGTTAACTTTTGGTGAATTGCGAATTTGCTGCACGAATGCGTGAGGATTCTCTACCGCCCAGATTCGCACATTGTGTCTGTTCACTTCACCATTAAGAAAAAATGTTGCTTCATCACTCAACGCATCCTCTTCCGTGAGCTGTTGCAACCGCGCCGAAAATTCAAAGCGTTTGGCTTTGTCAACGGGCGTCAGGGCTTGTAGCAATTGTAAACGGTAAGGCTTCTGCTTGAGCCTTTTCCGTAAGATTTTCCAAACCGTCGGCTGTGGTACGTTTAGCTCCCTGCTTGCTTTATTCGTCGACTTCCGCGGGCTACGCGTGAAACTTGGCCGGACGCGTTCAACCGTTTCTTCGCTCACTGCAGGCCGACCCGTTGATTTCCCCTTACAGAGGCATCCAGAAGCTTTAAACTGCGCATACCATCGCCGAATGGAGTTAGCAGTTGGTGGATCTTTGTTGAACTTCGTCCTGAAGTGTCGTTGCGCTGTTATGACAGACTGATGTGAGTGCATTTCAAGCACGACATACGCTTTCTCGGCTCCTGTCGCCATTTTGTCTCACTGCGCTCTCGAGCGCTCTGGTGGCAGAAACCTGAAGTGCGGCTTCAGCCGAACAAAACTTTGAGGTTTTCTACGTATCTGTAGTGTGTCGTGACCATATGTCAATGAATGGAGCTACAGTGAATTTATGAAATCGCTTCAATCATTTGTAATAGCCCTGTATTACCACAAATCTCAACACTCATTGAAAAACTCAAAAATATTGTATTACTGCACCAGTAGTTCGGATTTCTGCCACGAGAGCGCAACAGTGAACAGCCAGGCAACATCTCGATAGCGTGTGTAGCACTTGAAATGCTCCTGACGTAACCATGCGTTTTGTTTTGTGCGCTTACGTGAAAATTCAGTGTTCACGCCGCCTCTACCAACAAACCCACATCAACTGCGATCTCGCATCAACCGTACTTTTAACACGTTGACAGGAACATGCGGCGCCGTATGTGAGAAGAACTTGATTATCGATTTGATATCTATAAAATCAGTAGCGGACATATACACTATGCGATCAAAAGTATCCGGACACGACCAAAACGATACGTTTTTCATATTAGATGCATTGTGCTGCCACCTGCTGCCAGGTACTCCATATCAGTGACTTCGGTAGTAATACGACGTCGTTAGAGAGCAGAATGGGGCGCTGCGCAGGGTTGGATGTCATACATCTGTACACGAGATTTCCACACTTCTAAACATGCCTAGCTCCACTATTTCCGATGTGATAGTGGAGTAGAAACGTGATGGGACAAGTACAGCACAATAGCGTACAGGCCGACCTCTTCTGTTGACTGACTGAGACCGCCGACAGCTGAAGAGGGTCGTAAGGTGTAATACGCAGACATCTATCCAGACCATCACACAGGAATTCCAAACTACATGAGGATCCACTGCAAGTACTATGACAGGTGGGAGGTAAGAAAACTTTCTTGAAAAACGTTGTGTGGAGTAACGAATCAGCCGCGCGCGATTAGCCGAGCGTTCTGAGGCGCTGCAGTCATGGATTGGGCGGCTGGTCCCGGCGGAGGTTCGAGTCCTCCCTCGGGCATGGGTGTGTGTGTTCGTCCTTAGGATAATTTAGGTTAAGTAGTGTGTAATATTAGGGACTGGTGACCTTGGCAGTTAAGTCCCATAAGTATTCAGACACATTTGAACATTTTTGGGTAACGAATCACGATACACAATGTGGCGACCCCATGGTAGGGTGTGGGTATGGCGAATGCCCGCTGAACGTCATCTGCCAGCGAGTGTAGTGCCAACAGTAAAATTCGGAGTTGATGTTATGGTGTGGTCGTGTTTTTCATGGAGGCGGCTTGCACCCCTTGTTGTCCTGCGTAGCACTATCACCGCACAGGCCTACATTCATGTTTCAAGCACCTTCTTGCTTCCCACTGTTGAAGAGCAATCAGGGTATGGCGACTGCATCTTTAAACACGACCGTGTACCTGTTCATAATGCACGGCCTGATATACAGGGTGTCCCAGCTATGTTGTCCACCCAAAATATCTCTGGAACAATAACAGCTATTGGAAAACGACTTTCACCGGTATCAATGTAGGGCTGTGGCCCATGAATGTACATATTTGGAAACATTCTAAAACGAAAGCATATGTGTTGTTTAACACAAACTTATGTTTTTTTAAATGGACCTCCTGTATTTTTTCTTCAACAGTCCATAGTATGAAAAAGCACATACACAATGGCGTTGATTGCATCGCAATATTCCCATTACATCCCGAGATATTAAGACGCGAAGTTGACGCTTGAAACACCCGACATGCACTGCTAGCGCACGTCCTGAGGCTCAGCGCGATGTGATTGACATGCGTAATCACACTTCCATACTCATCAAGAGGTCCGAAACGAATAATACGGTCTGCTGCGCGATTACGGGCAGCATGGGGTTCACGCCTGAGCCTCAGGACGTGCGCTAGCAGCGCATGTCGGGTGTTTCAAGCGTCAACTTCGCGTCTCAATATCTCGGGATGTAACGGGAATATTGCGATGCAACCAACGCCATTGTGTATGTGCTTTGTCATGCTATGGATTGCTGAAGAAAAAATATAGGTCCATTTAAAAAAACATAAGTTTGTGTTAAAAAACACACATGCTTTCGTTTTAGAATGTTTCCAAATATGAGCATTCATGGGCCCCAGCCCTACATTGATACCGGTGAAAGTCGTTTTCCAATAGCTGTTATTGTTCCAGAGATATTTTGGGTGGACAAGATAGCTGGAACACACTGTATAGTCGTGTCACGTGTGCAACAAAGCATACAATACACGTATATATTGGGGTCGATTGCATATGTTTATAGAGATCTTCCAAAAGTCCATAAGTTTAATAAATACAACAGATACACATAATATATTCTCCTTCATTATTTGCGACAATCTGAGAACGCTGAGGCAACTTTCCGATCCCGTTACAGAAGATACCACGTAGTTTTCAGGCGAAGAACTCGTCGACTCATGGTCGAAGAGCATTTTTCATCCGGAAAGGGTGTTCGATAGAGCGCGCAAAAGGTGAAAATCAGAGGGCGCAAGTTCACGTGAATAAGAGGGGTGCGGAGCGATTTCCCAGTCCATCTCCTGTTAGCAGAACGTGGGCGGGAGTTGTCAAGGAGCACCATGATCCACGCAGTCTTCCTGGCCGTTGTTCTTGGATTGAGGCTGCAAGACCTCTCAGTTGTTGACAATAAATATCTGCAAGTGATGGTTACATCTCGGGGAAGCAGTTTGTAGCACACCACATCGCCGCAGTTCCACCAGATGTGTAACATTATCCTTTTGTGGATGCGCGCAGGTCTGAGTTGCTGTTTTGTTTGGAATCAACCATTCGTTCCTTTTCCTTATGTTCACATAAAGGTACAATTTCTCGTCACCAGTAACGATACGGGATAGGAATGGTCGGTATCCCTCACGAGCCAAATCATAACGAGCAAGCACAGTTTCACATAGGGCCACCTGCTAACTTTTGCAGTTTTGGCTTAGACCATGATATTAGGGTATGCAGATCATCTAAACATCATTAGCGATAGGAAGGAATCTGTAACAGCAAATCCGAATGCGTTAATCAAGGCTAGTGAAGATGTAGGTCTAAGGATAAGTGAAGACAAGACTAAATACCTGGTTACTACTAGAATGCCAACAGCAGTAGATCAGGAAATGTTAAGAGTTGGAGACATGCAGTTTGAAAAAGTTGCTGACGGTTAGACACATTTTAATGTCCTGTCCAGATCTTAACACACTGCGCCTCGATCTTAACCTGCCAAATACTTTCGATGCCATTTTAGCGGATGACCCACGAGCAGCTGCTCGTGTTCTTCGTTTTATCAATTTGACACACCTCGCTAAGGACATTTGATGATGCTGTTTTTTAATCCTATGCCTGTCAGTCTGTCTTTTATCGTGTTTTCCCTTTTAGTTGTTGTGGTCAACTTGTGCCTCGCGGTGCATTCTTAGAGTAGTCAGGGCGCTAATGACCATTGAAGTTGTGCGCCCTAAAAACACAAAAAAAAAAAAAAAAAAAAAAGTTTGAAAAAGTGAACACATTTAAGTATCTAGGCGTGGACATCACTTCGAGAAATGAGATTGAATCCGAACTGAAGAAGAGATTGTTTTTGTTGTTGTTGTGGTCTTCAGTCCTGAGACTGGTTTAATGCAGCTTTCCATGCTACTCTATCCTGTGCGAGCTTCATGTCCCAGTACCTACTGCAACCTACATCCTTCTGAATCTGCTTAGTGTATTCATCTCTTGGTCTCCCTCTACGATTTTTACCATCCACGCTGCCCTCCAATGCTAAATTTGTGATCCCTTGATGCCTCAAAACATGTCATACCAACCGATCCCTTCTTCTAGTCAAGTTGTGCCACAAACTTCTCTTCTCCTCAATCCTATTCAATACCTCCTCATTAGTTACGTGATCTACCCACCTTATCTTCAGCATTCTTCTGTAGCACCACATTTCTAAACCTCCTATTGTCTTCTTGTCCAAACTGGTTATCGTCCATGTTTCACTTCCATACATGGCTACACTCCATACAAATAGTTTCAGAAACGACTTCCTGACACTTAAATCTATACTCGATGTTAACAAATTTCTCTTCTTCAGAAACGATTTCCTTGCCATTGCCAGTCTACATTTTATATCCTCTCTACTTCGACCATCATCTGTTATTTTGCTCCCTAAATAGCAAAACTCCTTTACTACTTTAAGTGTCTCATTTCCTAATCTAATCCCCTCAGCATCACCCGATTTAATTTGACTACATTCCATTATCCTCGTTTTGCTTTTGTTGATGTTAATCTTATATCTTACTTACAAGACACTGTCCATTCCGTTCAACTGCTCTTCCAAGTCCTTTGCTGTCTCTGACAGAATTACAATGTATTCGGCGAACCTCAAAGTTTTTACTTCTTCTCCATGAATTTTAATACCTACTCCGAATTTTTCTTTTGTTTCCTTTACTGCTTGCTCGATATACAGATTGAATAACATCGGGGAGAGGCTACAACCCTGTCTCACTCCTTTCCCAACCACTGCTTCCCTTTCATGCCCCTCGACTCTTATAACTGCCATCTGGTTTCTGTATAAATTGTAAATAGCCTTTCGCTCCCTGTATTTTACCCCTGCCACCTTCAGAATTTGAAAGAGAGTATTCCAGTTAACGTTGTCAAAAGCTTTCTGTAAATCTACAAATGCTAGAAACGTAGGTTTGCCTTTTCGTGATCTTTCTTCTAAGATAAGTCGTAAGGTTAGTAGAAGAGATTACGGGCGGTAAATGCGTGCTAATTCTCACTGAATAGATCACTTTCATCACGGATATTGTGTAGGAATTTAAAGATTAGAATATACAGAACTATTATTCTACCATTTATGCTGTATGGGTGTGACACTTGGTCTCTCACTGTACAAAATGAAAAGCCGTTCCGAGTATTTGAAAACAAAATTTTGAGGAAAATTTTCGTAGCAAAGAGGGATGACATTAGCGGTGAGTGGCGAAAACTGCACAACGAAGAGGTTCACGAACTCTATTCAAGCCCCGACATAATCAGTATTATTAAATCACGTAGGCTGCGATGGGCGGGTCACGTAGCTCGAATGGATGAGGGCAGGGCAGCGCGCAGAGTACTGCTAGGGCACCTAGAGGGAAAACGTCCTGTGGGCAGACCGAGGCGTAGGTGGGAGGACAATGGGAAGGCTGATTTCAGGAGCCTAGGTATTGAAGGTGAATGGAAGGAAATACCCCAAGACAGGGACAGATGGCGAAAATACGTTGCTACGGTAATGGACTCCCGAGTCCGCTATAACCAGTGTGTGTGTGTGTGTTTGTGTGTGTGTGTTTGTGTGTGTGTGTGTGTGTGTGTGTGTGTGTTTGTGTGTGTGTGTGTGTGTGTGTGTGTCATTTTTGAACCTTCTCCATTGCACGCAAATGTCACACTGACGTGGAATACCCCTGAAGCAACAAGAACTGCTGTATTAAGCAATGGGAATCAGCAGAGGATTGAAAGCTTTAATTCCTACTGGTAGTCATACGTTTCCTCGCTCAGTTGTTGGGGCTAGTCTTCTGCGGAAAAAAGCTCAAAAGAATGATACGAAACATAAACTGATCAAAATTATTTCTCATCGTAATCCAATAGATTCAAATGCTATATGTAATTCTTGATATGTTCCTTCACGTACAGTTCATCACATTAGCCAGGTCTTGAGTAAACTGACGTGCACAATTGCGGATTAATGCGTTTAAACGATCTTCATCAAACCCCCCCAGGTCTTCCTGAACTTGGAGAGTCACTAATGTCACTACGATCCTACTTAAAACGAGAAAACAATTTTCGAGCCGTGCTCTTTCCAATGGTATTATACCTATACGAGGTGCATTCAAGTTCTAAGGCCTCCGATTTTTTTTCTAATTAACTACTCACCCGAAATCGATAAAACTGGCGTTACTTCTCGACGTAATCGCCCTGCAGACGTACACATTTTTCACAACGCTGACGCCATGATTCCATGACAGCGGCGAAGGCTTCTTTAGGAGTCTGTTTTGGCCACTGGAAAATCGCTGAGGCAATAGCAGCACGGCTGGTGAATGTGCGGCCACGGAGAGTGTCTTTCATTGTTGGAAAAAGCCAAAAGTCACAAGGAGCCAGGTCAGGTGAGTAGGGAGCATGAGGAATCACTTCAAAGTTGTTATCACGAAGAAACTGTTGCGTAACGTTAGCTCGATGTGCGGGTGCGTTGTCTTGGTGAAACAGCACACGCGCAGCCCTTCCCGGACGTTTTTGTAGCAGTGCAGGAAGGAATTTGTTCTTCAAAACATTTTCGTAGGATGCAGCTGTTACCGTAGTGCCCTTTGGAACGCAATGGGTAAGGATTACGCCCTCGCTGTCCCAGAACATGGACACTATCATTTTTCAGCACTGGCGGTTACCCCAAATTTTTTTGGTGGCGGTGAATCTGTGTGCTTCCATTGAGCTGACTGGCGCTTTGTTTCTGGATTGAAAAATGGCATCCATGTCCCATCCATTGTCACAACCGACGAATAGAAAGTCCCATTCGTGCTGTCGTTGCGTGTCAACATCGCTTGGCAACATGCCACACAGGCAGCCGTGTGGTCGTCCGTCAGCATTCGTGGCACCCACCTGGATGACACTTTTCGCATTTTCAGGTCGTCATGCAGGATTGTGTGCACAGAACACACAGAAATGCCAACTCTGGAGGCGATCTGTTCAACAGTCATTCGGTGATCACCCAAAACAATTCTCTCCACTTTCTCGATCATGGCTTGTGCGAGCCCGAGGTTGTTTCGGTTTGTTGCCACACGATGTTCTGCCTTCATTAAACTGTCGCACCCACGAATGCACTTTCGACACACCCATAACTCCATCACCACATGTCTCCTTCAACTGTCGATGAATTTCAATTGGTTTCACACCACGCAAATTCAGAAAACGAATGATTGCACGCTGTTCAAGTAAGGGAAACGTCGCAATTTTAAGTATTTAAAACAGTTCTCGTTCTCTCCGCTGGCGGTAAAATTCCATCTGCCGTACGGTGCCGCCATCTCTGGGACGTATTGACAATGAACGCGGCCTCATTTTAAAACAATGCGCATGTTTCTATATCTTTCCAGTCCGGAGAAAAAAAATTGGAGGCCTTAGAACTTGAATGCACCTCGTAAACGGAACAGATGTTTCTTGCTGCCACTTCTGCCTTCACCCCCGTATTGATCTCAAACGGAAGAATATGTTCGAAATCATCTGATTTCCCTTCTTGGCACTCCATTTTCTAGCGCCCACAGCTCCACTCACTATCTCGCAGTGAGAAAAGGTAAACTCAAATAGCAACAATGAACTACAAATAAAAAATGACAATCGATAAATAAAGCCATAGTGACCGGAATAGCTACGAGGGCCATTCAATAATTAGAGACAAATTGGTCTGGCGAAAAAACTGTTCGTAGAGCAAGTCTGGTACTTTTATGGCTATAAGTTGGCATCACTGGGATGAGTCCTAATCAGCTGATGTATCAACATTCCTTTGTTTATAACATCAAAAATACATTTCAAGATGGCAAGTCCGCTTGAAACGTCCACATTATTTGAACAACGTTCTGTTATTCGTTTTTTACTTGCTGAAGGCGAGAAAGCATTGAATATATACTTTAGAATGTCTAAATTTTATGGCGAAGATTGTACGAATCGAGCAGTTCAAAAATGGTCGTGACTCACTGAGTAACGAACACCGTTCTGGCCGACCAGTTGCAATTTCAACTCCGTCACTTGAAAGTCGAATTGATGACATTATTCGTGGCGACCGCCATGTGACGAAATGATAGAGGATAAGGTTCAAGTTAGTTCATAGCGCTATCTGTCCGTAACGCTATCTGTCCGTAGCGCTATCTGTCCGTAGCACTATCTGTCCGTAGCACTATCTGTCCATAATATTATCAGTAACAAGGTGAAGTATCGCAAAACATGTGCAAGATGGGTCCCAAAGGAGCTGACGCGGCTACACAAGGAAACAACGTTGAGAGTGTGCACAGAGCTAAAGGAACGTCATGAAAGAGAAGGTGATCACTTCAACAAAATTTTAACTTGTGATGGGACTTGGGTGCACTATTATGAGCCAGAATCAAAGAGACGAAGCATGGAGTGGAACCACTCCAACTTACCTGTCCAGAAAATATTCAGAACCCAAGCATCAGCAGGATAAGTCATATTGACGGTGTTTTGGTATGCAGAAGCTCCAGTTTTTTTGTGATTATCTTGAAGAGCAGCGTACAATGAACAGCCAGTACTACTCGGATTTGCTTTTAGACAAGGTGAAGCCAGCCATGATGGAGAGACGTCGTGGATCTCAGAGGAGAGGTGTGATTCTCCAGCAAGATAACGCACGTCCTCATATTGCTCAACTAACCAGTAAAATCGACAGAATGGGCTGGGAAGTACTGCCTCATCCCCTTACAGTCCTGATTTAACTCCTAGTGATTTCCATTTGTTTGGTGCCCTGAAGAAGGCATTACGTGGGAAGAGGTTCCAGGACAACAAGGACGTGAAGAAGTTTGTACGAAATTGGTTCAAACATCAAGAGAGAGAGTTCCATCCAGCAAGAATAAAAAGGCATGGAGCCCGTTGGAACAAGTGCATAAATGTTCAAGGGGAATATGTTGAAAAGTAGAAAAAGTATTATTTTGTAAAAATAAACGCTTTTTTCTTTAGACCAATTTGTCTCTTTAATTACTGAATTACCCTCGTACACACAAAACGAAATACACTCCTGGAAATTGAAATAAGAACACCGTGAATTCATTGTCCCAGGAAGGGGAAATTTTATTGACACATTCCTGGGGTCAGATACATCACATGATCACACTGACAGAACCACAGGCACATAGACACAGGCAACAGAGCATGCACAATGTCGGCACTAGTACAGTGTATATCCACCTTTCGCAGCAATGCAGGCTGCTATTATCCCATGGAGACGATCGTAGAGATGCTGGATGTAGTCCTGTGGAACGGCTTGCCATGCCATTTCCACCTGGCGCCTCAGTTGGACCAGCGTTCGTGCTGGACGTGCAGGCCGCGTGAGACGACGCTTCATCCAGTCCCAAACATGCTCAATGGGGGACAGATCCGGAGATCTTGCTGGCCAGGGTAGTTGACTTACACCTTCTAGAGCACGTTGGGTGGCACGGGATACATGCGGACGTGCATTGTCCTGTTGGAACAGCAAGTTCTCTTGCCGATCTAGGAATGGTAGAACGATGGGTTCGATGACGGTTTGAATGTACCGTGCACTATTCAGTGTCCCCTCGACGATCACCAGTGGTGTACGGCCAGTGTAGGAGATCGCTCCCCACACCATGATGCCGGGTGTTGGCCCTGTGTGCCTCGGTCGTATGCAGTCCTGATTGTGGCGCTCACCTGCACGGCGCCAAACACGCATACGACCATCATTGGCACCAAGGCAGAAGCGACTCTCATCGCTGAAGACGACACGTCTCCATTCGTCCCTCCATTCGCGCCTGTCGCGACACCACTGGAGGCCGGCTGCACGATGTTGGGGCGTGAGCGGAAGACGGCCTAACGGTGTGCGGGACCGTAGCCCAGCTTCATGGAGACGGTTGCGAATGGTCCTCGCCGATACCCCAGGAGCAACAGTGTCCCTAATTTGCTGGGAAGTGGCGGTGCGGTCCCCTACGGCACTGCGTAGGATCCTACGGTCTTGGCGTGCATCCGTGCGTCGCTGCGGTCCGGTCCCAGGTCGACGGGCACGTGCACCTTCCGCCGACCACTGGCGACAACATCGATGTACTGTGGAGACCTCACGCCCCACGTGTTGAGCAATTCGGCGGTACGTCCACCCGGCCTCCCGCATGCCCACTATACGCCCTCGCTCAAAGTCCGTCAACTGCACATACGGTTCACGTCCACGCTGTCGCGGCATGCTACCAGTGTTAAAGACTGCGATGGAGCTCCGTATGCCACGGCAAACTGGCTGACACTGACGGCGGCGGTGCACAAATGCTGCGCAGCTAGCGCCATTCGACGGCCAACACCGCGGTTCCTGGTGTGTCAGCTGTGCCGTGCGTGTGATCATTGCTTGTACAGCCCTCTCGCAGTGTCCGGAGCAAGTATGGTGGGTCTGACACACCGGTGTCAATGTGTTCTTTTTTCCATTTCCAGGAGTGTATAACAATCAAATATAGACATTTCCGGAATGTCAGTTATGGATTTACCAAATATGCAACAACCAGTCGCAAAATCATGTTTTATTTATTCACTTTTGCAAATCGATTTCAACTGATTAACAGCCATCATCGGTTCTACAAACATAAGAATAAAAATAATAACTGTGACCAAATGAATAAATATACACTGCTGGCCACCGTAAATGCAACACCCTGAAGGAAGCATCCGAATCAAGTGAAATTTACACCATGGGTTTGCAGCGATGAGATATGCAACTGATCAGAATTTCAGCGCAGACGCACATCACGCGCGCCTGTGGCGCCACCTCATAGCGCCATTTAAGGCTTGGCGATTTCGACGAGTGTACGTTCGGCACGTGTGTTTACCTTGTGGTTGTTTCACAAGACGATCAGTTATGCCTCGTAGACAACAGCGAACATCGTTTGATCAAGTATCCGAGTTCGACAGAGGAAGGATAGTGGCTTACCAAGATTGTGGATTACCATAGAGAGAAATCGCTAGTCGTGTTGGACGAAACCAAACAACTGTAATGCGGATATGTGACCGTTGGATGCAGGAGGCTACGACGGACCGACGTGGTCGATCGCATTCACCTCGGTGCACCACTGCGTGTGCTGATAGGCAAATTGTGCGCATGGCAGTGACGGATCGCTCAGTGACATCCCGAACCATAGCACAGCACAGCACATTGTGTCTGTAACGCATCATCCAGTGTCTGCGCGTACCATTCGACGCCGTTTACAGCAGAGTGGTCTGTCCGCAAGACGTCCATTGCTTCGTCTACCATTGACGCAGAACCACAGACGTCTTCGTCGCCAATGGTGTGATGACAGACGGATGTGGACGGCAGAATGGAATGACGTTGTCTTTACTGACGAGGCACGCTTCTGTCTGCAGCACCACGATGGTCGGATTCGAGTGTGGAGACACCGTGGAGAGAGGATGCTGGACAGCTGCATTATGCACCGCCACACTGGTCTTGCACCGGATATTATGGTATGGGGCGGTACTGGATATTACTCTCGCAAGCCTCTAGTACGCATTGCCGGTACTTTAAAGAGCCGGCGCTACATATCCGAGGTGCTGGAGCCAGTTGTCCTTCCTTACCTTCAGGGCTCGGCCACAGCCATATTTCAACAGGATAATGCGCGACCACACGTGGCACGCATTGTCCAAAGTTTCTTCGTCAATAACCAGATTGAAGTGCTTCCCTGGCCGGCTCGCTCTCCGGATCTTTCGCCGATAGAAAACATGTGGTCCACGATTGCTCAACGAGTGACCCAGATTACATCCCCAGCTGCCACACCAGATGATCTTTGGCAGCGTGTGGAAGCTGCTTGGGCTGCTGTACCCCAGGAACACATCCAACGTCTCTTTGACTCAATGCCGAGACGTGTGGCAGCGGTTATCTCCAACAATGGCGGCTACTCTGACTACTGATTCTGGCAGGAACCACATGTCACAGACGTCTGTAAACGTAATCATTTGATACTTGGTCAACATGTTATCTACAAAATAAATTTTGTTGTGCTACCTCTTGTCTTTCTTGGTGTTGCATTTACGGTGGCCAGCAGTGTACATAAAGCAACGTAAACCAATTAAATGTATATAGTCGCAGTGAACCATTTAAAATGAACATACAAATTTACCTTTCAACCAATACGTGCCCCGAGCAGTAATACTGTCTTAAGCAGAGGTCAAGTATAAAGTGATACATCGAGAATTGACTATGACACCGAGAAATCTTGAGAGGGCGCTGCAAAGCAAACTCGCCCTCAGGGCACATATTGGTTGAAAGGTAAATTTGTATGTTCATTTTAAATGGTTCACTGCCACTGTATACATTTAATTGGTTTACGTTACTTTATGTATATTTATTCATTTGGTCACATTAATTATTTTTATTCTTGTATTTGTAGCACCGATGACGGCTGTTAATCAGTTGAAATCGATTTGGAAAAGTGAATAAAAAAAACATGATTCTACGACTCGTTGCTGGATATTAGGTAATTTTATGGTTCACGGTCACTGCACGACTTGGGAACCACATGGAGCCCACCATTCATAAGTTATGGATTTGTCACGCAGTTTAGTCCGCAGCTCGTGGTCGTGCGGTAGCGTCCTCGCTTCCCGCGCCCGGGTTCCCGGGTTCGATTCCCGGCGGGGTCAGGGATTTTCTCTGCCTCGTCATGACTGGGTGTTGTGTGATGTCCTTAGGTTAGTTAGGTTTCAGTAGTTCTAAGTTCTAGGAGAGTGATGACCATAGATGCCTAAGTCCCATAGTGCTCAGAGCCATTTGAACCATTTTTTTGTCACGCAGTTTAAATCCGGTGATTAGTCAACGCACGAAGGTACACTCGCCTGCTGAGGGATCCAATGTACTGTTACGGTTCCTCTACTGACAACATAATACTCACCACTCTCATTCATGCTTACGTCTTCGCATCTCGTAATATCTACCCGTCAGTTGAGCATTACATATGTGTGTCCGGATACTGCTGATTTGATAGCGTAAGACTATACGACAGAACTATTCGCTTGGTCGAAAGTAAATGGTTCAAATGGCTCTGAGCACTACGGGACTTCACTGCTATGGTCATCAGTCCCCTAGAACTTAGAACTACTTAAACGTAACTAACCTAAGGACATCACACACATCCGTGCCCGAGACAAAATTCGAACCGTAGCGGTCGCGCGGTTGCAGACTGTAGCGCCTAGAACCGGTCGGACACTCCAGCCGGCTCGAAAGTAAAAGGACGCGTTCTCCAAATAGAGTCACATTCTCGTATCGCAAACAAAATGTTGCAAGATTCGCGTGCGCGGCAGCTTCGCTATTTCGTATTCTGCCGTTGCTGTCGCCGTCTGTGGCTTCTTCGTAAAGCAGGAAAAAATAAAAATGCCGTGCCCTGTCTGGAGAGTTTACGCTAAGTACGGCGGCGCGGTCTCGTCCAAACAGAGGTCTGCGGGAAAAGCAGCGGAAGGGTGGAGCTCCGGCGTCGCGGAGAAGAAGGTGGAATAAAAAATGGCGGCATTAGGGGCTGCAAGGTGGACGCCGTAAATTAATAGCCAGCCGCGCGGCTAAGGAGGGCGATTTTTTGGAGGCGCCGCGAAGCACCCTCCGCCACTCACTCCACGCCGACGAGGGGGTGGCTGCGGCGGCCGCAGGGGGACCGCAGGGGGGGGGGGATGCAGGGGGTGCGGGGGAAAAAAAAGCGACGCGCCCGCAGGACAAGGGCTGGTCTGAGGCGCGGAGTAACAAACTGGGCCCTTGTCTCCTTGAATTAACCCTCTCTGTGGAGGGCGGAAAAAGGGAAAAAGGAATGAAGGACGAGGGAAAGATTATAAGTGGCCTATTAGCGAGGCGGCGCCAGCTCCGGGCCAGGGAATCCTCCTCTCTGCTATGCGAGAGCCGCTGTTCTTGTTTTGCGCCCTCTGTCTTCCTGTCGCACCCTGTTGTGGGTGTTGGCCGCTTGGTGACCTCTTAGTATCGCTTACAATTTTCCCTCAACCGTCTAGACACACCTGCAAGGTAAAATGGAAATGATCGTATGGCTTCGTTGGCCGGGAGGCCCCATCCGGGTTAGTTCGGCCGCCATGCGCAAGTCTTATTTCATTCGACGCCATATTGGGCGACTTGAGCGCCGGTGATGGGGATGAAATGATGCAACACAGCACCCACTCCACGAGCGGAGAAAATCTCCAGCCCGGCCAGGAATCGATCCTGGGCCCGCTGCACGGGAGGCAAACACGTCACTACCCAGCTAAGCAGGCGGGCGCCTACAAGCTTAGCGGCGGAGACAGATCACGTGGGGCTCACGTATAGACGCAGAGCTGCGAACCAACTAAGGGGTTTATCTGCGACAAGAATTTTCGCTTTTTACCGTTCCAGTCATTCTCTTGAAATTCTTAAGGTCGCAAGGGACGAAAAAAGTAGTCTTTGTTGACTCGGAGACCCCGAAGGGCAGCTTTCGAAGGGCAGCTTTCGAAGGGCAGCTTTAGCTGCCTAACTGGAAAGGTTTCTCTGATCTTTCGCTGACACTGGTCTCATTTCTTGCGAAAACGTGGGAGTTGAGTCTAAGGGCAGCCGGTTGAGCTGTTTGGCTTACCCCTAAGACGAGGAAAGTCCAATCTCTAGTGGTCTACAGAGGCGGGAAGCTCCCCATTATGTCATGCAAAGTATTAAGGAAACGACATGTCACGCAACGAAAACGTCTTACTGAATGATACTTAATGGGTGTAAGTAAGAAAATACAGGTACTGCACCAGACATTGATATATTAATTCAACAGAAACAACTTGTCACTGTAATTATCAGAAACCGGTGGTAGGCAGAAAACATCTTCCGAGATTGTCCTAAATGCTTTCTCCGAAAATGATTTCGAGCAGTTAGTCCACGAACCCACGCGAATTGTAAATGGTTGCGAAAACACACCTAGACCTCTTAGCCACTAGCAATCCAGAGCTAATAGAGAGCATCATGACTGATACAGGGATTAGTGATCACAAGGTCGTTGTAGCTAGGCTCAATACCGTTTCTTCCAAATCCACCAGAAACAAACGCAAAATAATTTTATTTAAAAAAGCGGATAAAGTGTCACTAGAAGCCTTCCTAAGAGACAATCTCCATTCCTTCCCAACTCACTATGCAAATGTAGACGAGATGTGGCTCAAATTCAAAGATATAGTAGCAACAGCAATTGAGAGATTCATACCTCATAAATTGGTAAGAGATGGAACTGATCCCCCATGGTTGCAGAGGCAACGGAAAAAGCGTGCGAAGTTCAGAAGAACGCGAAATCCCGAAGATTGGCTAAAATTTACAGACGCGCGAAATTTGGCACGGACTTCAATGCGAGATGCCTTTAATAGGTTCCACAACGAAACATTGTCTCGAAATTTGGTAGAAAATCCGAAGAAATTCTGGTCGTATGTAAAGTACACAAGCGGCAAGACGCAGTCAATACCTTCGCTGCGCAGTGCCGATGGTACTGTTACCGACGACTGTGCCGCTAAAGCGGAGTTATTGAACGCAATTTTCCGAAATTCCTTCACCAGGGAAGACGAATGGAATATTACAGAATTTGAAACACGAACAGCTGCTAGCATGAGTTTCTTAGAAATAGATACCTTAGGGGTTGCGAAGCAACTCAAATCGCTTGATACGGGCAAGTCTTCAGGTCCAGATTGTATACCGATTAGGTTCCTTTCAGATTACGCTGATACAGTAGATCCCTACTTAGCAATCATATACAACCGCTCTCACCGATAGATCTGTACCTACAGATTGGAAAATTGCGCAGGTCGCACCGGTGTTTAAGAAAGGTAGCAGGAGTAACCCATCAAACTACAGACCTATATCATTGACGTCGGTTTTCAGTAGGGTTTTGGAGCATATACTGTATTCAAACATTATGAATCACCTCGAAGGGAACGATCTATTGATACGTAATCAGCATGGTTTCAGAAAACAGCGTTCTTGTGCAACGCAGCTCGCTCTTTATTCTCACGAAGTAATGGCCGCTATCGACAGGGGATCTCAAGTTGATTCCGTATTTCTAGATTTCCGGAAAGCTTTTGACACCGTTCCTCACAAGCGACTTCTAATCAAACTGCGGGCCTACAGGGTATCGTCTCAGTTGTGCGACTGGATTCGTGATTTCCTGTCAAGAAGGTCGCAGTTCGTAGCAATAGACGGCAAATCATCGAGTAAAACTGAACTGATATCAGGTGTTCCCCAGGGAAGCGTCCTGGGACCTATGCTGTTCCTCATCTATATAAATGACCTGGGTGACAATCTGAGCAGTTCTCTTAGGTTGTTCGCAGATGATGCTGTAATTTACCGTCTAGTAAGGTCATCCGAAGACCAGTATCAGTTGCAAAGCGATTTAGAAAAGATTGCTGTATGGTGTGGCAGGTGGCAGTTGACGCTAAATAACGAAAAGTGTGAGGTTATCCACATGAGTTCCTAAAGGAATCCGTTGGAATTCGATTACTCGATAAATAGTACAATTCTCAAGGCTGTCAATTCAACTAAGTACCTGGGTGTTAAAATTACAACAACTTCAGTTGGAAAGACCACATAGATAATATTGTGGGGAAGGCAAGGTAAAGGTTGCGTTTCATTGGCAGGACACTTAGAAGATGCAACAAATCCACTAAAGAGACAGCTTACACTACACTCGTTCGTCCTCTGTTAGAATATTGCTGCGCGGTGTGGGATCCTTACCAGGTGGGATTGACGTAGGACATCGAAAGGGCAACTCGTTTTGTATTATCACGTAATAGGGAAGAGAGTGTGGCAGATATGATACGCGATTTGGGATGGAAGTCATTAAAGGAAAGGCGTTTTTCGTCGCGGCAAGATCTATTTACGAAATTTCAGTCACCAACTTTCTCTTCCGAATGCGAAAATATTTTGTTGAGCCCACCTACATAGGTAGGAATGATCATCAAAATGAAATAAGAGAAATCAGAGCTCGAACAGGAAGGTTTAGGTGTAAGTTTTTCCCGCGCGCTGTTCGGGCGTGGAATGGTAGAGAGATACTATGATTGTGGTTCGATGAACCCCTTGCCAAGCACTTAAATGTGAATTGCAGATTAATCATGTAGATGTAGATTCATTATCAGAAAGCATCAACACATGAGGTAAATAAATGAACATTTAATACATGTGCAGTCGATTATAATTCTAAACTCTAACCTTGCAACGGGTGGGTTGACATAACGAAAGCATAATCTTGAAACTGCTTCGCAGTTATGACCAATGAGTGTAAGAATCCAGGACAATTGAGTAAAGACTAGTCGACTGGTGATCAGGGACTCTTATGACAAAAATGGTTCAAATGGCTCTGAACACTATGGGACCTAACTTCTGAGGTCATTAGTCCCCTAGAACTTAGAACTACTTAAACCTAACTAACCTAAGGACATCACACACATCCGTGCCCGAGGCAGGATTCGAACCTGCCTCCCGTAACTTCCGTCATCTACATCTACATCTACGTGATTACTCTGCTACTCACAATAAAGTGCCTGGCAGAGGGTTCAATGAACCACCTTCAAGCTATCTACCGTTCCACTCTCGAACGGCGCGGGGAAAAAACGATCACTTAAGTTTTTCTGTGCGAGCCCTGATTTATTTTATCGTGATAATTATTTCTCCCTATGTAGGTGGGTGCCAATAGAATGTTTCCGCAATCGGAGGAGAAAACTGGTGACCGAAATTTCATGAGAAGATCCTGTCGCAAAGAAAAACGCCTTTGTTTTAATGATTGCCACTCCAGTTCACGTATCATGTCTGTGACACTATCTCCCCTATTTCGCGTGAATACAAAACGAACTGCCCTTTTTCGAAATTTTTCGATGTCATCCGTCAGTCCCACCTGATGCAGATCCCACACCGCACAGCAATACTCCAGAATAGGGCGGACAAGGGTGGTGTAAGCAGTCTCCTTGGTAGACCTGTTGCACCTTCTAAGTGTTCTGCCAATGCATCAAAGTCTTTGGTTTGCTCTACCCATACATAGTTTTCGAAGGATTCAAACGCTGCTTCACGTTTCTCTGTGGACATATCAACAATTTATTTGCTACTCAAAATAGATCTCTGTATTTTCTCTACAGAACTATAGTAAAATCTGTACACGTTCTGCTGTCAGAGTTAAAGTCCTGTTTGTCTTTTGGCTGTCTGTATTCCGTTGCGTCGTATAGCGATTTCGGTGCTAATGCGGCTTTCTAGTACAATCGATTTTTGCCAAAGACATAAACTCACGTCGTAAGTGATGGGAACAAATGGTCCATTAGATCCCATCAAAAAAAAATCACATTTGTACTTCAATGTGTGTGTATGAATGATCAACACCGGAGTATATGTTGTTACAGGTTCCGTCTGTTATACATTTATTTTCATCACTTTCATTCGTGTCCTGAAGTGTAGTAAATTTATCGTTCTTTGAAACGCCGTAAACCGAACCATCACATAGCAAAATATGCACTGGCATATGCGAAAAAAGATGTTCTTCAATCAATTTTAGTGCCTGTTTTTGTCTGTTATTGTACCTGACTTGTTCGTTTTTGTTCTCTTTCAGGTAAGTGAGAGAGGGGATTCCGGCATGGAATTTAATCCAACTCTATCTGGCGGCTCCTGTGTAAGGTAAACTACAGTCTGGACTTTCTTAATAAGTTTCGCTGATAACAAGTATCCAACTTGACCCTTAAGAGACTTTGTGCAAGATGCTCGCCTAAGTTCGCTTTCGAAGGATGTCCTACATGGCAACTGCCAAACATATTCCGTGAAAAAAATTTAAATTTTATAAAAATTATTTTTGACCGCTACCAGGACTGCGCATTAGTGTTTTCGGTTTGCATCTCGCATCACATGGCGTCTTCGGAATATGACGGAGTTTTCCGTAAGATAGCACAGGGAACAAACGCACAGGCCGACATATCGATTCGTGCAAAAATGGAGCAAAAATGGAGAATGTACGGGTAAAGACGAAACGAAAATTCCTCTTCAATATTTTGTTTTTATTCGGCCAACCGATTAGTTAGTAATAAACATGAAAGTTTTTTTGTTCGTAGGAATGAACCTCGGACACCATTTGTGGCATGACAGGCTAACTCGCGGTAGACCTTGGCTCGCGTTGACAAAATGCGCGAACACGTGGAAGGAAAAAGTGTGCCTCATCTGCTCGAAGATGTGGCGTTTCCTGTGTTTCAGGGTCGTGGCAAAAATTCACCTTGCGGACTTCACCAATACCACGTGATGAATTCCCGTGGCTGCTGTCAAATTCAAGGTTTCTGATCGCAGTGTTCACTTGTCCTGTCACTCTTTTCTAACCATCTGCCATGTATATACTGGTAAGCCAGAGCATTCCTTCAGAGCACAGAATCTATTTAATAAACAACTCAAAAAAGCAATTCACACTAACGTATTGGTTGGCATTCATTGAAGTTTAACGTATTGCGTCTCTACACGACCTACAACAGTATCAGTTAACTCTTAATTGACATTTGGTGTTTGTCTAAAATCGATTTAAAGACATCTCTCTCGCCGCCAGTTTAAGGGATTTGACGTCGCATATGCGAATTATATAAACAGGCAATAAAGGAATTAAGCTGTCTGAGGCCAACGCTATTTTAACATGTATTAGCCTTCACTTAAAACAGTTTTTCCTTTACATATTTTAATTTGTTTGAATACATGTTACGTGGAAGGAACCATACTTGCGTTTACTACCATTTGCACAACCTCTCTGCCATCTTTATAAAAATAAATTGAACGTAATTTTTACAAAAATTAAAATGACTGTGATATGTTGCGTAAAGTATCTAATCTTGAAGAAATTTTCGTGCTGATTCAAAAACTGGTGTTAGAGTTTGCGAGTCTGTAATATTTCCGAACGTATGGAGAAAATAATATTATGAACTATATTTTAATAATATTAATTAAACGGACGCGTTTGGGTTTCACTTGTTGTGTAAAACATTAACTTTTGCCGTCCAGCGACAGTTCAACAAACATACTTTTGAAAACAGTTCTTTAATTAAATTTCATTATTTTGCAATAGCTTCCCTTGTTAATAGGCGATATAATTTTGGAAATATCCAGCCGATAAGGTGGTTACCTTACCATTCTTTTTGTAGTTACAGACCCTCGAATCACGATAGCAAAATTTTGTGTGATGAACTTAACTGGTCTCAACATTCGAAGCATGGATTACTAACAGGAATCCTAAAATCCAACTTCAGTAGGATTTTATGGTATGTACGGAGTCAGCAAGCAGTCAACAGCCTTGATCTGCTTTTATAAATACGTCATACACGTTAGGAAAAAAAAACTTCATGCGATATAAATTTGGGTTAGGGTCATTGAGTTTGTTGCTAGGTTCCGCTATTACCATTTATTTAATAATCGACAGTAATTATATCACAACAACAATCCTCCCAGACCAGATTGGAGTAAGAACGTTGTTAATACTTTCGATTCGATCTCTGCTGAAACTTTAAGTGCAATTTGTGAGCAACGTGGTTTGTGTGCACGAAACAGTTCCCTTAAAATACGTACCTGGATTAAAATGTCTCCGCTAAGTTGGATCGTCATAGACAGCACTGTTTACATTGTATACTGCTCTTTATAACTACCCAGCTTAGCAAATACCGGGTGATCAAAAAGTCAGTATAAATTTGAAAACTTAATAAACCACGGAATAATATAGACAGAGAGGTAAAAATTGACACACATGCTTGGAATGACATGGGGGTCTTATTAGAACCAAAACAACACCCCATATTGCTAGACGCGTGAAAGATCTCTTGCGCGCGTCGTTTGGTGATGATCGTGTGCTCAGCCGCCACTTTCGTCATGCTTGGCCTCCCAGATCCCGAGACCTCCAGTGCGTGCGATTATTGGCTTTGGGGTTACCTGAAGTCGCAAGTGTATCGTGATCGACCGACATCTCTAGGGATGCTGAAAGACAACATCCGACGCCAATGCCTCACCATAACTCCGGACATGCTTTACAGTGCTGTTCACAACATTATTCCTCGACTACAGCTATTGCTGAGGAACGATGGTGGACATATTGAGAATTTCCTGTAAAGAACATCATCTTTGCTTTGTATTCCTTTGTTATGCTAATTATTGCTGTTCTGATCAGATGAAGATCCATCTGTCGGACTTCTATATTTTTTGGTTCTAATAAAACCCCATGTCATTCCAAGCATGTGTGTCAATTTCTACCTCTCTATCTACGTTATTCCGTGATTTATTCAGTTTTCCAATTGATACTGACTTTTTGATCACCCTGTATCTTGCGTTACTTCCCCTAGCATATCAAAATTTTACCTGGAAGTCATTAAATAGGCAACCTGCAACTGGGACTGTATCCGCGGTTAGCTGTTTAGCAATCTCAATGTCTGTATTAATACATCTCACATTAAACATAGCTTCGGCCTTCAAGAGTATATTTTTAAATGTATAGCCACGATTGTGGTTATATATTATGATGTAGCCTTCAGCAGAGAAAGTGAGAGATGTTTCATCGCCACACAGCGGCAATATTCACATTTCACGGCCTTTGGCACGGTGCTTCTTCGAGCGGCCGCGTCGCCGCGCCACTGGCTGCCTTCGCCGCGGGGAACCCCCGACGGAAGGGGATTCCCGTGAGCGCCAGCACCGCGGGGGATTCCCCGAGAGCGACACGCGGCGTTAGCGCCGCGCGGGAGGTCCTCACCGCGCCAGAAGGCAGAAGGGCGGCCGTGGAGCCAGTCGGCCGTGGCCGGGCACCGAAGGTAGCGGCCGTGTAGTGGTGGTGACGCCGTTCGGCGTTTGGCACCCTGACGCGTTCTGGCACCCTGCTGTCGCCCAGCAGGGGCACCAACTGTGCCGCGATAAATTTTCGCACGCCGTGTGGACGGCGCCAGGACGAAAGCCGAAAGTCGAGCCACGATGCGGCAGAGAGGACGATGAGCGAAGTCACGCTTGTGTTGATAAAAATTCTTTCTCAAAACGGTGTAGAGCCTGCCAGGAGCAAAAAGATTGAAACATTGCGTTACAACATGCAGAGAACTGAAGACGTGGTAAGTGAAGGCTAGAGACTGCCATATTATGAAGCCTCTTTGATAAATGACAATGTAGCGATTGATAAATGATTGCTTATTTAATTAATAAAAAATATCCGCCACTCCTCCCCCCCCCCCCCCCCCCCCATGAACCATGGACCTTGCCGTTGGTGGGGAGGCTTGCATGCCTCAACGATACAGATAGCCGTACCGTAGGTGCAACCACAACATAGGGGTATCTCTTGAGAGGCCAGACAAACGTATGGTTCCTGAAGAGGGGCAGCAGCCTTTTCAGTAGTTGCAGGGGCAACAGTCTGGATGATTGACTGATCTGTGCTTGTAACACTAACCAAAACCGCCTTGCTGTGCTGGTACTGCGAACGGTTGAAAGCAAGGGGAAACTACAGCCGTAATTTTTCCCGAGGGCATGCAGCTTTACTGTATGAACCAGATGGCAATTATATGAGTCGAAGGGCATGAAAGGGAAGCAGTGGTTGGGAAGGGAGTGAGACAGGGTTGTAGCCTCTCCCCGATGTTATTCAATCTGTATATTGAGCAAGCAGTAAAGGAAACAAAAGAAAAATTTGGAGTAGATATTAAAATCCAGGGAGAAGAAATAAAAACTTTGAGGTTCGCCGATGACATTGTAATTCTGTCAGAGACAGCGAAGGACTTGAAAGAGCAGTTGAATGGAATGGACAGAGTCTTGAAAGGAGGATATAAGATGAACATCAACAAAAGCAAAACTAGGATAATGGAATGTAGTCGAATTAAGTCGGGTGATGCTGAGGGAATTAGATTAGGAAATGAGACACTTAAAGCAGTAAAGGAGTTTTGCTATTTGTGGAGCAAAATAACTGATGATGGTCGAAGTAGAGAGGATATAAAATGTAGAGTGGCAATGGCAAGGAAAGCATTTCTGAAGAAAAGACATTTGTTAACATTGAGTATAGATTTAAGTGTCAGGAAGTCGTTTCTGAAAGTCTTTGTATGGAGTGTAGCCATGTATGGAAGTGAAACATGGACGATAAATAGTTTGGACAAGAAGAGAATAGAAGCTTTCGAAATGTGGTGCTACAGAAGAATGCTGAAGATTAGATGGGTAGATCACGTAACTAATGAGGAGGTATTGAATAGGATTGGGGAGAAGAGAAGTTTGTAGCACAACTTGACTAGAAGAAGGGATCGGTTGGTAGGACATGTCCTGAGGCATCAAGGGATCACAAATTTAGCATTGGAGGGCAGCGTGGACGGTAAAAATCGTAGAGGGAGACCAAGAGATGAATACACTAAGCAGATTCAGAAGGATGAAGGTTGCAGTAGGTACTGGGAGATGAAGGAGCTTGCACAGGATAGATTAGCGTGGAGAGCTGCATCAAACAAGTCTCAGGACTGAAGACGACAACAACAACAACAACAACAACAACAACAACATCCGCCACTCTGGCCACAGATGGGCCAATCGGGACACAGCAACAGCCGTGTTATCCTCAGCCAGTGGCGTCATTTGGGTGCGGCTGGGAGGGGCGTGGCATCAACACACCACTGTCTCAGCCATTGTCGGGTTTGTTGATGCAATAATTTACCTACTGCCGTATAATTTGTAGAAGTTTATTTTATTTTATGAACTTCTAAGTGCTACCAGTTTCGGCATTAAGTTGATGCCATCTTCAGGCCCCACTCGTCACAGTCGTAAAATCGCTATACACGGAAGGAGCCATATAACTGGATCCGTGAATCAATCACTCATCACGAATCGTAGATTAACTCATGAAAATTCTTGTGGGTAAAATTCTTTAGTTTACCTCTATTACAGGAATTTCAACTGTGTGTTTCGATAGTTCGACAGACCTTGGTTGATTATTTGCTGGGCAGTTCTTGGATGAAGCCTTTATAGACCGATGTATTGCTAGAGATGGCCCAACAACATGGCCATGACGTTCACCATACACGGCCCCTCTTCAATCTTTTTGTGGACGTTAGAGTGCTGAGTTCATCAGTTCAGATTCTTGTGGTATGCACACGAGATGGTGTAGAAACGGTGGCGAAACAGATACCGGCAACGACATAGAGAGAAATTGATCGTTATGTAGACATTCTATGGTCAATAGACGGGAGTTCGAGTTAAACTACAAATGGCACCACTGTATCTAACATAGTTCGTTACAAATAAATTTTTCTAATCAGGGAAAGATCGGGAGAATGAGGGCAGGCAAAAGTTAGTAGAGATTCGTGCTGCTGTAAACATAGCGATGCGCGAAGCATTCAACCACTACCACCGTCATAGCTTAGCAAAAGATCTTGCTGAAAACCCAAGGAAATTCTGGTCTTAGGTAAATTCGGTAAGCGGGTCGAAGGCTTCCATCCAGTCACTCACAGATCAGTCTGGCCAGGCAACTGAAGACAGCAAAACGAAAGCTGAAATTTTAAATTTAGCATTTGAGAAACCTTTCACGCAGGAGGATCGTACAGACATACCGCCGTTTGAGTCTCGTACAGATTCCCGTATGGAAGACATAGTGATAGACATCCCTGGGGTTGTGAAGCAGCTGAATGGGTTGAAAATAAATAAAACGCCAGGTCCTGATGGGTTTCCAATTCGGTTTTACAGAGAGTACTCTACTGCAATGGCTCCTTACTTAGCTTGCATTTGTCGCGAATCTCTTGCCCAACGTAAAGTCCCGAGCGACTGGAAAAAAGCGCAGGTGACGCCTGTATATAACAAGGATAGAAGGACGGATCCTCAAAATTACAGACCAATATCCTTAACATCGGTTTGTTGCAGGCTTCTCGAACATATTTTCAGTTCGAATGTAATGAATTTCCTTGAGACAGAGAAGTTGCTGTCCATGCATCAGCACGGCTTTAGAAAGCATCGCTCCTGCGAAACGCACCTCGCCCTTTTTTCACATGATATCTTGCGAACCATGGATGAAGGGTATCAGACGGATGCCATATTCCTTGACTTCCGGAAAGCGTTTGACTCGGTACCCCACTGCAGACGCCTAGCTAAGGTACGAGCATATGGGATTGGTTCCCAAGTATGTGAGTGGCTCGAAGACTTCTTAAGTAATAGAACCCAGTACATTGTCCTCGATGGTGAGTGTTCATCTGGGGTGAGGGTATCATCTGGAGTGCCCCAGGGAAGTGTGGTAGGTCCGCTGTTGTCTTCTATCTACATAAAAAATCTTTTGGATAGGGTGGATAGCAATGTGCGGCTGTTTGCTGATGATGCTGTGGTATACGGGAAGGTGTCGTCGTTGAGTGCCTGTAGCAGGATACAAGATGACTTGGACAGGATTTGTGATTGGTGTAAAGAATGGCAGCCAACTCTAAATATAGATAAATGTAAATTAATGCAGATGAATAGGAAAAATAATCCCGTAATGTTTGAATACTCCATTAGTAGTGTAGCGCTTGACACAGTCACGTCGATTAAATATTTGGGCGCAACATTGCAGAGCGATATGAAGTGCGACAAGCATGTAGTGGCAGTTATGGGGAAGGCGGATAGTAGTCTTCGGTTCATTGCTAGAATTTTGGGAAGATGTGGTTCATCTGTAAAGGAGATCGCTTATAAAACACTAATACGACCTATTCTTGAGTACTGCTCGAGCGTTTGGGATCCCTATCAGGTCGTATTGAGGGAGGACATAGAAGCAGTTCAGAGGCGGGCTGCTAGATTTGTTACTGGTAGGTTTGAGCATCACGCGAGTGTTACGGAAGTGCTTCAGGAACTCGAGTGGAAGTCAAGAGGAAAGGAGGCGTTCTTTTCGTGAATCGCTACTGAGGAAATTTAGAGAACCAGCATTTGAGGCTGACTGCAGTACAATTTTACTGCCGCCAAGTTACATTTCGCGGAAAGACCACAAAGATAAGATAAGAGAGATTAGGTCTCGTACAGAGGCATATAGGCAGTCATTTTTCCCTCGTTCTGTTTGGGAGTGGAACAGAGAGAGTAGACGCTAGTTGTGGTACGAGGTACCCTCCGCCGCGCACCGTATGGTGGATTGCAGACTATGTATGTAGATGTGCTCACCCTGTTGGTAATGTACAGTAATGGTCCTACAACGCACAGCCTGATATGTGTTATGCTGTGGCACTTGAGTACGCTGTGTTCAGCCTGTCTAGGGCATCTGCAGGCCAAAACAATGCCCTCTCCTCAGTGATCCTATGCAACGGGTGGAGAGCCCTGTGCCAAGTTTTCCAGTAGACACGGAACCGCCTTCCGGCTCTCAGATATTCACAATCCGCTCTCCTTACCTCGGTGCTCGCTTTTATTAGTCTCCATCCCCCACCCCCTCCCAGCCTCCCACCGTCCTTTCCCTCCGGAGAGGTCGACTCCGTAGCGACTCCTATCGGTGGCCGGAGGCTAAAGCAAAGAGAAACAGCAGCGGAGTGGGAAATACTCCCACGGGGACCTGGAAGGAACTTAGCAGCGGGGGTGGAGTGGGGGGGGGGGGGGGAGGGTTGAACTGTGAAAGAATAACAGGTGATGCCGGGATCGCTGTTTTTCATTAAAGGCGGCCGGCTCGCTCGCCCAGCACAAAGGTGAATTTCCTTCTGACTCGAGGCGCCCTTAGGTACGGTTCCGCCCTTTCGATCTCGCTCCCCTTATTTTTCTTAATTCTTTTCCTTTCCTGCCGCCCCCTTTTTTTCCGCCGTTCGGAAGGAATCGTATGAAAGGGCCCGCGGGAGTCGAGACGCCGCTCACGGCGGTGACGTCACGGCGCGCCCAGGGAGCGGCGGCAGCTGTGTCAACACGCCGCCGGCTGCCGGCGGTGGGGGGACGTTTCGAACCCCTTGACGTTCGCCGTCATCAGGACTCCTGTCTCGCTGTGCGTGGCGGCGAAATGCTACGCTACCGGCCCCCAGTTTGTATCGTCTCCGAGCGTCGGTAGGCCGTGGCTGGCAGATGGTTTTTTGCACCACTCCTCCATTCGACGTCTCTCCAGTGAAAGCGGGACACCTTTGTAATGCGTACCGATGCTTATGCTCCTATGCCGTTGCGTTAGTTACCTTCTGTTTGCCGTTGCCTTGAAAGGACATAAAACCGACGGCTACACTACTGGCCATTAAAATTGTTACACCCAGATGATAAACGGGTATTCATTGGACAAATATATTATACTAGCTATATATGACGGTAGTATCTGTTCCCGAAAGAACAGTTACCGTGCATGACCATGCAGCTTTGCTAGAAATGAAATGATAATTAAATAGACACCCTAGCTGCAAGCAGGCGTTGACACACTTCATTGGGGACATGTTGAAAATGTGTGCTCCGACTGGGAGATCCCGGGTTCGAGTCCCGGTCGGGTCACACATTTTCAACATGTCCCCAATTAAGTGTATCAACGCCTGCTTGCAGCTAGGGTGTCTATTTAATTATCATTTCATATTATACTAGAACTCACATGTGATTAAATTTTCACTGAATTTGGGTGCATAGATCCTGAGAAATCAGTATCCAGAACAACCACCTCTGGCCCTAATAACGGCCTTGATACGCCTGGGCATTGAGTCAAACAGAGCTTGGATGGCGCGTACAGGTACAGCTGCCCATGCAGCTTCAACACGATACCACAGTTCATCAACAGTAGTGACTGGCGTATTGTGACGAGCCAGATGCTCGGCCAGCATTGACCAGACGTTTTCAATTGGTGAGAGATCTGGCGAATGTACTGGCCGGGCAGCATTCGAACTTCTTCTGTATCCAGAAAGACCCGTACAGGACCTGCAACATGCGGTCGTGCATTATCGTGCTGAAATGCAGGGTTTCGCAGGGATCGAATGAAGGGTAGAGCCACGGGTCGTAACACATCTGAAATGTAACGTCTACTGTTCAAAGTGCCGTCAATGCGAACAAGAGGTGACCGAGACATGTAACCAATGGCACCCAATACCATCACGCCGGGTAATACGCCAGAATGGCGATGATGAATACACGCTTCCAATGTGCATTCACCACGATGTCGCCAAACACGGATGCGACCATCATGATGCTGTAAACAGAACCTGGATTCATCCGAAAAATGACGTTTTACCATTCGTGCGACCAGGTTCGTCGTTGAGTACACCATCGCAGGCGCTCCTGTCTGTGACGCAGCATCGAGGGTAACTGCAGCAATGGTCTCCGAGCTGATAGTCCGTGCTGCTGCAAACGTCCCCATTTGTTGGCTCAGGGATCGAGACGTGGCTGCACGATCCGTTACAGCCATGCGGATAAGATACCTGTCATCTGGACTGGTAGTGGTACGAGGCCGTTGTGATCCAGCACGGCGTTCCGTATTACCCTCCTGAACCCACCGATTCCATATTCTGCTAACAGTCATTGGATCTCGACCAACGCGAGCACCAATGTCGCGATACGATAAACAGCAATCGCGATAGGCTACAATCGGACCTTTATCAAAGTCGGAAACGTGATGGTACGCATTTCTCCTCCTTACACGAGGCATCACAACAACGTTTCACCAGGCAATGCCGGTCAACTGCTGTTCGTGTATGAGAAATGGGTTGCAACTTTTCTCGTATCAGCACGTTGTAGGTATCGCCACTGGCGCCAACCTTGTGTGAATGCTCTGAAAAGCTAATCAATTGCATATCACAGTATCTTCTTGCTGTCGGTTAAATTTCGCGTCTGTAGCACGTCATCTTCGTGGTGTAGCATTTAATGGCCAGTAGTTGCAGGGTCGTAAACACACTGAACACACATCGATGTTTCTCAACCGTAAGCATCCCTCCTCCCACAGATCCTGTGCTACAGCGGGGGCGACGAAAGTGAATCGGGACGTGGGTAGGGAATGCTTCCAGGACGAGTAGATTACGCAATAAGTGTCAGAGAGCCTGCCGGGCTGGATCGGTTTATGAGGTCCAGTGACAGTGCAGAGTGCCGGCGGTAACGTCGGCCCCGCCTGAAGAAGTGGAGAGGCAATTAGTCGACTCGCGACGAGGCTGGGTTCGGCTGGGCGCCCCCGCGGTGCCGGCATCGGAATTTCATTTGCGCCGCGCAGCGCCACACTGTGTCCTTTTAATGGCGGCGGCGGCGTGCTGGACCGGCCGGACGCCCCCGCCTTAATAACGCCGTCATCTCAGCCCCAGCTGCGAATTCCTGCGTCTTGGGACGGCCCTTCTGCAGCGGACAGCGCGAGAGCCCCGACTGCGGTGCGGTAGCTGCAGCCTGCAGTAGCGCCCTGCTTCACACCGGACCACTGTCTACAACCACAGTGCATAGGCCATGAAAAACTGATCAGTCGAGAAAAGAGGAAGAACTTGCGTGGACCTACGAAAAAAATTAGAAAATATACAAACTGAGTAGTCCATGCGCAAGATAGGAAACGTCAAGGACAATATGAGCTGAGGAGCACCGTGGTCCCGTGGTTAGCGTGAGCAACTGCGGAACGAGAGGGCCTTGGTTCAAGTCTTCTCTCGAGTGAAAAGTTTACCTTCTTTATTTTCGCAAATTTATGATCTGTCCGTTCGTTCATTGACGTCCCTGTTCACTGTAATACGTTTAGTGTCTTTGTTTTGCGACCGCACCGCAAAATCGTGCGATTAGTAGACGAAAGGACGTGCCTCTCCAATGGGAACCGAAAAAATCTGATCGCAAGCTCATAGGTCAATCGATTCCTCCACAGGAAAACACGTCTGATATATTCTATACGACACTGGTGACGGCATGTGTGTCACATGATAGGAATATGTTGTCGACTCACTTAACTTGTACACATGGCGAATGGGTACAAAGATTCTTCTACCTTGCCCGATTTAGGTTTTCTTGTGGATGTGATAATCACTTCCAAAAAAAGTGATGAAAACATAAGAGTTTGCCACATAAACTGCAACAAATGAATGCAATAGTTTCACAGTCGCCCAGTTTTCCCTGTGCTCTGTCAAAACATATGTTTTTAGCGTTTTCAAATTTTTTCCGTGCGTAGACCGTCAAATACTGCATATGTCCAAGCAAATCTGAACATGTCCTTCAATTTTGGAGAGCGAAGTTGATTATATAAAAAATTAAACTTTTCGTTCGAGGGAAGACTTGAACCAAGGACCTCTCGTTCCGCAGCTGCTCACGCTAACCATGGGACCACGGTGCTCCTGACCTTACAATCTCCTTGATGTTGCCTATGTTGCACATGGACTATTCAGTTTCTATATTTTGCTTATTTTATTCTTAGTGCCACACAACTTCTTCCTGTTTCCTCGATTGATCTGTGTTCAGTTTTTCAAGGCCTGTCCATTGTGCCGCCTTATAACTAAATGTGAGGGGGCTGCGATGGGGAGTTTCCCTTGTCAGGGTGTTCCACAATTCAGGTTACACACTACTCCAATTTGTACAGGGCACTTCGTAGATCAAACCTTACATAGGGACCCACGTCCGGAAACGTCCACCAACGACGTTACAGTGCATCAAAGTTACAGGCGCCGGCGCTTGTAAATGTATTTATACAGGGTGGTCCATTGATCGTGATAGGGCCAAATATCTCACGAAATAAGCGTCAAACGAAAAAACTACAAAGAACGAAACTCGTCTAGCTTGAAGGGGAAACCAGATGGCGCTATGGTTGGCCCGCTAGATGGCGCTGCCATAGGTCCGGCGGATATCAACTGCGTATTTTTAAAATAGGAACCCCCATTTTTTATTACATATTCGTGTAGTACGTAAATAAATGTGAATGTTTTAGTTGGACCACTTTTTTCCCTTTGTGACAGATGGCAGCTGTAATAGTCACAAACGTATAAGTACGTGGTATCACGTAACATTCCGCCAGTGCGGACGGTATTTGCTTCGTGGTACATTACCCGTGTTAAAATGGACCGTTTACGAATTGCGGAAAAGGTCGATATCGTGTTGATGTATGGCTATTGTGATCAAAATGCCCAACGGGCGTGTGCTATGTATGCTGCTCAGTATCCTGGACGACATCATCCAAGTGTCCGGACTGTCCGCCGGATAGTTACGTTATTTAAGGAAACAGGAAGTGTTCAGCCACATGTGAAACGTCAACCACGACCTGCAACAAATGATGATACCCAAGTAGGTGTTTTAGCTGCTGTCGTCGCTAATCCGGCGCATCAGTAACAGACAAATTGCGCAAGAATCGGGAATCTCAAAAACGTCGGTGAACCATGATATATTTTCAAAGAATATTCTTAAGAATTTATTTTATTTACTAGCGATTCATCAAGAACATTAACACATTAATCACACTATGTAAGCATGGAAGTAGTTGCCAGGGAGTAACTGATGAAATCATAACCAAATTCCTTTTAACAAATGGGAATTTTATTCACTTTAACAGTGCCTAAAAGCATTTTTTAAAAGAAATAGATTTAAAATTATAATCATAAACCACCCTCTAAATATCAAAATTACAATTTATTCATAGGCAGAAAGAAACAAGTTTCGACTGTATGAGCTTTCGGGGAGAGGACCTTGCCGTTCCCTTTTGGCACGGCCGTCGATACGACCGCTCACAACAGCATCTGAAAGAGTACACAGGTGCAAATCTGCAACACACCAGATAACTTTAAAGTAAGAGTTTTAACAATTTACACAAGCACACGAACTATGCACCGCCCGTAGGAGGGATGGAAATGGTACAAAAAACACTAACAATTAAAATATTAACCTTGCCACCGAAGGTGCAACTTGATTTTAACTCTTAAGAAAAGTCTTACGTTGAAAGGGTGGCAACTTTATGTACTATCGTGATCATTTAAATAAAAGCCCATGAAATGTAATCTTATATAAAATTCTACAAGGTTGGCCAAACAGTTGTTAAGATACGCTACAGTACACAGATACCGCCTCTGAAGTTCATAGACAATAATATCAAAGTCTCCAAAGATCAAAACATATTTCAGGTGTTAGGTCGTTACACTCCAAGCAATAAATTCGTTAACACACCAAATCCGACAAGCATGACAGAGGCAGCTACTAACGTACGGTAGATTGATAGGGAGATTACCGAACAATCAGAACCGCAGGTTGCTCTAACCCGACCCTACTCCACAAGGGAAAAACGGACAACCAAATTTATAAACAACCACCTTCCCGCGTGTGGGCAAACGGAGAAGAATGGTGCTACGACCCCAAAGCAAAACAGCTGGTGACCTCACCAAGAAAACAAGTAGGACTTAACAAGAGTAAATCGAACAACATATCACCAATCACTTACCTTCTAATAAACTGCGATTTCTCGAGAAGACCTGGCGCAGAATCCCCAAATCGCACTCCCGAACCGTCCGCTGCCAGCCGCTTCAACGGACGCAGGAAGGCGCGCCGATCTCCCGTCTCACGGCTTCGCAGCTCGCACCGGCCACACATATGTCGTGGGTTGACTCCTGTTGCTCTCGTGTCGGCCGCGAAGCCACTACCCCTCGCTATACGGCGCGGCCCACTGGACTCGCGTGGCGACCTCACATGCGCCGACGCTCAAGATTGACAAGTCATCTTGTGTCTCAGTGCGCGACCGACCAATCGATCGATTCAACCGCCAATGACCACTGTCTGAACAAACTCGAGCAGACTGGCGGCCTAACGCGCAGACTCAGATGCAGGAACTAAGTCCCGACCGGGCGACCACTCGCTGAGTTCTCTTACTGGCGGAGTGGAAAGACTCTCATTTTGCCGGCTTTAAAGGGTGATCCGAACGACAGACATACTAGCACTCCGAACGACAGACAGACACTAACTGCCTAACAACTGCGGACGAGAGACAGACTAGCAAGCTGGGGACGAGAGACTGACCCAGACCGACTGGCGAGCTCATAGCGCCCCTTAAATGCACGTGAACAGGCAACCTTTCCCCTTTCCCACCAGAGGGAGACACCAAAGCTGAGATTGCCACAGCGGCGCCACCGCCAGAAACGGAGGGCGACTGCTTCACACTACACGCTGCGGCGAGCTCTTCAAAACAGCAATTTTTACCACGGCTCACTGCGCAAACACTTTCTCCACGTACGCGTACACCATAATTAGCCTACCACGCAAACACTCGTACACTTGTCTGGTACGAGACGTTCTCAGGAGGGTCCATTGGGGGCCGCACCTGTCAGTAACCCTGGGTTCAGTGTGGGGCGGTGGTGGGGTGGGTGGACTGCTGTAGCCTGCTGTGGGTTTGTGAACCACTGAGGGCTACGGCGGGGACGAAGCCTCTCCGTCGTTTCTGGGTCCCCAGTTCCATACAGTGCAATAAAAAGAGACAGCCTGCACTTCGCTTGTCCGTGCTCTACTAGTATGGGATCCTTAACAGGTTGGGCTGCCCAGGGACACCGATAAAGCTCATGCAGCTCTTTTTGTATTATCGCGAAATAGAGAAATGAGTGTTGCGGATATGCTAAGCAGTCATTAAAACAAAGGCATTTCCCGTTGGTTCGTGATCGTTTCACAAAGTTACAGATTGACACTCCCCTCGAATGCGAAAACATTTTTTTGAGACCACCCTACTAAGGAAGAAATGGTTATATTACTGAAATAAGAGAAATCGGAGCTCGCACCAAAAAATTTAAGTATTCGTTTTCCTGGCTTTTTTTGGGGGGGGGGGGTGGGGGTGCGGGGGGGGGGGGTGTACTGAAACGGTGCAGAAATAGTGTGGAAGTGTTTCGATTAGAGCCTCTACCAGGCGCTCAGGTGTAAACTGCAGAACAGTCATGTGCTTCTAGATGTAAATACTGGGGTGCCAAGTTAAGAATATATATCCGGAAACCAAAACAACAGACATAGGATTATGTTGCCTTGGCACTGGTCATATCATCCCCTAGGTAGGAAAAATAGTTCCTATGTATTTACTTTATTTTGCACTTAAAAATATTTGGTGTCAACCTTCCAAATACGTGGATTTGAAATGTGTAACTTACGGCAAGAAAGGAAGAATGAATTGGTTGCTGGTGTTAATAACGATCATCCTTTAACTCCTCTGCATTGCTGCAGATGACGTGTCACTGAGCACATTTGTTCTGTGCATGCAGTACACATGAGGCGCCTAGTTGTTTGCACTGCAGTGCGTGGAATACGAAGGTTCTTTATAGTTCACTAACCTGCTGTCTTCAAGTTGATGTCCCCAGCGCAGGAAACAGCACGCAGGTCGTAGGTTCTGTACCTTGAGGCTGAAACTGACTTTTAGCGAGGTTCTGTTCTGATAATGTATCACTTCTTTGGGATGCCACTCGCGTACACCACCTTCTGATACAGCAAAGTACATGATCAAACACAGTGTTTACGAAAATGTATCTTTACACTATTTGTGGCACGTGTCTGTGCCTCATGACTATCGGAGTGAATCTTTTAATACTGAATACTGGCAAACACATCCTGCCGCGGACGACATGAATGTACATCTCGACTGCCTAATCCAGAGTGACGAACAGCCCGAAACACTTCGCGCGCCATACCAGAAAAGGCGTGACCCGAACGCTTCCGAAGTGCTTCGTCTGCAGTTTCGTCAGTCTTTTGGTTTTGATTTAAATTGTTTTTAATAATTCTGAAATGACTGATTGATAGTCGGCTGTTGAGAGATATTTATATTAAAAAGTGAAGTCATTCCAATGAGTAGTTTAACTAATAACAATAACTATACTCTAACGTTTTGGCGCCCTTGCTCCGAACTCAGCAGCCAGAGCAGTAGCATTATGCCGGCGGTCTTTCTCACGGGAATGGTACCGAATCTGACATCTGTGACAGGTACCTCACACCACATTTCGTCATCTATATACTGGGTGATCAAAAAGTCAGTATAAATCTGAAAACTTAATAAACCACGGAATAATGCAGATAGAGACGTAAAAATTGACTCACATGCTTGGAATGACATGCGGTTTTATTAGAACCTAAAAAAACACCCCATATTGCTAGACGCGTGAAAGATCTCTTGCGCGCCTCGTTTGGTGGTGATCGTGTGCTCAGCCGCCACTTTCGTCATGCTTGGCCTCCCAGGTCCCCAGACCTCAGTCCGTGCGATTATTGGCTTTGGGGTTACCTGAAGTCGCAAGTGTATCGTGATCGACCGACGTCTCTAGGGATGCTGAAAGACATCATAAGACGCCAATGCCTAGCCATAACTCCGGACGCGCTTTACAGTGCTGTTCACAACATTATTCCTCGACTACAGCTATTGTTGAGGAATGATGGTGGACATATTGAGCATTTGCTGTAAAGAACACCATCATTGCTTTGTCTTACTTTGTTATGCTAATTATTGCTATTCTGATCAGATGAAGCGCCATCTGTCGGACATTTTTTTAACGTTTGTATTTTTTTGGTTCTAATAAAACCCCATGTCATTCCAAGCATGTGTATCAATTTGTACCGCTCTATCTACATTATTCTGTGATTTATTCATTTTTCATATTGATTCTGACTTTTTGATCACCCGGTACTTCTTGCATCTCCACTGCTCTGGGAACATAATGTTACTTATAATCCGTCTTGATTGCAGATTTTTTTTATTCATATGACCGGTTTCGGTTCATTCAGAACCATCTTCAGATCTGATATTTCAGTTACAGGAGTAACCCGTCCAAATCCACCAAATTTCACATGCTGCGTCATATGAATAAAAAAATTTGCAATCAAGACGGATTATAAGTAACATTATAAAATCACTGATTGCTGTTATCCCATCAGACATTATGTCTGTTTTTGCAAAGCTCTGGTAACAGCTTCTTGGAGCCTAATATGATAGCTGACTAAGCCAGAAATATTACAAACTGGCAAGCTTCTAACAATAACTGTGGTTTGAAAATTAAGTTTCCCTTAGAGTGACCACTTTATCACAGCTTTCCATGCTTCTCGTACTTTGTACGCAGCCCCAAGAGAGTGTGGATTCAGACCGTATGACAGAATGGTTTCGCGAGGCGTCACGGGAACTCCGAGGCACGGACGAACTGAAAGTTTGATGTTTCCCCATCGGAGCGTAAAATTCCAGAACTCGTCCCTCTCGATGCGGACGTCAGATTTCGCAGCTGGTGCGGGGGCGTCCTTAGAGGTTTAACGAGTTCAGCAATGCCGCTATTCGCCGGATTGTCTTTATTCTGCGAGGGATCGACAGTGGAGAGAGGTGTACTGGAGCGCAGAGGTGAGTCTGCAGAGAATGGCCGCGCAGTGGGATGACAGGCGAACCTTTCGCGCGGGCCCCACTCGCCGCGACAGGAGGGCGAAGTTTCAATTAACTCCAGCCCCGGGAGCGGAGGTATATATTTACACCAGTGGCGCCTTCTCCGCCTAAATTAACTAAGCTCCCATTGTCGGAGGAGCAGCGAGTAGTAGGGCGGAAGAGTTTTCCCCGTAAAGGAAATAGGACTTCTTGAGACGCTGCGCGGCGTTTTGTTTTTGGACCAGTAACCGTACGCCGGGGCGTTCTGCCTCGCGCCGCGCGCTTTCACGTAAAACGGCGCGGAGCCGGCGCGTCGCGCTCGCAGCGCCTCTGGCGGCGGCTAATGAACTACCGCGCGAGGAGTCGGGGGAAGTCCCGGCCGGCGGAGAGAGAAAAGAGGCGCGCAGTCTTCCCTCCGCGAAGAATTGTGGGGCGACCCGATAGAATCTGGCTTCTCTGTGTGTATCTGTCTGTCTCTCTCACTACGGGTTTCTGCGTGCGAGGGAGCGGGAGGAGAGAGGTGCTAAGGTGTAGGAAGAGGGAGCAGGGCGCGCGCCGACAAGGCAGCCAACATAATAGAAACAAAATACCCCTCAAGCCAGCGCAAACACCTCGCTCGCTCGCTCCGTGTATAACTTTACACTTCTCTGCCTGGCTATTGTTCTGCCCCGAGCGAGAGGCGACTGTGTGTGTGTGTGTGTGTGTGTGTGTGTGTGTGTGTCTCAGCAAGTGCTATGTGGCGCTCGAGTGATTCCGCGAGAGATACAGGAACAGGTACAAAAGAGCGCGAAATTCATCTGTGTAAAAAAAATTATTTGCTACAGTCCTCATTGTGTGACACTAATTAATGGAGGAGAGTGATAAAAGACGTAAAAAATGTGCAACCAAACATTCGTTATACGCTCCCAGCACATCTGTCACAGGCCGGCCGTTGCGGCCGAGCGGTTCTAGACACACAAGTCCGGAACCGCGCTGCTACTGCGGTCGCAGGCTTGAATCCTGCCTCAGGCATGGATGTGTCTGATGTCAAATGGCTCTGAGCACTATGGGACTCAACTTGTGAGGTCATTAGTCCCCTAAGAACTACCTAAACCTAACTAACCTAAGTACATCACGCACATCCATGGCCGAGGCAGGATTCGAACCTGCGACCGTAGCGGTCTCGCGGTTCCAGACTGTAACGCCTAGAACCACACGGCCACTTCGGCCGGCTGTGTCTGATGTCCTTAGGTTAGTTAGTCTTAAGTCTAGGGGACTGATGACCTCAGATGTTAAGTCCCATAATGCTCATAGCCATTTGAATCATCTGTCACAAATATAAAGCAAAATGTACGGGGTGTTCAAAAAGTCTGTCCGCAGTGCCGTATGATTGTTAGCCGCGCGTGCCGTATGCCGCAGTGAATATACCGAAATGAAACTCAATGAAATACAAGTTATTAATTTATTGAATATTCATTTTTATTTACAAATGTTCACATTAAATGTTAAGTGTCCCCTCTGTTGTTCAATACACAATTCAATTCGTCTAATCATGTTTCCGAACACAAGCTGTAACATTTCTTCTGCAACAGAAGCAGTGAAAGTGGATATTGAAGTTTTCAATTCATCAATGGATTTTGGACACTTTCTATAGGCAGTTGCTTTCGCTCCATCCCAGAAGAAAAAGTCAGGTGGTGTTAGGTCAGGCCACCGTGGAGGCCAAAGTCCCTGTGAAATTTGGCGATCACCAAAAAACATCAGCAAGCAGTGACATTTAAACGCGAGCTGTATGCGAGGTTGCACCATCTTGTTGAAAATAACTGCTCAGTACTTCACTTACCACAAGTTCTCCTGTGAATGGGTACAGAATATCACTGCAGTACCGTTGTGCGTTTATTGTTTCGTTGAAAAATATGGGACCCACAATCCGACGTCCAGAAATTGCAATCCAAACTCTTATTTTCACAGAATGAAGTGGTTCCTCGTGAATACACAACGGATTTGCAGTACTCCACATACGAGAATTTTGCGAGTTCATGTTCCCGGATCAATTAAACCTCGCCTCATCTGTGAAAAACGTTTCATTAAGAATATCCCTTCCATTTTGTTGAACGAAATTTTTTGAACCATTAACAACAATGCAGTCCCTTCCCATGATTAGTATTTTTCAATTCTTGCACGGCTGTCACTTTGTATGGGAAAAGTTCTAATTTTTTCCTTACAGCTGTGTGGGCCGTTCCGACACTAACATCGATTTCCTGGGCGAGTTTTCTTACTGACTTGTTCGGACTCGTGGACATTTTATGGGAAATATCGAGTGGTTTATCCTCAGACAAAACGCCAGGACGACCACTTCACGGTGCATCTGTCACTGAACCCGTACTTCGAAATTTGTTAATCAGATATCGCTATGTGGCATTGTTGTCTCCGGGAAAACTGAATTAAATATTTGACGAACTGAAACTGTGTATTTACCGCCAGCTTTGAACGCTTGTTCGACTAAAAACACACGTTCTTCAATGGTTAACATTTTAACAGTGACAAAAACGAAACAAAGAAACAAAACAACTAAACTTAAATGTCCACGTCAACACGTAACGACACAGACCAACGATACTACTGATGCTGGCTGAGATAAACGAAACAGTGGAATGTTGGGAGAGTCCACTTGAAGGGAAGCAACCCAGGCAGAAGAACAGTCATACAGCACGTGCGGCTAACAATCGTACGGCACTGCAGAGAGACTTTTTGAGCACACCGTGTGTGTGTGTGTGTGTGTGTGTGTGTGTGTGTGTGTGTGTGTGTGTGTGTGTGTATATGTATGTGTGTGTGTGTGTGTGTGTGTGTGTGTGTGTGTGTGTGTGTTGGGCATTACCTCTCAAACTCCTGCATCGATTTCATCCTAATTTGGCACAGAAACAGCAGACCTCATGACTATCACCACCATGTGGTTTATAACTCTCTAGCTCCAATAGGAGCAGAAATATGAGCAAAAGTGTATTTTTGCAGCCCCTTGTTTATAGGCTGCCATGCATGACAGGCATGTTGTGTGACAACTACCAGCTGCATCAATATGTTTTTCAGGGTGGCCTAAAAGTCAGGGGCAAGAGACAGTTTACTGGGTCTCGACAGGTAGGCTGCCCTACATGATAGGGTTGTGCTGGAGTAGTGTCACCGGCTTAGGTAGTGGCCTATACAGCAGGGGCAAATAAATGGTTTTTCAAGCCTCTGATGTGTAACCTGTCCTGCATGAGAGATTTCTTGTGGCAGTAATATTGGTCTGATTCTCGAAATGTACTGCGGGAGCTAAATGTGCCTGGGGACAGGTTGAGATGGATAGAGGAGGAATGACCAGAGTGAGGGGGAGCAGGGGGGAGATTCTTAGATAGGGGCGGAGGATATGGCTAGAGGGAAGGAAGAGCAAGATATGGTTAAGGGAGGGGGTGAAGCAAATGGATAGAGACGAGGGCGGGGGGGGGGGGGGGGGTGTTGGGGAGCTGTATATTAGTTGAACACATTTGGGTGAACCTGTGGGGAAAAACACTAGGAGAGCAATAAAACATGTTAGGTATACGGTCTGGAAATGCTATATCTCCATGTTAGAGCTCAGTTTCTGATTCTCTTCATAGTCACATTAATCACAGCAAACGCACAGAAACACAACGTCCCAGCATTAAATCAAGCATTTTCTTACATGATGCGTTCAACATACCTTTTCAATTTAAATTTTCGTTAGATTGTACAGTACACTGTCATTTTTAGATGCAGCGGCATTATTGTCACTTTAGTGGATCGAAGGTAATGTCGACATGCGACTCGCATCATTGCTCTGCTAGCATCAACCTCGTACCATTGTATCTTCAGTGTTAGTCACGCAACGTGCACTCACGTAGTATCAACTGTTCTGTGTTCATCAGAGCATTACCGAGCGAGGTGGCGCAGTGGTTAGCACACTGGACTCGCATTCGGGAGGACGACGGTTCAATCCCGTCTACAGCCATCCTGATTTAGGTTTTCCGTTATTTCCCTAAATCGTTTCAGGCAAATGCCGGGATGGTTCCTTTGAAAGGAACCCGAGCTTGCGCCCCGTCTCTAATGACCTCGTTGTCGACGGGACGTTAAACAACACTAACCTAACCTAACCCATCATCAGAGCATTGGTTTCTGATACAGTGAATTGAAGTGTACTCAGATGGGGAGTTGGCAGACGCACATTTCTGTATAGATTAGCAGGCGGTAATGGCGGTAATGTTCTTATCGCGAGATATGTTCAGAAAGACGGTGCCTGACACAATTGGGCTCGAAGGTATTGATCATCTTCTTAGGGGGCATGAAGAATTCAAGCTCTCTACTCGCGGCTGGGGGAGGCCTAGAAAAACGAGGACACCTCTGCTGCAAGAGGGAGTTCCTCTAGCAATTGATGGCAACCCTAGTGTCGTCGTAAAAGCTGTGACGACGGGGCGTGAGTCGTCCTTGGGTAGCTCAGTTGGTAGAGCACTTACCCGCGAAAGGCAAAGGTCCCGAATTCGAGTCTCGGTCCGGCACACAGTTTTAATCTGCCAGGAAGTTTCATATCAGCGCACACTCCGCTGCAGAGTGAAAAACCTCATTCTGGATCGTAAAACAGTTATCTGCGACACGTGATATGGACCACGTGATTATCTGGAGACTGCTGCTTGAGAACCTCCTGTGCGTACCACGTACGGTGTGTGCAGGCCCTATCAGCAGCTTATGTTCCTACACGAATGCACTTCTGTGAATGCCTCACTCAGCAATGTGTCAGCTCTCACTTTAGCAAAATGTGCTGTACACGGATGAGGCTTCGTTTCAGTGTAGATGATTATAAACTGTTGAAGGGCTGTAGAAACTGAGCACTGACATCAAAATAAAAGGATTTCCGGACCCGTGTCAGTATGACATGTTTTCTCACTTTACGTGAGAGGGACGTTTCCCGAAAGTTTGTCCATACATTTTTGTTACTCACTATATGTGGGCACCAATCAAAAATGTGGCAGTTTTTCTGCTACATTACTGGCGAAGTTGAGCAAGTTACCAATGGCAAAGAATAAGGCGTAAAAATTGAGAGCCAGCATTTGAGGTTCGTCGCAGAGAGTCTGAAACAATCTGCCAGTGAATCTCCACGATTTACCTCCATACTCATACCCAGGAAAGAGAAGATAGAGATGCACCGTGAGAATCTTAAGCAGATGTAATGCACCCACGATGGACGTGGGTTAAAAAGACTTGTTGAACCGGTTGTGCCGGCCGCTGTGGCCGAGCGGCTGTAGACGCTTTAGTCCGGAACATTTCTTTCGTGTTGTTAGGAACGAAGTTGTCTGAGTAAATTACGCGAGTGTTACATTAGTATGACGACAGTACAGAATTTTGCAAACGTAACTCTAGTCTACCTTCCCCACCGTTCACTACTAGTAAACAACGAAGTTTACCTAACATATGTCTGATTGGCAATGCGTATGTTCTCCTTTTTATAGTTTATTAGTAAAAAAAAGTACAATGTTCCAAGTCTATATTATTATCCATTAGAATAACGGCTTGCGCTTAAGCTTTTACATACCCCCATTTTTAATACCTGATATTAATCTATAATAAAACGATTGTGCATATACAGCTTCATTTGTATTTCGTGATACTACGTAAATGGCTAATCTCCTAAGTGATTGCATTTTAACGGAAATGACCAAAAATGTAATTAGTTTCATTGAAACTATCCATTATGTAATATGGTTATAATCGAAGTGTTTTGCATAATAACTCATAAATTACCGTTGTTGCATTGGTTGTTTATGTATGGTATGTTGTATTTAGGGCCTGAAGATGATGATGTAACAACATCGAAACTAGTTGCCAATAAAACAAACACCTTAATACAGCTGAAGGAATTACGTCATTTTTAACATATACCAGTTTAATAAGTCACTGCTGCAAAATCCTAACGCGAATTCTTTACAGACGAATGGAAAAACTGGTAGAAGGTGACCTCTGGGAAGGCCAATTTGGATTCCGTAGAAATGTTGGAACACAGGAGGCAATACTGACCCTACGACTTATCTTAGAAGAAAGATTAAGGAACGGCAAACCTACGTTTCTAGCATTTGTAGGCTTTAGAAAGCTTTTGACAATGCTGACTGAATACTCTCTTTCAAATTCTGAAGGTGACAGGGGTAAAATACAGGGAGCGAAAGGCTATTTACAATTTGTACAGAAATCAGATGGCAGTTATAAGAGTCGAGGGACATGAAAGGGAAGCAGCGGTTGGGAAAGGAGTGAGACAGGGTTGTAGCCTCTCCCCGATGTTATTCAATGTGTATATTGAGCAAGCAGTGAAGGAAACAAAAGAAAAATTCGGAATAGGTATTAAAATCCATGGAGAGGAAACAAATATTTTGAGGTTCGCCGATGACATTGTAATTCTGTCAGGGACAGCAAAGAAGAGCAGTTGAACGGAATGGACAGTGTCTTGAAAGGAGGGTGTAAGATGAACATCAACAAAAGCAAAACGATGATAATGAAATGTAGTCGAATTAAATCGGGTGATGCCGAGAGAATTAGATTAGGAAATGAGACACTTAACGTAGTAAAGGAGTTTTGCAATTTGGGGAGCAAAATAACTGATGATGTTCGAAGTAGAGAGGATATAAAATGTAAACTGGCAATGGGAAGGAAAGCGTTTGTGAGGAAGAGATGTTTGTTAACATCGAGTATTGATTTAAGTGTCAGGAAGTCGTTTCTGAAGGTATTTGTATCAAGTGTAGCCATGAAACATGGACGATAAATAGTTTGGACGAGAAGAGAATAGAAGCTTTCGAAATGTGGTGCTACAGAAGAATGCTGAAGATTAGATGGGTAGATCACATAACTAATGAGGAGGTATTGAATAGAATTGGGGAGGAATTTGTGGCACAACTTAACAAGAAGAAGGGACCGGTTGGTAGGACATGTTCTGAGACATCAAGGGATCACAAATTTAGCATTGGAGGGCAGCGTGGAGGGTAAAAGTCGTAGAGGGAGACCAAGAGATGAATACACTAAGCAGATTCAGAAGGATGTGGGTTGCAGTAGGTGCTGGGAGATGAAGGAGCTTGCACAGGATAGGGTAGCATGGAGAGCTGCATCAAACCAGTCTTAGGACTGAAGACCACAACAACAACAACCAGCTGACGTCCCAAGTGGTCCGTTTTAATTATGGACATAGGAAGACCTTTAAGTGTAGGTGGGGATCCTCCCGAAGGCGAGTCCTACAGTGCGTGTAATCCCCTCGCTGGTCCAGAGTGTTGGCAGCTGAGCCGGGTACAGTACGGAAGACTCAGCCAGCTGCGCCCTGGCTGGGAGACGGCGAGCTGTCACCGCAGTAACCGTAAAAGGCGCGACCCCGCGGACCGGCAACTTCCGGTGCTCCACTTCCGTAATCTGCGCGCCGGCCGCGAAGCTCACGCGCTGTTACGGCTCTCCGTGTCTTCCGGCCGCATCTGGATGGACCCTCCACGGGGTGTCGAGCCTCGCCGATACCTGCCCTCGAGTGGACCATAAGGGCCCGCGGGAAGGGCCAGGGCACGCCGTAAGGGCGCGCCCAGCCCGGCTTAAGAGCGCCCGTTTAATTCACTCCTCGCCTCTCAAGTTCGACGAGTTGCTGTATCACGTGGTTTTCTAGCTTATACAGGGTGTTACAAAAAGGTACGGCCAAACTTTCAGGAAACATTCCTCACACACAAAGAAAGAAAAGATGTTATGTGGACATGTGTCCGGAAACGCTTACTTTCCATGTTACAGCTCATTTTAGTTTCGTCAGTATGTACTGTACTTCCTCGATTCACCGCCAGCTGGCCCAATTGAAGGAAGGTAATGTTGACTTCGGTGCTTGTGTTGACATGCGATTCATTGCTCTACAGTACTAGCATCAAGCACATCAGTACGTAGCATGAACAGGTTAGTTTTCATCACGAACGTGGTTTTGCAGTCAGTGCAGTGTTTACAAATGCGGAGTTGGCAGATGCCCATTTGATGTATGGATTAGCACGGGGCAATAGCCGTGGCTCGGTACGTTTGTATCGAGACAGATTTCCAGAACGAAGGTGTCGCGACAAGAAGACGTTCGAAGCAATTGATCGGCGTCTTAGGGAGCACGGAACATTCCAGCGTATGACTTGCAACTGGGGAAGACCTAGAACGACAAGGACACCTGCAATGGACGAGGCAATTCTTCGTGCAGTTGACGATAACCCTAATGTCAGCGTCAGAGAAGTTGCTGCTGTACAAGGTAACGTTGACCACGTCACTGTATGGAGAGTGCTACGGGAGAACCAGTTATTTCCGTACCATGTACAGCGTGTGCAGGCACTATCAGCAGCTGATTGCCCTCCACGGGTACACTTCTGCGAATGGTTCATCCAACAATGTGTCAATCCTCATTTCAGTGCAAATGTTCTCTTTACGGATGAGGCTTCAATCCAACGTAATCAAATTGTAAATTTTCACAATCAACATGTGTGGGCTGGCGAGAGTCCGCACGCAATTGTGCAATCACATCATCAACACAGATTTTCTGTGAACGTTTGGGCAGGCATTGTTGGTGATGTCTCCATTGGGCCCCATGTTCTTCCACCTACGCTCAATGGAGCACGTTATCATGATTTCATACGGGATACTCTACCTGTGCTGCTAGAACATGTGCCTTTGCAAGTACGACACAACATGTGGTTCGTGCACGATGGAGCTCCTGCACATTTCAGTCGAAGTGTTCGTACGCTTCTCAACAACAGATTCGGTGACCGATGGATTGGTAGAGGCGGACCAATTCTATGGCCTCCACGCTCTCCTGACCTCAACCCTCTTGACTTTCACTTATGGGGGCATTTGAAAGCTCTTGTCTACGCAACCATTCTCCAGGGCTGCATCAGCGCATCAGGGATTCCATGTGACGGAGGGTGGATGCATGTATCCTCGCTAACGGATGACATTTTGAACATCTCCTGTAACAAAGTGAAGTCACGTTGGTACGTTCTGTTGCTGTGTGTTTCCATTCCATGATTAATGTGATTTGAAGAGAAGTAATAAAATGAGCTCTAACATGGAACGTAAGCGTTTCCGGACACATATCCACGTAACATATTTTCTTTCTTTGTGTGTGAGGAATGTTTCCTGAAAGTTTGGCCGTACCTTTTTGTAACACCCTGTATATTGGGCTGGTGCATATGTTCGCTGCGTTTTTCCACAACTTCAATCATCAGTAAATACACAGAAGCGCCAAAGAAGCTAGTATAGGCACGCGTATTCAATCACGAGATATGTAAACAGGCAGAATAAGGCGCTGCGTTCGGGGGCCTATATAACACAAGTGTCTGGCACACTTCTACATCTACATTTGTACTCCGCAAGCCACCCAACGGTGTGTGGTGGAGGGCACTTTACGTGCCACTATCATCACCCTTTCCTGTTCCAGTCGCTTATGGTTCGCGGGAAGAACGACTGCCGGAAAGCCTCCGTGCGTGCTTGAATCTCTGTAATTTTACATTCGTCTTCTCCTCGGGAGGTATAAGTAGGGGGAAGCAATATATTCGATACCTCATCCAGAAACGCACCCTGGACAGCAAGCTACACCGCGATGCAGAGCCTTTGCTAAACATCTCCGTAACGCTATCACGCTTACCAAATAACCCTGTGACGAAACGCGCCGCTCTTCTTTGGATCTTCTCTATCTCTTATGTCAACCCGACCTGGTGCGGATCCCACACAGATGAGCAATACTCAAGTATAGGTCGAACGAGTGTTTTGTAAGCCACCACAACGCGCTGTGTTCTGAAATGCGGAGCATTTATGTAGATGTAAATAAAGCGGGTCGGAATGACTTACCAACCGCAGGCCTGTATAGCGTTTTTTGTCAGTCTAGGAGAGTGTGGGTGGGGGTTATCGTGGAGTAGCACCACTTAGATCGATTACTGCTGCTACAATGGCAGGTTATCAAGATTTAAGTTTGAATGTGGCGTTACAGTCGGCGCACGAGCGATGGGACACAGCATCTCCGAGGTAGCGATGAAGAGCGGTTTCTCCGTACGACCATTTCACGATTGTACCGCGAATATCAGCAATCCGGTAAAACATAAAATCTACTATACCGCTGCGGCCGGAAAAAGGTCCTGCAAGAACGAGACCAACGACGACTGAAGAGAATCGTTCAGCGTGACAGAAGTGCAACCCTTCCGCAAATTGCTACAGATTTCAGTGCTGGGTCATCAGCAACTGTCAGCGTGCGAACCATTCGACGAAACATCATCGATATGGGCTTTCGGAGCCGAAGGCCCACTCGTGTACCCTTGATGACTGCACGTCACGAAGCTACTTCTCACCTGGGCCCGTCAACACTGACATTGATGACTGGAAACATCTTACTTGGAAGGACGAATCTCGTTTCAAATTTTACTGAGCGGATGGACATGTACGGGTATGGAGACAAGCTCTTGACAGCAGATGCCGGCCTTTGTGGCCGAGCGGTTCTAGGCGCTTCAGTCCGGAACCGCGCTGCTGCTACGGTCGCAGGTTCGAATCCTGCCATGGGCATGGATGTGTGCGATGTCCTTAGGTTAGTTTGGTTTAAGTAGTTCTAAGTCCTGGGCACTGATGACGTCAGATGTTAAGTCCCATAGTGCTCAGCGCGATTTGAACCATTTGACGGCAGGGGACTGTTCAAGCTGGTGGACGCCCTGTAATGGTGGGACGTGTGCAGTTGGAGTGATATGCGACCTCTGATACGTTTGGATACGAATCTGACAGGTGACACGTTCGTAAGCATTCTGTCTGATGACCTGCATCCATTCATGTCCATTGAGCGTTCCGACTGACATGGGCAATTCCAGCAGGACAACGCGACACCCCACAGGTCCAGAATTGCTTCAGGAACACTCTTCTGGGTTGAAACACTACCGCTTACCAACAATCCCCCGAGACATGAACATCATTGAGCGTATCTGGGGTGCCTTGCAACTGCTGTTCAAGAAAAGATCCCCACCCTCTCGTACTCTTACGGAGTTATGGACAGCCCTGCTGGATTCATGGTGTCAATTCCCTCGAGAACTACTTTAGGCGTTAGTCCAATCCATGCCACGTTGTGTTGCGGCACTTCCGCGCGCGCTCGCGGGGGCCCTACACCATATTAAGGAGGTGTACCAGAGATACGAAAAGGAACAAGCATGTGACGATTTTGGTGGGGTTTATTGGGAGAATTCTAGGAAACTGTGTAAAGGAGACAGCATATAGCACGCTAGTGCCACCTATTCTTGAATACTGCTTGAGTGTTTGGGATCCGTAGCAGATCGGATAAAGGAAGACATAGAATCAATTGCCGGCCGCGGTGGTCTCGCGGTTCTAGGCGCGCAGTCCGGAACCGCGCGACTGCTACGGTCGGAGGTTCGAATCCTGCCTCGGGCATGGATGTGTGTGATGTCCTTAGGTTAGTTAGGTTTAAGTAGTTCTAAGTTCTAGGGGACTGATGACCACAGCTGTTAAGTCCCATAGTGCTAAGAGCCATTTGAACCATTTGACCCATAGAATCAATTCAGAGGCTAGCTGCTAGATGTGTTACCTCCAGGTTCGATCAACATGCGTTACAGACATGGTTCGGAAGCTCGAATGGGAATTCTTGGGGGGAAGGCGACTTACATTTAGAGGAACACTGAGAAAATTAAGATAAGCGGCAGTTGAGGCTGACTTCAGAAAGATTCTACTGCCTCCGATGTACATAGCGCATAAGGACCCGAAGATAAGTTATGGCTCATACGGAGGCATATAGACACTCGTTTTTCCCTCTCTTTATTTGCGAGTGAAACAGGAAGGAGATGACTTCAGAAAGATTCTACTCCCTCCGATGTACATAGCGCATAAGGACCCGAAGATAAGTTATGGCTCATACGGAGGCATATAGACACTCGTTTTTCCCACTCTTTATTTGCGAGTGAAACAGGAAGGAGATGACTTCAGAAAGATTCTACTGCCTCCGATGTACATAGCGCATAAGGACCCGAAGATAAGTTATGGCTCATACGGAGGCATATAGACACTCGTTTTCCCCTCTCTTTATTTGCGAGTGAAACAGGAAGGAGATGACTAGAAATGGTACAGGGTACCATCCACCACGCGGTGTGTACTGAAATGCGCAGCATTTATGTAGATGTAAATAAGGTCGATCGGAACGACTTACCAACCGAAGGCCTGTATAGCTTTTTTTGTCAGTCTAGGAGAATGCGGGTCTGGGTTATCGTGGACTAGTATCACTTCACGCAGTCTTCCTGGCCGTTCTTGGGTTGCGTCTGCAAGAGGTCTGCCGGACACTGTGGCCGAGCGGTTCTAGGCGCTTCAGTCTGGAACCACCGGCTGCTGTGGTCGCAGGTTCGAATCCTGCCTCAGGCATGGATGTGTGTCATGTCCTTAGTTAGGTTCAAGTAGTTCTAAGTCTATGGGACTGATGACCTCAGATGTTAAGTGCTTAGAGCCATTTGAATCTTTTTTTTTAAAAAAGACGTCAGAGTTGTTGACTGTAAATGTCAGCAGTTATGGTTACACCTCGGGCAAGCAATTCGCAGTACACCAAAACCTCGTTGTTGCATCAGACGCGTGACGTTTCTCGTCACCACCAACGATACCGGATAGGAATGGTCGGTGTTGTTCACCAGACAACTGATGACGCTCAACCAGAAATGCACATATGGCCACCTGTTGATTTTTGTGATTTTGGCTTAGAGCAAGTGGTACCCATACACCCGACTTTTGAACATTCCACTTTGCAGGCAAATGTCGGCCGATTGTGGAGTGGTCACAGTTCAACACATCTGCCAGTTCTCGAGTACAATGGCGTGAATGACTATGGATTAATGCGTTTAAACGATCGTCATCAAACCCCATAGGTTTTCCTAAACGTCGAGTGTCATTAATGTCGAAACGAGAAAAGCATTTTCCCGCCGCGCTCTGTCCAGTGGCATTATTCCCATACGCGGCACAAATGTTTCTGGCTGCCTCTGCTGGTGTCACCCCTCTACTGAACTGAAACAGAAAAACATAACGTAAATGTTCCGACGTCTCGAATTAGCATCGCATTTTCTAGCGTCCACAGCTCCACACACTATCTCCAAATGAGAAAATGAGGATATGTATAACTCAAATAGCAGCAGTAAACTACAAATAAAAAATGACAGTCGATAAATAAACACAGAGCAACAGAAATGCCATCATACAAGACAAAAACGTTACGAACGTATGTACCAAACTGATAAAAGGATTTACGCTTCATGGCTTGTTGGTACAGCTACCGGTATGCAGAATGAGGTGAAAACAACAGTGCTCGTTGCGGAATTAATGTTATTGCTTTATTTGCTTATGACGCACGTTTCTCCTAATAAAAGGCATGTTCATATTGGCCTACATTATTTACAATTGTTTTAGAAATGCTTGATCCTAACTTGCAGCTGGAAAGATTACAAATGTTTTTGTTGTATAGTGTTGCTAAGTGGATTTTCGGTGCCATTATTGGAACATTGACAAAAACAAGCTGCCCTCGTCACATATAGTAAAATAAAATGAAGCAAGTCATATGATAAAAGCGTAATACCCGATATAAACTGCGAAGGAACAAAATAAACTAGGGCATGGAAAAATTTATAGCGGCTGGGCTTACAATGAGTCTGCTTCGTATGTATAAGTAAAAGAAAGAAGATATAAATTATGCTATTGGCAAGATACAATCAATGCCTTCTCAGTGCGATGGAGGTGGAAATACTGTAAACGATATTTTGCCAAAGCAGAGTCACTAAACACAGCTTTTCGAAATTCCTTCACCAAAGAAGACGAAGTAAATATTCCGGAATTCGAATCGAGAACTGCTGCCAACATGAGTAACATAGAAGTAAATATCCTCGGAGTAGCGAAGCAACTTAAATCACTTAATAAAAGGCAGTCTTCCTGTCCAGAATGTATACCAATTACGTCCCTTTCAGACTATGGTGTCGCATTCTTAACAATCACATACAACCGCTCGCTCAATGAAAGATCCGATCCCAAACACTGGAAAGTTGTACAGGTCATACCAATGTTCAAGACAGGCAGCAGCAGTAATCCACTAAATTACAGGCCCATATTATTGACGCCGATCTGTAGCAGGATTTTGGAATATATTGTGTTGGGAGATTGTGAATTACCTCGGGGAGATGGGTTACAGAGACACAGTCAATACGGATTTAGAAAACATCGTTCTTGTGAAACACAACTAGCTCTTCACTCACACGAAGTGCTGAGTGCTACTGACAAGGAATTTCAAATTGATTCCGTATTTCTAGACTTCTATAGGGCTTTTGACGCTGTACCACATAAGCGGCTTCTAGTAAAATTGCGTAGTTATGGAATATCGTCTCAGTTGTGTGACTGGATTCGTGATTTCCCGTCAGAGAGGTCGAAAATCGTACTAACTGACGGGAAGTCATCGAGTAAAACAGAAGTGATTTCTGGCGTTTCTCTTGTGTTCCTTACCTATATAAACGATTTAGGAGACAATCTGAGCAGCCGTCTTAGGTTGTTTGCAGATGACGTTGTCGTTTCTCGACTAGTAAAGCCATCAAAAGATCAAAAAAAAATTGCAAAATGATTTAGAAAAGATATCTGTATGGTGCGAAAATCGGCAGTTGACCCTAAGTAATGAAAACTGTGAAGTCATCCCTATTAGTACTAAAACGAATCCATTAAGTTTCGGCTACACGATAAACCAATCAAATCTAAAGGCCGCAAATTCAGTAGATACCTAGGAAATACGAACAACCTAAAGTGGAAACGACACACACAAAATCATGTGTGGAAGGCAAAACAACGACTGTGTTTTTTCTGTCAGAACACTTAGAAAATGTAACAGATCTACTAAAGAGACCACCTGGACTACGCTTGTCTGTCCTCTTTTGGAGTACTGCTACGCGTTTTTGGACCATTACCAGGTAGGATTAAGGGAGTGCATCGAGAAAGTTAAAATAAGGTTAACACGTTTTCTATTATCGAGAAACAGGGGTGTGTCACGGAAATGATACAGGATTTGGGGTGGACATCCATTAAAACAAACAAGCTAACAGCTCTCATTCTAAGGTAGTAGATGGATGTAGTGTGCGTATTTGTGTGCATAGCGTTATGCTGCCTAGAAACATTTACACAGTTTTTAACTGTAATAGTTGTCTATCTTTGTTAAACCTTTAACAGTATACGGGGTGTTCAAAAAGTCTCTCGGCAGTGCCGTACGATTGCTAGCCGCTCGTACCGTACGCTGCAGTGAATATACCGAAATGAAACTCAGTGAAATACAAGTTATTAATTTATTGAATATTCATTTTTACTTACAAATTTTCACATTAAATGTTGAAAGCGTCCCCCCTGTTGCTGAATACACAATACAATTCGACTAATCATGTTTCCAAACACAAGCTGTAACATTTCTTCTGTAATAAAAGCAGTGAAAGTGGATAATGCTGTTTACAATTCATCGATCGATGGATTTTGGACGGTTTTTATAGACAGTTGCTTTCGCTGCACCCCAGAAGAAAAAGTGAGGTGGTCTTAGGTCAGGCGATCGTGGAGGTCAAAGTCCCTGTGAAATTATGCGATCACCAAAGAACATCAGCAAGCACTGACATTTAAACGCGAGCTGTATGCGCGGTTTGTACCATCTTGGTGAAAATAACCGTTCAGTATTTCACTTAACAGAAGTTCTCCTGTGAATGAGTTCAAAATATCACTGCACTATCCTTGTGCGTTTATTGCTTCGTTGAAAAATATGCGACCCACAATCCGACGTCTAGAAATTGCAATCCAATCTCCTATTTTCACAGAATGAAGTGCTTCCTCACGAATATACAATGGATTTGCAGTACTCCACATAAGAGAATCTTGCGAGTTCATGTACCCGGATAAATGAAACCACACCTCATGAGTGAAAAACGTTTCATTACGAATATTCCTTCAATTGGGTGAACAAAATTTTTGAACCATTGAGAATAATGCAGTCTCTACCCATGATCAGTATTTTCAGTTCTTGCACGACTATCACTTTGTATGGGAAAAGTTCTAATTTTTTCCTTACAGCTGTGTGGGTCGTTCCGACACTAACATCGATTTCCTGGGAGAGTTTTCTTACTGACTTGTTCGGACTCGTGGACATCTTTTCGGAAATATCGAGTAGTTTATCCTCCGACAAAACGCTAGGACGACCACTTCTCGGTGCCTCTGTCACTGAACCCGTACTTCAAAATTTGTTAATCGAATCTCGCACAGTATCACGATGTAGGAGTGTTGTCTCCGGGAAAACTGAATTAAATGTTTGACGAACTGAAACTGTGTATTTACCGCCAGCTTTGAACACTTGTTCGACTAAAAGCATACGTTCTTCAATGGTTGGTATTTTAACAGTGACAAAAACGAAAGAAACGAACAAAGGAACTAAACTTGAACGTTGACGTCAACACGTAACGACACACACCAACGATACTACTGACGCTGGCTGAGGTAAACGAGCCGGCCGCTGTGGCCGAGCGGTTCTAGGCGCTTCAGTCTGGAACCGCGTGACCGCTACGGTCGCAGGTTCGAATCCTGTATCGGGCATGGATGTGTCTCATGTCCTTAAGTTAGTTAGATTTAAGTAGTTCTAAGTTCTAGGGCACTGATGACCCCAGATGTTAAGTCCCATACTGCTCAGAGCCATTTGAATCATTTTTGAGAGAAACGAAACAGTGGAATGTTGGGAGAGCCCACTTGAAGGGAAGTAACCCAGGCAGGCGAACAATCATACGGCACGCGCGGCTAACAATCATAGGGCACTGCGGAGAGACTTTTTGAACACCACGTATTATACTCTTAATGAGTAATTATGATAACAATTTAAATTGTGTAATTCAGTCAATAAATATACAAGATGTTGGAAATCAACACATCAGGTCCACGTCTGAGCTAGGTGTCACACCTCCGTACTACAACGGAACGGTACTTCGAGAATAACATCGCTTCCGTGTAGTGGTTGGCCAGAAGTTAACTGCTGAACTAGAGGGCAGGTAGACCGCAGGTGTGGGGACAGGCTGCGGCAGATAATGGACCCCCGCAGCGAGAGGGGGAGGCCAGACCAGCTTTCATTTGGCAGGGTAATGAAGCGGAGCGGCGCGGGCTGCCGTGGGGGTGGGGGTGGCGGGGGCGGGCGGGGGTGATCCGCCAGCGGGGGCGGCGCGGGCGCCGTCTGCGTTTGCCGTCCCCTGGTCTCACTCATTTCACTCCGATCTGGAGCCAGCGGCCGCGAATATGTCGTCCGCCAGTGGTGCACTGGAGAAACACCGGCCATCTCTCTATGTTACACTCACCTTTGTACTGGTCTGATACGCCACGTAGTGAAAACGCAGGGTGGGGAACAAAACGCTTTTACTGAGGTCAGTGCTGGGTAGGGATGCTGAATCGAGTAAAATTCTCCTGGTAATCAGAGGTCAGAAATGCACCATCGCTGAGATTTTTTATTTCATTTTGTATGTACGAGGGTGACTCAAATGAAAACCTTAAATTTGTAATAACAAATCGATATTTCGCGCCGTTATACTGTAAGTTGGTAAGCGTGCTACAAACAGCGTGCAGAATGGGCTGTAGGTGGCAGCATAGTGCAGATGCACACTCACCGTCGCAGTATCAGTATAAAGATGGCCGCCCCACTTGCGACTTGCACCAGGCAAGAACAGCGTTCTGTTATTCGGTTTTTGCTTAGTGAAGGCGTGAAACCTATTGAAATTCATCGACGAATGAAGGTTCAGTACGTGATGCATGTTTGTCACAGCAGCAAGTCTACGAATGGGGTAGGAAGTTCGCAAATGGTGTGACTTGAGTGGAAGATGCTCCTCGTCCAGGTCAGGCACAAAGAGTTGTGACTCCACAGAACATTGCAGCAGTTGAAGCCATAGTGAAGGAAAACCGCCGAGTAACACTGCAGCATGTTTACAGATTAGTCGTGGGTCTCCACACCACATTGTGCATTATGTGCTCCAGTTTCACAAAGTGTCTGTAAGATGGGTGCCACGGCAGCTTACTCCTTAAATGAGAGAACGGCGTTCATGCTTCTTCGGCGCTTTGAACGAGAAGGTGATGGCTTCCGTCCAACCGGAAATGAAAAGTGCGAGCAAGGAATGGCGCCATTCCTCATCACCAAAACCAAAGAAGTTTCGAACAGAACCATCAGCAGGGAAGGTTATGGTGACACTCTTTTGTGACGAAAAAGGCGTCATTTTGGAGCATTAAATGCCTACAGGGACCACTGTCACCAGTGCATCATACACAGGTCTCCTAAAAAATCATCTGCGGCCTGCAATCAAATCAAAGGAACGTGGATTGCTGTCAGCCGGGGTCCTTTTGCAACATGACAATGCAAAGCCCCACACAGCCCGTACAACAGTTGCAACAGTCACAGACGTGCATTTTGAGTGTCTTCCTCATCCACCATACTGACCAGACCTTGCTCCAAGTGATTTCCACATGTTTGCACCACTCAAAGACGCAATGGTAGGAAATAAGTTCCGTTCTGATGAAGAGGTACGCCACGCGGTGCACGAGTGTTTACGCGGACTAACATGAGAATTTTTTTCTAAAGGAATTTATGCACTTTGTAAGCGCTGGAGGACTTGCATTGAGCGTGCGGGAGATTATGTTGGAAAGTGATACAGCTTTGTACCACTTCTGCATAATAAATAATATTTAAAAAATATTTTCATTTGACTCACCCTCGTATACTGGATGATTCATCCAAAACTTTGACGAGCAAGTCCCTCAAGTATTGTGAAAATAGAAAGAGCTATTGATATGCGGTTTTCACAGAATGGGTTGGAAGTCAGGGGCTCGTATTGCTAGCCAATAAACAGTTTGTAATAATACTTAGAAAGTGTATTTTTGTTCAAACACACAGTTTTTTAGATGGATAAATGCTTATTGACATTAACAAACAAAAGTAAGATAAATCGGAATGTCAATGGTGTTTGTTGCAGGACTGCAGTCCGAGTCGTTCACGAAGTATCTTATTGCGAAAAGTTTCCTCACTGACACTTGTTGGAGCCGTTCAGCCTGCTTAGTTGATAGATACGGTGTTGTTGTGTTTGCTTATATTGAGTTGTGTGTTGCTTGAGTGCATTGCTAGTCAGTTAGTGCCTGGCTGTCTACATAGTAGGTTGTGAGTGCACGGTGGGATTTACCAATGTAGAAAAAGCCGGCATGCTCATGGTGTCTGGAGAGTGCAGTATGCTCTTGTACGTTATATGCGGAAAGATATGCCAGTAGACGTCAACCATTTCGGCAGTTATTTATCAAACTCTCCAGGCATTTACGTGAAAATGATAGCGTAACATATAAACAACGCAGCAGAAGATAAGAAGTGACGAAACAAGAGGGGGGGAATTTAATGTTCTTGCTGCTGTTGCGGTTGATCCGAACGTCAGCTCCCGCACAATCGCACCAGGAAGTTGCATGACTCAGGCAAGTGTCCAGCGCATTGTCCATTGACTTATGTTCCACCCCTATCACATATCTGTCCATCAAGAACTGCATGGAAGCGATTATAAAATTTGTGTTAACTTCTATACATGGGCATTAAGACATGACACTGGAGATGTGTTATCTATCTTGTTTAGTGATGGAGCCACATTTAACAATCATGACCAGGTAAACCGCCGAAACATGCACTATTCGTCTGTTGACAGTTTTCGCTGGCTTCATCAGATGGAAGGTCATGGTCCATGCCGGTACTTATTGCAACTCACTGAAATGATTATCTGTGTTGCAGGTATGGCATACACAGCAACACCCTTAACATCAAAGTAAAAGGTGGTTATTTTGAAATAAATGTGATTTTTGTTTCAGAAATTAATGTTGAAAAAATATTTTCTTCTCGCGGAACTGTGTATTTCTAGTAAAAGCTCAGGTAAAAACTGTTTTCTGCTGAATTAGTCAGAGGAGAGAAAGTGCCACAGATTTGTTTCCATTCATTTCAGGCTCAAATTAGTGGCACAGGCTCAACCCCCCCCCCCTCTCCCCCATACGTGGTATCAATGTTCCACCACAAAAACTGTGTTACCGTCGTTGCAGATAAAAATTTCACTGACCCACTTTCTGCACAAGGATGTATGTAGCAATGTTGTAACAAAATGTGAAAGCCATACAATCATATTTCCAGAACGAGATTTTCACTCTGCAGCGGAGTGTGTGCTGATGTGAAACTTCGTAGCAGATTAAAACTAGGTTCACAGGAGAAAAAAAAGGTTCAAACGGCTCTGATCACTATGGGACTTAACTTTTGAGGTCATCAGTCCCCTAGAATTTACAACTACTTAAACCTAACTAACCTAAGGAAATCACACACATCCATACCCGAGGCAGGATTCCAACCTAAGACCGTAGCAGTTGTGTGGCTCCAGACTGTAGCGCCAAAAACCGCTCGGCCGGCTGGCTAGTTCGCAGGAGAGCTGTGAAGTTTGGAAAGTAGGAGACGAGGTACTGGTGGATGTAAAGCTGTGAGTATGGGGCGTGAGTCGTGCTTGGTTAACGCAGATGGTAGAGCACTTGCCTGTTAAAGGCAAAGGTCCTGAGTTCGAGTCTCGGGCTGGCATACAGTTTTAATCTGCCAGGAAGTTTCATAGAATCATTTGTTTGGAATCTGTATAAGAAAAACCGTACAAATCTCGCCTATTCTCGTTCTATTTCACGGTGCACATGGAAATGTCACACTGAGAAGCGCCGTCTGGTGCTGACTCTGCTGTTTGCATATGGCTATGTGGTCCTGTCAGGGTCGCCAGTTTTCCTGGATCGCAGGGTGCGCCGCCGCGACTTTCCGTCGCCCTCGTCAGCTGGCAGTGGACGCCGGCCGGCGCGTATAAATCATTGGGCGTAATTAGGGCGACGAGTGCGACTGGCGGGTCGCGTTTCAGCCCCGCTGCATATGCCACGAGCACGCCGCCGCGCGCGGACAGGCGGAAAACCTGCTCCGGCGAAAGAGCGCGCGCGCGCGCGCCCGTTGTCGGTTTCAAATCGTCTGTTCCGAAACTGAGACAGGTACTTGTTCACGCACTTGTAATTGTGCCTTTACACGAACCACACTTTTCGGCAACATGCAGCTGTCAACAATGCTGCAGTGGATGCGCCATGTGGCTAGGGCCTCCTGTCAGGTAGACTGTACGCCTGGTGCAAGTCTTTCGAGTTGACGCCACGTCGGTGACTTGAGTGTTGATGGGGATGAAATGATGATGATGATGATGATGATGATGATGATGATGACAAAACAACACCCAGTCCCTGGGTGGAGAAAATCTCCGATTCAGCCGAGAATCGAACCCAGGCCGTTAGGCATGACATTCATCACGCTGACCACTCGGCTACCAGACGGCGGACTCTGTTGCAATGTGACTGCCATACATGACAATATTGTTGCAGCCGGGCAGCACTGCATAGGGCGAGACAGTATTCCTGGTGGAACAGGCTGTTGCAGGTAGTTGCCAGGTAATTGTCCAGTTGATTCCGGTGTTATCCGCCGAGGGCGGAGAATATTTCGAATGGCCGGGCCATATGTGCGTCTTGTAACGTGACAGCCTCCTCTAGCATTACTTTTACTTAACAGTAGTTGTCGATACCAGTAGTATTATTCTAATTTTGACCAGGTCAGTATTATCTCAGCTACTTTTCTGAAAACTTTCATATAATTTTATACACAGCATCTTACACTACTTGCCATTAAAATTGCTACACCACGTAGATGACGTGCTACAGACGCGAAATTTAACCGACAGGAAGAAGATGCTGTGATATGCAAATGATTAGCTTTTCAGAGCATTCACACAAGGTTGGCGCCGGTGGCGACACCTACAACGTGCTGACATGAGGAAAGTTTCCAACCGATTACTCATACACAAACAGCAGTTGACCGGCGGTGCCTGGTGAAACGTTGTTGTGATCCCTCGTGTAAGAAGGAGAAATGCGTACCATCACGTTTCCGACTTTGATAAAGGTCGGATTGTAGGCTATCGCGATTGCGGTTTATCATATCGCGACAATGCTGCTCGCGTTGGTCGAGATACAGTGACTGTTAGCAGAATATGTAATCGGTGGGTTCCGCAGGGTAATACGGAACGCCATGCTGGATCCCAACGCCCTCGTATCACTGGCAGTTGAGATGACAGGCATCTTATCCGCATGGCTGTAACGGATCGTGCAGCCACGTCTCGATCCCCGAGTCTACAGATGGGGACGTTTGCAAGACAACAACCATCTGCACGAACAGTTCGACGACGTTTGCAGCAGCACGGACTATCAGCTCGGAGACCGTGGCAGGGGTTACCCTTGACACTGCATCACAGACAGGAGCGCCTGCGATGGTGTACTCGACGACGAACCTGGTTGCACGAATGGCAAAACGTCATTTTTCGGATGAATCCAGGTTCTGTTTACAGCATCATGATAGTCGCATCCGTGTTTGGCAACATCGCGGTGAACGCACGTTGGAAGCGTATATTCGTCATCGGTATACTGGCGTATCACCCGGCGTGACGGTATGGGGTGCCATTGGTTCACGTCTCGGTCACCTCTAGTTCGCATTGACGGCACTTTGAACAGTGGACGTTACATTTCAGACCCGTGGCTCTACCCTTCATTCGATCCCTGCGAAACCCTACATTTGAGCAGGACAATGCACGACGCATGTTGCGGGTCTTGTACGGGACCTTTCTGGATACAGAAAATGTTCGACTGCTGCCCTGGTCACCACATTCTCCAGATCTCTCACCAACTGAAAACGTCTGGTCAGTGGTGGCCGAGGAACTGTCTCGTCACAATATGCCAGTCACTACTCTTGATAAATTGTGGTATCGTGTTGAAGCTGCATGGGCAGCTGTGCCTGTACACGCCATCCAAGCTGTGTCTGACTCAATGCCCAGGCGTATCAAAGCTGTTATTACGGCCAGAGGTGGTTGTTCTGGGTACTGATTTCTCAGGATCTATGCATCCAAATTGCGTGGTAATGTAATCACATGTCAGTCCTGGTATAACGTATTTGTGCAATGAATACCCGTTTATCATCGGCATTTCTTTTCGGTGTAGCAATTTCAATGGCCGGTAGTGTAACATCAGGGGTGATGTTTCCATTGGTACAGGGAGAATCACAGTGGCATTCCATCTGCATGACACATCAAGGTGACGCAACAGTCTTTCAGATGTGTGTATGACACTGAGACAAGTGAAGGCGAAAAGCAGTTGCGTTCAACACGTCTTAAAATGTTCCTGCGTGTCAGTTTTGCGTGTGTGTGTGTGTGTGTGTGTGTGTGTGTGTGTGTGTGTGTGTGTGTGTGTGTGTGTGTTCGATGTACGCTGAGATTAACTGTATAAAATCGTAGACGGTGGAAAAGGACAGGGTGCAGCTACTGGTCCTGGGAGGGGAATGAATATTGGGAGGATTGGGGGTGCGGTATTGGCCAGCTATTGGAGGGTGGTATTAACGTCATAAACACGTCCCGGATTAATCTGTTTAAATCTGCTTTTTACGAGGAAAAAGGGAAAAAGAGGAGATTCCTCCATGGTGTTGCTGCCAGAGAAATTGCCGCTAGGCTTAATGATATATATTATGGTCGGTATATTTTTTTTTCATAAATCCGCTCCGGACAGATGCTAATAGCTTTAAAAAGACTGAATAAATAGCGTGACGCGCGGGGACCGATTCGAGTGTGGAGTCGCTCGGAAGCCAGCAAGGTTACGGTGGGAGGAGCCGGTGATACGCTCGTGCATTCGGCCAGCCAAGTGGGCAAAATGGGAAGAAAAAAAATAATAAACACGCGCGTCTGTCGGTCTTTGTATGCAGATTCCGTTATTAGGCTGGAAATTGTTCCGGTGATGCGATTTTTCCGTCAGCGGCACTGCACAGCCGGTGGTGGTGGTGGAGTGGGTGGGTGTGCGGTGTACAAAAATGCGCACTGCTTTGATAGGCGCGAAATCTAGTTAAGTCGTGCCGAGCGAGAATCAGCGTGGTGGCATACATCGGGAAAAATGGTTCCGTATTTCCGCGATATGGTACAGGTAACGTGCCATACTGTTTCTGCGCTATTCTCGCCATTTAGTAAACGTTCTGAGAGATAAGGACACAGTTAGTAGATATGCCATGATTGTATAGTAATATAGCTGTTGGTTTGTACGTAGTTCAAACCAGTAGTAAAACGGAGCGTAGCAGTCACTGAGACAAGCATTACATCTACGTCTAAGCTACACTGACGTAAAAAAAATAACAATAGAAAAACAATCAGTGTCGGAAATGAAATTTCGGAAGTACATTTCTGTAGCTAACATATTTAAATGAATAACATTGCAAGATCACAATGTAAGCTGAAGATAAGCCATTGAAAATGTGAAATGGTTCAAATGGCTCTGAGCACTATGGGACTTAACTTCTGAGGTCATCAGTCCCCTAGAACTTAGAACTACTTAAACCTAAGGACATCACACCCAACCATGCCCGAGGCAGGGTTCGAACCTGCGACCGTAGCAGCCGCGCGGTTCCGGACTGAAGCGCCTACAACCGCTCGGCCACCTCGGCCGGCACATGTAGTCTGCCGCGGTCAGTATTGGTTAAGACGTTATTAGCAATATATGGTTATTTGGACATATAGTTGAGAACAGTGTGCTATCAATTACTGAAATACGCTGTTCATTAATTTGTTGAAGAACAAAAATCATTTGTGGCTCTAAAAAGGTAACTAATTGTGCAGTTTCTCGTATTCTGCCAATAAAAAGCGAGTGGCACCCCGTATAAACAGACTGATCGGAAATTTAATCATTTCTAAAAATGCAGTTCCACGCTAAGGGTTTCTTATAGCCCCAGGATAACAGATTCAGGACCTACATGCTGTTTTCTGCGCAGGGGACAACTATAGAAGACTGCAGGTTGGTGAACATTTATTCGAACTTACGCATTCCATTGAGGACGGTGGAAGCAAACAGGCACCTCGCGTGTACTGCAGTCTCAGTGCAAATGAGATCAGTGACACGCCATCTGTGGTAACACAGAGGAGGTATGAAGGAGAGAAATATTTTGGAGGGAAGGGAGTTACGACATGCACGTATGTGTTACCTCTCTCTCTCTATCTCTCTCTCTCTCTCTCTCTCTCTCTCTCTCTCTCTCTCTCTCTCTCTCTCTCTCTCTCTCCAACTTGCCGTACGCTACTAGCGCTACTTTTACGCGACTGTCACGAAATTTCAATAGACATCATCTTTCACATGTCGAAACACGCGTGCCATCGTCCGTTTATATCGCAGAACTCCTCTTTGGATCTCTGTTGGTCCATCATGGTCAGGGGACATCGGCAGGTAAGTAATTTTCAGTGTCAATAATATTCACCAACAGCCGTATACTTCAAGATATTTTATATTATCGGGTAATGCTGAGGGTATTAGATTAGGAAATGAGACGCTTAAAGTAGTAAATGAGTTCTGTTACTTGGGGAGCAAAATAACTGATGATGGTCGAAGTAGAGAGGATATAAAATGTAGACTGGCAATGGGAAGGAAAGCGTTTCTGAAGAAGAGAAATTTGTTAACATCGACTATAGGTTTAAGCGTCAGGAAGTCGTTTCTGAAAGTATTTATATGGAGTGTGGCCAGGTATGGAAGTGAAACGTGGACGATGAATAGTTTGGATAAGAAGAGAATAGAAGCTTTCGAAATGTGGTGCTACAGAAGAATTCTGAAGATTGGATGGGTAAATCAGGTAACTAATGAGGAGGTATTGAACAGAATTGGGGAGAAGATGAGCTTCTGGCACAACTTAACTAGAAGAAGGGATCGGTTTGTAGGACATGTTCTGAGGCATCAAGGGATCACAAATTTAGCATTGGAGGGCAGCGTGGAGGGTGAAAATCGTAGAGGAAGACCAAGAGATGAATACACTAAGCAGATTCAGAAGGATGTAGCTTGCAGTAGGTACTGGGAGATGAATAAGATTGCACAGGATAGAGTAGCATGGAGAGCTGCATCAAACCAGTCTCTGGGCTGAAGACCACAACGACAACAAGAACTACAACATTTTATTCTGAAAGCAACCAGTTTCGGCATTTTATTTTGCCATCTTCAGACCCTAAACGCTTCTATCGAAATAAACTTAGTATGGCCCCATAAATCACTGCATATCGTGAATTCCAATCGTTGCTACTGCTTGCTGTAACGTCTTCGTATGAATCAATTTTATAGCTGTATGCAGTGATTTATGGCGCTATAGGACAAGTTCGTTTATTTGGATAGAAGCGTTTAGTGTCTGAAGATGGCAAAATGAAAATCCGAAACTGGTTGCTTTCAGAATAAAATAAAATATCTTTAAGTATACGGCTGTTGGTGAATTTTATTGACACTGAAAAAAAAAATTCCTCATTGGTGTCGCTATTTTCTTTTTACTGTCAGTGATTGAAGGACGGCTATTTTCGTTTCTCTAAAAAATGGAAAGTGGAAATTTATGGACAAAAGTTATGCGTGCTGAATAGTGTTTCCATTCGCACGTGGGCGCTGGTCGGAAAGCCCTGGTGCCTCCTCTGACCCGCACTGTGCGCCCGCAGGTGTGTGGCAGACGCACTGCGAAGCGATGCGGGGGCGTGCTGTGTCCGGCGAGGCGGGGGTGTTAGCGCCCAGCGCGTTGCCGGGACATGCCCGGGAGGCCTCTTCTCCACTCTGCGCCCATCCGCCGCAGCTGAACACTTGCCCACGACGACACGCCGTTCCGCGGAACCTGACAGCGCACGTGGCTTCTCGCTGCGAACGCTCTAACTCTCTTGAGACTGTCATGCAAAAACACGTGCGCAGCTGCACCTACATCTGTTCGCAGAGGTAACTTCCCAATAAACCACACGTTAATGTACGCGTGTCAGCAGAGAGACGACCAGTTGCTCGGCGAGGTGTTTGATCGTGATCCGTAGATCACCTCAGTGAGACTGTCCGCACGTTCTAAACCTGCAGGAATCAAAGCTTCCGCGTGACAACGTTTACATCTACATTTACACTCCGCAAGCCACCCAACGGTGTGTGGCGGAGGGCACTTTACGTGCCACTGTCATCACCTCCCTTTCCTGTTCCAGACTGCTGGAAAACCTCCGTGTGCGCTCGAATCTCTCTAATTTTACATTCGTGATCTCCTCGGGAGGTATAAGTAGGAGGAAGCAATATATTCGATACCTCATCCACAAACGCACACTCTCGAAACCTGGCGAGCAAGCTACACCGCGATGCAGAGCGCCTCTCTTGCAGAGTCTACCACTTGAGTTTGCTAAACATCTCCGTAACGCTATCACGCCTAGCAAATAACCCTGTGACGAAAGGCGCCGCTCTTCTTTGGATCTTCTCTATCTCCTTTGTTAACCCGACCTGGTACGGATCCCACACTGATGAGCAATACTCAAGTATAGGTCGAACGAGTGTTTCGTAAGCCACCTCCTTTGTTGATGGACTACATTTTGTAAGGACTCTCCCAATGAATCTCAACCTGCCACCCGCCTTACCAACAATTAGTTTTATATGATCATTCCACTTCAGATCGTTCCGTACGCATACCCCCAGATACTTTACAGAAGTAACTGCTACCAGTATTTGTTCCGCTATCATATAATCATACAATAAAGGATCCTTCTTTCTATGTATTCGCAATACATTACAAGGGTGTTCTATAAGTAAGGCAACAATTTTTTTTCTAGGCCAGTTTCGGTTGAATGAATGCGAAATTTTTTGTGGTATATCGTGGAATACTCCGGATTCTGACCCAGTAGTTTCATGAAGTTCCGATAGGTAGCGGCGCTATAAGTAGTCTTCAGAATGGCGTGTGTAACGGAAGTACGTTCCAAGCAGAGAGCGGTCACTGAGTCTCTTTTGGCGGAAAACCAGAACATCGCAGATATTTCATAGGCGCTTGCAGAACCTCTACGGGAACCTGGCAGCGAACAAAAGCACGTTGAGTCGTTGGGCGAGGCGTATGTCATCATCACAACAAGGTCACGCAAACCTAACCGATGTCCCGTGTGCCTGCCGGCCGCACACAGGTGTGACTCCTGCAGTGTTGGAACGTCTGGACACTCTCACTCGAGGTGATCCACGGATCACAATCGAGGACCTCGTTGCTCAACTGGACGTTCCTGTTGGTAGTGCTGACACACTCGTCCACCAATTAAAGTACCCAAAGTTGTGTCCCCGCCGGCTCCCTCACCGCCTAACATAAGACTATACAGAGCGACGAAGGATCATCTGTGTGGAATTACACTGCTGGGCATTAAAATGCCTACACCACGAAGAAATGCATGTGATAAACGGGTATTCATTGGACAAATATATTATACTATAACTGACATGTGATTACATTTTCACGCAATTCGAGTGAATACATCCTGAGAAATCAGTACCCGGAGCAACTACCACTGACCGTAATAACGGCCTTGATACGCCTGGGCGTTTAGTCAAACACAGCTTGGATGGCGTGTACAGGTACAGCTGCCCGTGCAGCTTCAACACGATACCACTGTTCATCAAGAGTAGTGACTGGCGTATTGTGACGAGACAGTTGCTCGGCCACCATTGACCAGACCTCTTCAATTGGTGAGAGATCTGGAGAATGGGCTGGCCAGGGCAGCAGTCGAACATTTTCTGTGTCCAGAAAGACCCGTACAGGACCTGCAACATGCGGTCATGCATTATCCTGCTGAAATGTAGGGTTTCGCAGGGATCGGATGAAGGGTACAGCGGCGGGTGGTAACACATCTGAAATGTAACGTCCACTGTTCAAAGTACCGTCAATGCGAACAAGAGGTGACCGAGACGTGTAGCCAATGGCACCCCCTACCATCACCCTGGGTGATACGCCAGTATGGCAATGACGAATACACGCTTCCAATGTGCGTTCACAGCGATGTAGCCAAACACAGATGCGACCGTCTTGAAGCTGTAAACAGAACCTGGATTCATCCGAAAAAAATATGACGTTTTGCCATTCGTGCACCCAGGTTCGTCATTGAGTACACCATCTCAGGCGCTCCTGTCTGTGATGCAGTGTCAAGGGTAACCGCAGCCACGGTCTCCGAGCTGATAGTCCGTGCTGCTGCAAACGTCGTCGAACTGTTCGTGCAGATGGTTGTTGTCTTGCAAACGTCCCCATCTGTTGACTCGGGGATCGAGATGTGGCTGCATGATCCGTTACAGCCATGCGGATAAGATGCCTGTCACCTCGACTGCTAGTGATACGAGGCCGTTGGGATCCAGCACGGCGTTCCGTATTACCCCCCTGAACCCACCGATTCCATATTCTGCTGACAGTCATTGGATCCCGAGAAACGCGAGCAGCAATGTCGCAATACGATAAACCACAATCTCGATAGGCTACAATCTGACCTTTATTAAAGTCGGAATGGTACGCATTTCTCCTCCTTACACGAGGCATCGCAACAACGTTTTACCAGGCAACGCCGGTCAATTGCTGTTTGTGTATGAGAAATCGGTTAGAAACGTTACTCATTCATGTCAGCACGTTGTAGGTATCGCCACCGGCGCCAACCTTGTGTGAATGCTCTGAACAGCTAATGATTTGCATATCACAGCATCTTCTTCGCGTCGGTTAAATTTCGCGTCTGTAGCACGTCATCTTCGTGGTGTAGGAATTTCAATGGCCAGTAGTGTAGAACTCGCCGCAAAGAAAACCGCCTTAGTTTTAATGAGTGCCACCCAAACTCTCGTATCATATCGCCGACACTCTCACTCCTATTGCGCGATAACACGAAACGGGTTGCCCTTCTTTGGACTTTTTCAACGTCCTCCGTGAATCCTACCTGGTAGGGATCCCACACCGCGCAGCAGTGTTCCAGGAGAGGACAGACAAGTGTAATGTAGACTGTCTCTTTAGTGGGTTTGTCGTATCTTCTTAGTGCTCTGCCAACAAAGCACAGTCTTTGTTTCGCCTTCCCCACAATATTATCTGTGTCGTCTTTCCAATTTAAGTTGCGCCTAATTGTAATTCCTAGGTAATTAGTCGAATTGACAGCCTTTAGATTTCTGCAATTTATCGTATACCCAAAATCTATCGGATTTCTTTTAGTACCCATGGGGATGACCTCGACTTTTCTTCGTTTAGTGCCAATTATATTCTTCCTGACGTCTGAGGGTATTTGTCAGATGGTCGAAGTAAAGAAGATATATAATGTAGACTGGCAATGGCAAGGAAAGCGTTTCTGAAAAAGAGAAATTTGTTAACATCGAGTATAGATTTAAGTGTCAGGAAGTCGTTTCTGAAAGTATATGTGTGGAGTGTAGCCATGTATGGAATTGAAACATGGACGATAAATAGTTTGGACAAGAAGAGAATAGAAGCTTTCGAAATGTGGTGCTACAGGAGAATGCTGAAGATTAGGTGGGTAGATCACGTAACTAATGAGGAGATATTGAACAGAATAGGGGAGAAGAGGAATTTGTGACACAACTTGACTAGAAGAAGGGATAGGTTGGTAGGACATGTTCTGAGGCATCAAGGGATCACCAATTTAGTATTGGAGGGCAGCGTGGAGGGTAAAAAATATAGGGGGAGACCAAGAGATGAATACACTAAGCAGATTCAGAAGGATGTAGGTTGCAGTAGGTACTGGGAGATGAAGAAGCTTGCACAGGATAGAGTAGCATGGAGAGCTGCATAAAACCAATCTCAGGACTGAAGACCACAGCAACAACAGTGCCAATTGCCGCTTTTCGCACCATACAGAACCGGCCGCGGTGGCCGTGCGGTTCTAGGCGCTGCAGTCCGGAACCGCGGGACTGCTACGGTCGCAGGTTCGAATCCTGCCTCGGGCATGGATGTGTGTGATGTCCTTAGGTTAGTTAGGTTTAAGTAGTTCTAAGTTCTAGGGGACTGATGACCTCAGATGTTAAGTCCCATAGTGCTCAGAGCCATTTCGCACCATACAGAAATTCTCTCTAGATCTTTCTGTAATTGGAACTGATCGTCTGATGATTTTACTAGACGGTGAATTACAGCGTCATCTGGAAACAATCTAAGGGGGCTGCTCAGATTATCACCTAGATCATTTATGTAAATCAGGAACAGGATAGGGTCTATGGCACTACCTTGCGGAACGCCAGATATCACTTTCTGTTCTACTCGATGATTTACCGTCTATCACTACGAACTGTGACCTCTCTGAGAGGAAATCACGAATCCAGTCGCACAACTGTGACGATACTCCATATGCACGCAATTCGATTAATAGTCGCTTGTGAGGAACGGTATCAAAAGCCTCTTGGAAATCTGGGAATATATCTGAGATCCCGTGTCGATAGCACTCATTACTTCATGGGAATAAAGTTTGATTCCCCATTAATCGGTAATTCTCCAGTCTTCGTTGTGATAAGAAAAACTTGGTAAAAAATCAGTCGTGTTACTTCTAGGGAGTCTTGTTTTTGGTCCGATCTAACATTGGACCAAGAAGGGTTTAGCTCCCCGTGGGCATTGAGCTAAAAAGGACCATCAGGTCATCTGGATGACTGTGGGGAAGGGACTAGGGTGCACCCCTTCGCTAGCCGCTGCCTGCGGTAACACGCCACGTCAGAGGTGCGGTGTAATGTGTACAGGGGGCGGTTCGGAATGCTGACACCGCACGATGTGAAGTGCGGACAATGGATTGCTGGTCGCGGTCGGAGGTCGATACATCAGCCGAGTCGACTTGGCCCCGTGGGCTGGCCGCGCGGTTAATTACGACGCTGAAAAACAAGCGCGCGTCGCGTCGCCGGGAACAGTTGACACTCGTTATGCTCCGGCTGACAGACGAGGGTCGCGCGGGGGTGGGGGCGCCGCTTTCATCCGCTCCCTACCTGACTCCCCTGAGCTCTCCTCAAATCTCTCATCCCTTCCCACGAATCCCCGCTTCTTTCGGTGTATTTTACATGCTCGAGGTCACACAAATAGATTCTTACTGGTTAAAAATCCTTAGCGAGTCGTTTTCTGATAAATGTGAATGTCGTGTGACTAGGGCCTCCAGTCGCGTAGACCGTTCGCCGGATGCAAGTCTTTCGATTTGACGCCACTTCGGCGACTTGCGCGTCGATGGGGATGAAATGATGATGATTAGGATAACACAACACCCAGTCCCTGAGCGGACTCAGCCGGAAATCGAACCCCGGCTCTTAGGACTGTCTCCCACGCCCGGGATCCCGGGTTCGATTCCCGGCGGGGTCAGGGATTTTCTCTGCCTCGTGGTGGCTGGGTGTTGTGTGCTGTCCTTAGGTTAGTTAGGTTTAAGTAGTTCTAAGTTCTAGGGGACTGATGACCTAAGATGTTAAGTCCCATAGTGCTCAGAGCCTTAGGACTGTCGTTCTACCGGGGGGCAGACCGTTTTCTGATGATCTGTGTAAAAACGAAGGCGAAAAAGGTGGTAGGAAAAAACTGCTGGAAACAAAATTTCAAATCAAACAAACTTCTCTAATATTACTAAACGTTGAACCGTGTACTTTCAGAACCTTTTCTTAAGAATATACTTTACTTACTAGCGATTCATCAAGAACATTAACATATTTAATCACACTGTGTGAGCGTGGAAGTAGTTGCCAGTGGGTAACTGACAAAAACAAATCAAATTTCTTTTAATAAATGGAAATTTTATTCCCAAAAGCCTTTGTTTTTTTAGAAACAGATTTAAAATTATAGTCAGAAAGCACCCTCTAAATATCAAGTTACAATTTATTCAGAGGCAGAAAGAATAAATTTTTGACAGTATGAGTTTTCGGGCTGAGAACCTTGCCGCTCCCTTTTGACACGGCCGTAGTCACGACCACTCACAACATCCTCTGAAAGACTACGCTGGTGCAAATCTGCAACACACAAGATTACTTTCAACTAAAACTTTTAACAACTCACACAAGCACATAAACTATACACCTGTAGGAGGGATGGAAATGGTACAAAACACTAACATTAAAAGATTAACTTGCCACCGAAGGTGGAACTTGATTTTTAAAAAAAGGTCTTACGGTGGAAGGGTGGCAACTTTATATACTAAAATGAACATTTAAATAAAAACCCATCAAATGAAATGTAGTCTTACATAAAATATACGAGGTTGGCCAAACATGCTTTACATTACACATATACCGCCTCTCAAGATGATAGGCAAGATGAAAACATATTTCAGGAATTCGGCCGTTACACTTCAAGCAATAAATTCGTTAACACCGAATCCGACAAGCGTGACAGAGGCAGCTATTAACGTACGACAGACAGACAGAAATACACTAACTGCCTAACAAATGCGGACGAGTAACTGACCCAGACTCACTCCGACTGACCAACTGACCGCCTAGTGAGCTCGTAGCGCCCCTTAAATGCACGCGAACAGGCGACCTTTCCCCTTTCACACCAGAGGGAGACACCAAAGCTGCGATTGCCACAGCGGCGCCACCGCCAGAAACGGAGGGCGACTGCTTCACACTACGCGCTGCGGCGCGCTCTTCAAAACAGCAATTTTTTTACCACGGCTCACACGTACTTGAATATGTAACACAGTTCTACGGTGTTCCCGGTTTCATCCTGTGTTCTCCCATTTCGCCATATTAGGCCACGTCTAGTATTGGCGAGCATGATTATTTTGGTTGTACGGGTGTTACGGTGTATGGACACACAATGTTACATCGACGTAGTCAGCTCGAAATCTTTGAAAACGGTACACTCACTAATCAATGCTATTGTGACACTACGGGGACGACCTAAGGATCTGTTGTATCTTACCAGGCATCCGGTTCCAACTAAACACTTACTCCACTCATAAATAGTAGGACTACTGGTAGGATCTTCGCTACACTCTCTGCGAAAATTACGTTGCATAGCTGTAGCAGATTTTGTCTCTTCAAACCAAAACAGACAACCAACACGCTCTGGACTGGCAAAGGCAGCCGTCTTTGCTGCCACAGCCGCTAGAGTTTGGAGTGGCGCGAGTATGTAGCAGCATACCACGTAAGTCAAAACGTGATCTACGCATTATATCTCACCTGTGTTAGGACAATGGCTATGAAAAAAGTCGTGAATTATGTTCACAATATCACTGTATTTATCCAAATTGTCAACCCCCTGAAACAATACACAGCTGAAATCGTTGAAAAGCTCTTTTGAAACAGTCCTTTTTTGGAACTGAATTTCGTATTGCAGTACAATTAAGGTGGATGTCCTTAAGTGCACCATAACGATGTCCTTTTGTTGCCAACTTCAATTTGGAGAACACCCAGAAGTTGGGTCGAGCTAAATGCACCGAACACAGTGGGTGATCCAAGACTGTGATCCATCTGCTGGGCCGCGCGGGATTAGCCGAGCGGTCTAGGGCGCTGCAGTCATTCACTGTGCAGCTGATCCTGGCGGAGGTTCGAGTCCTCCTTCGGGTGTGTGTGTGTGTGTGTGTGTGTGTGTGTGTGTGTGTGTGTGTGTGTGTTTGTCCTCAGGGTAATTTAGGTTAAATAGTTTGTAAGCTTAGGGACTCATGGCCTTAGCAGTCCCATAAGATTTCACACACATTTGAACATTTTGAACCATCTGCTGGCCAGAAAGTTGCTCGCAACCTTTGCTTTTTAGGCTACGGCGTTTTCGTGGAGTACCAACCGGGAAACTGCCTATAGCTATTCGATTCGTATTCGACGAGTCCTCCCCCACGAACGCTGGAGGTCAAAAAACATGGTGCTGTTTCTCTGCTCCACCTCCATTTTCCGACTAGTGTTGGAGACATAGTGTCACAGGCATTGCCAGGACACTGCTGCATCCTGACTTTCTGCTGACCTGTTGCTGAAACTTCGAGGATGGTAACGCCACAATTCCCCACGCGATGGCATTGCACACGACACCTATTCCCAGATGCGGATACGGGCAACCATCAGCTGTGTAATGGAATGACGTTAATGAAAATTTGTGCTGGACGGGGATTCGAACCCGGACTCACGCTCGTCGCTTTACCTTTAGGCTACTTGAGCAGCACTCACAGCCAGACCCCAAACTTCCAGATGTTGCCAACCTCGTGTCTACAACTGGCACAAATTTTCATTGTGGTCATTCCATTATACAGCTGACGGTTACACATATTCGCAACTAGGAATAGGGCAAATCTGGGAAAGGAGCCGCCTGCGGTGTGGACAGCGAACCCCCGTATCGCCACTGCAGTTGCTCAGTGGATGCCAGGCTATTATAAAAGCGTTTGCGTTTCACTCGAGACCGTTTTACATAATCTCTGGAGAAATAAATGAAGTAAGTCTACAAATACACCTTCAAAACCTTTTTAGCGTCACGATTAGTTCTTAGTCTATGCTAAATAGTCAAATAATTCCAAATTTTTGAATAGTTGTATTGGCAGTAATTTCTATTGTGTGTGTTTTGATTCTAGTACGGCCATCTTGGCTATCATGTTCATGAATTCATAAGATGCGGCGTCAGTCCCCTACAGATCGGGATACTTGCCGCAATGAAATCCGATCCGATCCGGCACATATGCCGTCCATGTTTTCGTTAGATATACCTCCCGCACAAATCAAATAACAGTTTTAGATAAGTGAAAACATTTCTGTTTTGTTTGTATTTTCTTTCAAATGACTTAGCATTCGCAGCGTTTCAGATCCTGACGACACGGATAAAGACACAAAAGAATCAAACAAGCATCCCTAGATATGTGTAAGGTGTGCGGAAAGTTATATCTGAAAACAGTCAAAAAAACTACGCAAATGGTTCAAATGGCTCTAAGCACTATGGGAGTTAACATCTGAGGTCATGAGTCCCCTAGAACTACTTAAACCTAACTAACCTAAGGACATCACACACATCCATGCCCGAGGCAGGATTCGAACCTGCGACCGTAGCGGTCGCGCGGTTCCAGACTGTAGCGCCTAGAACCGTTCGGCCTCCCAGTCCGGCTGTGCTTTAGCGTTACACTAAAAAAATAAAAATAAATGTATGTCATAGACAATTGGTCTATTAAGTTGTACAGAAAAAAGTTTTATTGAAAGTGCGCCATGGCACTTTACATACGCGATTTTGAAAATTTGCATCATCCCTCTCGGATTTACCTTACATTTCATGTGTTTCATAGGGATTGTAGTCGCTGCAGAGCATGTTCCTCCAAACATACATGCATAACACTCCATCGTAATCCGGAAACCATAGGCACTGCACAGTATCGCAAATATCATAGATAAAAAGATGTTCAAATGTGTGTGAAATCTTATGGGACTTAACTGCTAAGGTCATCAGTCCCTAAGCTTACACACTACTTAACCTAAATTATCCTAAGGACAAACACACACACCCATGCCCGAGGGAGGACTCGAACCTCCGCCGGGACCAGCCGCAGAGTCCATCACTGCAGCGCCATAGACCGCTCGGCTTATCATAGATAGAATTGCAAGTACCTGCCGGGGTGACCGAGCGGTTCTAGGCGCTTCAGTCCGGAACCGCGCAGGTTCGAATCATGCCTCGGGCATGGATGTGTGTGATGTCTTCAGGTTAGTTAGGTTTAAGTAGTTCCAAGTTCTAGGGGACTGATAACCTCAGATGTCAAGTCCCATAGTGCTCAGAGCCATTTGAACCAGTTTTTTTTTTTTTTTTTTTTTTTTTTTTTTTTTTTTTTTTTTTTTCCACATAAGCCGTCCTGACGGAACTGGGACACAACGTGTATTTTTCTTCAAGATGACGCAGAGACTAAATCTGTAAGCTATGTATGAATTTTCAGGACTGTAGTCCTTTCCTGATACACCCTGTATTGTACGAGAATTAACGTCATGAAGCAAAATTTTAACAGAAATTTTACGTCTGCACGGCGGTCGTATCTCATCAGCGATATCTCCATCTGATTTGCAGACACACGCCGAACGCCGGCGAACTAATGAACAATAAGCGGACGCGCTAAAATCCCTTTATGGCGGAATCAGATTATCAGCCGCGGCGGCGCGTCGCTACATTTTATGAGGCGCGCAGACTGATTGTTAAAACAGTAACGGACACCGAAAACAGGGCCAAAAAAATATGGGGGGGTGCGGGTGGCCCACGGGAGGGGGCGTTGGGTAGGTATGGCACCGGGGGTTGGCGGTGGGGGTGGTTGGCTGTTTCCATTCGTCGTGTGCAGTCGTCGCCTGTCACAGAGCCGTAACGACTGCCAACTGTGCTACGGAGCGGAATAAAAAAAACTGTCTGGGCCACAAAAAGGGGAATAATAATAACAAAAAGCGGGTAAAAAATAAAACGGTAGGATGGTGAGGGGTGGGCAAGGGGGGGGGGAGACAGCAGCGTCATTCCAGCGTTTTTTGTGGCGCCGTAATTAGTTGCCTACCTTCACCGCGGGAGGCAGCACCGCCACCAGGAGTCAGAGATGACGTCCTAATCTCTCCCTGGCGAGCGCGCAGCTGCCGACCTGTCCGAGCGCTGCGAGATTATTTCCACTGCGTGAAAGGTGGCTGCAGGAGATCCAGATAAGCCGAAAGGCTGCGGCATGAAAGTTTCAAACTAAAAACGTTAAGCAGGTTGTTACAAACATACCGGGTGATCAAAATGTCAGTATAAATGTGAAAACTGAATAAATCACGGAATAATGTAGATAGAGAGGTACAAATTGACACACATGCTTGGAATGACATGGGGTTTTATTAGAACCAAAAAAAATGCAAAAGTTCAAAAAATGTCCAACATGGCGCTTCATCTGATCAGAATAGCAATAATTAGCATAATAGCTAGATTAAGGAAAGGCAAATCAACATTTCTAGCACTTGTAGACTTAGAGAAAGCTTTGGACAGTGTTGACTGGAATACTCTGTTTCAAATTCTAAAGGTGGCAGGAGTAAAATACAGGGAGCGAAAGGCTATTTACAATTTGTACAGAAACCTGAGGGCAGTTATAAGAGTCGAGGGACATGAGAGCGAAGCAGCGGTTGGGAAGGGAGTGAGACAGGGTTGTAGCCTGTCCCCGATGTTATTCAATTTGTATATTGAGCAAGCAGTAAAGGAAACAAAAGAAAAATTCGAAGTAGGTACTAAAATCCATGGAGAAGAAATAAAAACTTTGAGGTTCGCCGATGACATTGTAATCTGTCAGAGACAACAAAGGACTTGGAAGAGCAGTTGAACGGAATGGACAGTGTCTTGAAAGGAGGGTATAAGATGAACATCAACAAAAGTAAAACGAGGATAATGGAATGTAGTCGAATAAAGTCGGGTGATGCTGAGGGAATTAGATTAGGAAATGAGACACTTAAAGTAGTAAAGGAGTTTTGCTATTTGGGGAGCAAAATAACTGATGATGGTCGAAGTAGAGAGGATATAAGATGTAGACTGGCAATGGCAAGGAAAGCGTTTCTGAAGAAGAGAAATTTGTTAACATCGACTATAGGTTTAAGTGTGAGGAAGTCGTTTCTGGAAGTATTTGTATGGAGTGTACCCATGTATGGAAGTGAAACATGGACGATAAATAGTTCGTGCAAGAAGAGAATAGAAGCTTTCGAAATGTGGTGCCACAGAAGAATGCTGAAGATTAGATGGGTTGATCACATAATTAATGAGGAGGTATTGAATAGATTTGGGGAAAAGAGGAGTTTGTGGCACAACTTGACAAGAAGAAGGGACCGGTTGGTAGGACATGTTCTGAGGCATCAAGGGATCACAAATTTAGCATTGGAGGGCAGCGTGGAGGATAAAAATCGTAGAGGGAGACCAAGAGATGAATACACTAAGCAGATTCAGAAGGATGCAGGTTGCAGTAAGTATTTCGAGATGATGAAGCTTCCACAGGATAGAGTAGCATGGAGAGCTGCATCAAACCAGTATCAGGACTGAAGACAACAAGAACAACAGCATAACAAAGTAAGACAAAGCAAAGATAATGCTCTTTACAGGAAATGCTCAATATGTCCACCATCATTCTTCAACAATAGCTGTTGTCGAGGAATAATGTTGTGAACAGCACTGTAAAGCATGTCCGGAGTTATGGTGAGGCATTGGCGTCGTATGTTGTCTTCCAGCATCCCTAGAGATGTCGGTCGATCACGATACACTTGCGACTTCAGGTAACCCCAAAGCCAGTAATCGCATCGACTGAGGTCTGGGGACCTGGGAGGCCAAACATGACGAAAGTGGCGGCTGAGCACACGATCATCACAAAACGACGCGCGCAAGAGATCTCTCACGCGTCTATCAATATGAGGTGTTTTTTTTTGTTCTAATAAAACCCCATGTCATTCCAAGCATGTGTGTCAATTTTTACCCCTCTATCTACATTATTCGGTGGTTTATTAAGTTTTCAAATTTATACTGACTTTTTGATTACCCGGTATTAATCATACCCTCTTGACTCGGAATGTAGCACGTACGCTACATCGGAATTTTAATTTTTTTCAACTCGGGGAATAAGCGTAACTTGCAGTACCTAATTGTAACACATACTTTACATCGTGTGCTTTCACCACATCACTTTTTTCCGCCTCTACACGTTCCCAGTAGGTTGCGCCAAATGCTTAAAAAAGGTGTTCATTTAAGTGTCAGCACGTCTTCGAAAAATAAAGGTTATAGCAGTGGGACTATATTTGGTAACTACTTATATTTTAACGTTCCCGTGACATTGTTCTCCTAAGTTTTAAGTTTCTAATATTGAATTTTCCGGATGTTGCACATATTTTAATTATTTTCTAAACTAAATAGTTTTCAATTTAATTTTATACATATTTTGCAGCTTCAAACGTGACTGTACTCAATACACTCGAGGTATAAATTTTAAAAAAACGCCTTCAGTCACGAAAAATTCTGACTGAAGGCGGTCTTTTTTTAAATTCATACCTCGAGTGTAAATAGTTTTCAGTTTGAACATTTCTAAAAAATTTTATGAAGCGCACCAATTTTTTTAATGTCAGTATTTCAATCTTAAACTCAGGAGCCAGAAGAACTGGGTTTGGTCCCATAGGAACTACCGAAAGAACTGGAACACCTGCCTAATATCGTGTAGGGCTCCCGCGAGCATGCAGAAGTACCTCAACACGGCATGGCATATTCTCGACTAATGTTTGAAGTAGTGCTGTAGGGAACTGACACCATGAATCCTGCAGGGCTCCCCATAACTCCGTAAGACTACGAGGGTCTGGAGATTTCTTCTGAACAGAACGTTTGTAAGGCAGCCCAGATATGCTCAGTAATGTTTGGAGAGTTTGTTGGCCAGCGGAAGTGTTTAAACTCAGAGGAGTGTTCCTGGAGCCACTCGGTAGCAATTCTAAACGTGCGGGGTGTCGCATTGTCCTGCTGGAATCGCCCAAGTCCGTTGAAATGCACAATGGACATGAATTGACGCAGGTGATCAGACAGGATGGTTACGCACGTGTCACCTGTCAGAGTGTTATCTAGACTTATCAGGGGGTCACATATCACTCCAACTTCACACGCCTCACGCCATTATAGAGCCTCCCACAGGTAGAACAGTTCCCTATTGACATGCATTTCGGCACCGAAGGCCAAATGGATGATGTTTCGTTGAATGGTTCGCGCGCTGACGTTGATGGTCCAGCACTGAAATGTGCAAGGAGTTTGCAGCAGGTTTGCACTTCTGACATGTTGAAAGATTCTCTTCAGTCGTCGTTGGCCCCGTCCGTGCAGGATCTTTTGCCGGCCGCAGCGATGTCGGTGATTTGATGTTTTATCGGATTCTCCATATTCAGGTACACTTGTGAAATGGTCTTACGGGAAAATCTCCACTTCATCGCTACCTCGGAGAGGCTGTGTCCCATCTCTCGTGCACCGACTGTAACACCACGTTCAAACTCACTTAAATCTTGATAACCTGCCATTGCAGCAGGAGTAACCGATCTAACAACTGCGCCAGACATTTGTTGGCTTATATAGGCGTTGCCGACTGCAGCGTCGTATTCTGCCTGTTATGTTTACATATCTGTGTATTTGAATACGCATGTCTATACCAGCTTCTTTGACGTTTCAGTGTATTTTGCCCAAGAACAATGTGTTGAACAACAATATAAAATTTCCATTTACAAAGTCTAAGGTGTGGAGAGTATTTCGCAGGTATCTTCTTAATTGCCCCTTTGTCCTGGGTAACCCTGTGCCTTCTCTACATTCCTCCACCATCCATTTCTGTTCCTAGTATTTGCGGTCCGTTCTCCTTCCCTGAGGCCTTTTTCTCTGTATCCCTGTTGATATCATCCTACCATCTTGTCCGCAGCATTGCTCAGAACCTTCACCCACCACGGATCCTCAGAATGCTACCCGCGCTAATCTTTCCTCTTCCTTCGGACATGTCCGATAGAACAAACACCATAGCCATATAAATATATAGTTCTGTCAATACCGGCCATGACCATCTTCTTCTGTGCGGATGCACACACATTCCCCGAAGTCTTACGGGACTTGGCCAGCCGGAGTGACCGAACGGTTCTAGGCGCTACAGTCGGGATCCGTGCTACCGCTACGGTCGCAGGTTCGAAGCCTGCCTCGGGCATGGATGTGTGTGATGTCCTTAGGTTAGTTAGGTTTAAGTAGTTCTAAGTTCTAGGGGACTGATGACCACAGATGTTAAGTCCCATAGTGCTCAGAGCCATTTGAACCATTTGTTAAGTCCCATAGTCCTTAGAGCCATTTGAACCATTTGATTTTTTGACTTGGTCAGAATGTCTTCCACGAGTAATGAGTGTGTTGGGTAGGGACACTACGAATGTAGTGTGTGGACATACGAGGTGAGAATGTGGGTCTCGCGGGAGGCGTGCGCGAGATAGTCCCTGCAGTCGCGCTATCCTCTGTGCCCTCGGTGGGTCAGATGGAGAGAGCGTCCGCCATGTAAGCAGGAGATCCCGGGTTCGAGTCCCGGTCGGGGCACACATTTTCACCTGTCCCCGTTGATACATATCAAGGCCCGTTGGCAGCTGAAGGTATTAATATAATTTTAATTCGAATAACAGTCTCGGTTTCCTGTCTCACAAGAAAACATCATTAATCTAATGTCTTATATTAGGCAAAAAAAAGCAAACATGCAAAACATCGGCCCCAGCAATACAATATTTGTCATCTCTCTGGTAGTGTAATGTTACGATCTTCTCACAAGGGAACCTCCCCATCGCACCCCCCTCAGATATAGTTATAAGTTGGCACAGTGGATAGGCCTTGAAAAACTGAACACAGATCAATCGAGAAAACAGGAAGAAGTTGTGTGGAACTATGAAAAAAATAAGCAAAATATAGAAACTGAGTAGTCCATGCCCAACATAGGCAACATCAAGGATAACGTGAGCTCAGGAGCGCCGTGGTTTTCTCGACTGATCTGTGTTCAGTTTCTGGAGGCCTATCCACTGTGCCAAATTATAAGTAAATCTGAGGGGAGTGCAGCTTTTAAACTTCCGCGAACACCGGATGTTTATCACTTGCTCCGCGCCGTTAATCCGCTTACTGCCCGCGCGCGAAATACTAGACAGTGGAGTAAGTACGAGGTTTGTGAAACATCATTTTGACTTGGTAACATGCTTTGTTCATTATGTCTGAGTCCGCGGTTCATAACTGTAGCTGAACCAGGTATTTATTTTCTTTAAACATTTCTATGTTGAGATTCACAAATATACAGGGCTATTACAAATGATTGAAGCGATTTCATAAATTCATTGTAGCTCCATTCATTGACATATGGTCACGACACACTACAGATACGCAGAAAAACTCATAAAGTTTTGTTCGGCTGAAGCCGCACTTCAGGTTTCTGCCGCCAGAGCGCTCGAGAGCGCAGTGAGACAAAATGGCGACAGGAGCCGAGAAAGCGTATGTCGTGCTTGAAATGCACTCACATCAGTCAGTCATAACAGTGCAACGACACTTCAGGACGAAGTTCAACAAAGATCCACCAACTGCTAACTCCATTCGGCGAAGGTATGCACAGTTTAAAGCTTCTGGATGCCTCTGTAAGGGGAAATCAACGGGTCGGCCTGCAGTGAGCGAAGAAACGGTTGAACGCGTGCGGGCAAGTTTCACGCGTAGCCCGCGGAAGTCGACGAATAAAGCAAGCAGGGAGCTATACGTACCACAGCCGACGGTTTGGAAAATCTTACGGAAAAGGCTAGAGCAGAAGCCTTACCATTTACAATTGCTACAAGCCCTGACACCCGATGACAAAGTCAAACGCTTTGAATTTTCGGCGCGGTTGCAACAGCTCATGGAAGAGAATGCGTTCAGTGCGAAACTTGTTTTCAGTGATGAACCAACATTTTTTTATTAATGGTGAAGTGAACAGACACAATGTGCGAATCTGGGCGGTAGAGAATCCGCACGGATTCGTGCAGAAAATTCGCAATTCACCAACAGTTAACGTGTTTTGTGCAATCTCACGGTTTAAAGTTTACGGCCCCTTTTTCTTCTGCGAAAAAAACGTTACAGGACACGTGTATCTGGACATGCTGGAAAATTGGCTCATGCCACAACTGGAGACCGACAGCGCCGACTTCATCTTTCAACAGGATGGTGCTCCACCGCACTTCCATCAGGATGTTCGGCATTTCTTAAACAGGAGATTGGAAAACCGATGGATCGGTCGTGGTGGAGATCATGATCAGCAATTCGTGTCATGGCCTCCACGCTCTCCCGACTTAACCCCATGCGATTTCTTTCTGTGTGGTTATGTGAAAGATTCAGTGTTTAAACCTCCTCTACCAAGAAACGTGCCAGAACTGCGAGCTCGCATCAACGATGCTTTCGAACTCATTGATGGGGACATGCTGCGCCGAGTGTGGGAGAAACTTGATTATCGGCTTGATGTCTGCCGAATCACTAAAGGGGCACATATCGAACATTTGTGAATGCCTAAAAAAACTTTTTGAGCTTTTGTATGTGTGTGCAAAGCATTGTGAAAATATCTCAAATAATAAAGCTATTGTAGAGCTGTGAAATCGCTTCAATCATTTGTAATAACCCTGTAGTGCAAATGAAGAAACTACTATGTAGCGTAGGGCTGTTCATTTATCAACACAACTGTTTTGCATTATTTTCTTTGTATTTTAAAAAAATGTTCAAATGTGCGTGAAATCTTATGGGACTGAACTGCTGAGTTCATCAGTCCCTAAGCTTACACACTACTTAAACCGAAATTATCCTAAGGACAAACACACACACACACACACACCCATGCCGAGGAAGGACTCGAACCTCCGCGCGTCTTGGATTTTAAAGCTGACGCTGTGAGCGTGAAGTACATTTCAAGGAGATACGCTATTTTTCAGCATGACTGGCATGATTAAATTATTAATTGAAAATCATTAATTTCATTTTTTCATTTCAATAAGTCTTTAATAATTTAGGTTTCTTAACTTTGATTTTGGAGCGTATATATACTCATTAGGCAAAGCATTTGACGACCTGCTGAATAATTTGTTTGTCGGTCTTTGGAACAAAGTACATCACAGATACTACCTATCAGGGATCCGACAGTTTGTTGTTAGGTTTGTACAGTTATGCGGTTTCAGATGTCTACGCACAGGTCGTGTAATTCGGGTAAATAACAGGCCGCTGATTGCGTACGCAGTGATAGCACCCCATAGCGACCCATATGGTTTCTACAACAGGTACATTGGGCGAATTTGGTCGCCGAGACATCAACGTGAGTTCACCATAATGCTCCTCAAACCATGTAGCACGGTTCTGGCTCCGAGACAAACACACTTATACTGCTGGAAGATGACATCATCGTCGGGGAAGGTAGTTCGCAGCTGCCAGTGTGTGTACGATTACTACCGCAGGTGCATGCCAGTGCAGGAGAATGTCTCCGATAGGATAATTGTACTGTATGTTAACCGGGAACCTAGAAACGACGGAGAGGCTCCGTCCCAGTCGCAGCCTCAGTGGTCCAGTGGTCCACAACCGCACGACTACTACCGCAGTCCACTTCACCCCTCCGCCGCCCCACACCGAACCCAGGGTTATTGTGCGGTTCGGCCCCCGGTGGACCCCCACCCCCAGGGAACGTCTCACACCAGACGAGTGTAACCCCTATGTTTGCGTGGTAGAGTAATGGTGGTGTACGCGTACGTGGAGAACTTGTTTGCACAGCTATCGCCGTCATAGTGTAGCTGGGGCAGAATAAGGGGAACCAGCCCGCATTCGCCGAGGCAGATGGAAAACCGCCTAAAAACCATCCACAGACTGGCCGGCTCACCGGACCTCGACGCAAGTCCGCCGGGCGGATTCGTGTCGGGGACCAGGCGCTCCTTCCCAATCCGGAAAGCCGTGCGCTAGACCGCACGGCTAACCGGGCGGGCGATAGGATAATACTGCTCCCGCCAACCTGCACCCGTGGCGCGCTGCACGTTTCTAGCTGCCGTTCACGTCGATGGCGGCGTTTGTGGAGACGACCATTGACCTATTCTAGCAAAAATGTAATTCACGCGAGGATCCGACACGTTTCAATTGATCGACGGTCGAACCCCGATGATCCAGTGCCCACTGCAGTCGTAAATGACTACGTCGTTGGGTCAGCATGTGAACACGCAGGGATGATCTGCTGCGGAGCTCCATGTTCAACAATGAACTACGAGTGGTGTGCTCCGAAACACTTCTTTGTGCACCAGCATTGTGCTGTTTAGGCAGACATGCCACAGATCACCATCTACCACACTTTACACAGCAGACAAGTCTCCGAACCCCACGTTCTGGGCCGGCCGGAGTGGCCGTGCGGCTGTAGGCGCTACGGTCTGGAACGGAGCGACCGCTACGGTCGCAGGTTCGAATCCTGCCTCGGGCATCGATGTGTGTGATGTCCTTAGGTTAGTTAGGTTTGATTAGTTCCCCATCGCACCCCCGTCAGATTTAGTTATAAGTTGGCACAGTGGATAGGCCTTGAAAAACTAAACACAGATCTATCAAGAAAACAGGAAGAAGTTGTGTGGAACTATGAAAAAAATAAGCAAAATATACAAACTGAGTAGTCCATGAGCGAGATAGGCAACATAAAGGAAAGTGCGAGCTCAGGATCGCCGTGCTCCCGTGGTTAGCGTGAGCAGCTGTAGAACGAGAGGTCCTGTGTTCAAGTCTTTCCTTGAGTGAAGAGTTTAACTTTTTATTTTCAGACAGTTATTATCTGTAACCAGTGTCGTATAGAATATATCAGACGTGTTTTCCTGTGGAGGACCTATGACCTTGCGATCAAATGTTTTCGGTTCCCATTGGAGAGGCACGTCCTTTCGTCTACTAATCGCACGGTTTTGCGGTGCGGTCGCAAAACACAGACGCTAAATTTATTACAGTGAACAGAGACGTCAATGAACGGAAGGGCAGATCACAACTTTGCGAAAATAAATAAAGTAAACCTTTCACTCGAGGGAAGACTTGAACCAAGGACCTCTCGTTTCACAGCTGCTCACGCTAATCACGGGACCACGGCGCTCCTGAGCTCACACTGTCCTTGATGTTGCCTATCTTGCACATGGACTACTCACTGTATATTTTGCTTATTTTTTCATAGGTCCACACAACTTCTTCCTGTTTTCTCGATTGATCTGTGTTCAGTTTTTCAAGGCCTATCCACTGTGCCAACGTATAACTAAATCTGAGGGGGGTGCGATGGGGAGGTTCCCTTGTAACTTCTAGGCGGCTGATGATCTCAGACGTTACGTCGCATAGTGCTCAGAGCCATTTGAACCATGTGAACCCATGTTCTGGGAAGAGTCGTGGACGTCCAACCATTTAGCGCTTAGTGGTAGTTCCGCTGTCCACCTACCTCATTCCTCAGATGCTCACGACAGTAGCACGTGGACATTCGACCAGCTTCACCCGTTTTCTAGATAATCGTTCACAGGCTCTGCGCAATAATAGTCTGCCCTTTGACAAAGTCGCTTTTCTCAGTGTATTTCCGCATCTGCAGCCCATATCTTCGCTAGAGTGATCCCTCGTCTGTGTCTGCTCCACTCACCTACTTCTGGTAGCGTATCACCTTCCCACAACCCACTAGGCGCCATACGACGCCATGGCGGGCAGTGGTCACAAATTATGCACTGCGAATATGGGGATCGTTTAGCTGACGAGAGAGCATTACGGAGATACAAAACAAACTCCACTGGCAGACATTACAAGAGAGGCGTTGTGCATCACAGAAAGATTTACTATTGAAATTTCAGGATAGCTCTTTTCAGGACAACATATTACTTTCCCCCACATACATCTCGCGTATTGGCCACGAGGAGAAAATTCGAGAAAGTGGAGCCAATACAGAGGCTTACCGAGAATCATTCTTCCCACGCACTATTGGCCAGTGGAGTAGGGTGGGACGGATCATATTGTGGTACCGAAAGTACCCGCCGCCACACACCATTAGGTGGCTTGCGGGGTGTGATGTAGATGTAGATCCCTTTATTTCCTGTCATCTATCTTATCGTTTCGGCTGTGAAAATTTGTTTTCGTATGTACGCATAACTGCAACCCATTAAAATTGCCGTACTTGGGCTGGTGTTGAAGAACTCGTCAATTTGCGGTTCTGCCGTTGGAGTTTGTCGCAGACGCGAGTGCCCGGCTACCACTGCGCAGAGGAAGGAGCGCCGGTTTGGCTTGTTATAGCACCCACGTCGCGCGGGCCTCCACTGTGTGCCGATTAACTCGCGGGCCCATCGCTGACGGTTATTTAGAGCAATCCAGCGTCCGGACCGCCATCAGCTCATCTATCTTGCTCGCGCATCGTTAATTAGCGCCAAATTCGAGGGACGCTGTCAAAATCTGGAAGGCCAGAACAAAAGAACACGGCCGCGCGCGCATTTTTCCCGCGCTAATTAGTTGCTCACCTCTGCCACCAGCGGCAGCACCGCGGTGCGTAACAAGCACCCCCCGCCACTCGCCTAATCTGCGGTCCCATTTCCCTCACCGCCGAACCCCCCCCCTTCCCCCCCCCCCTCTCTCTCTCTCTCTCTCTCTCTCTCTCTCTCACTCTCTCACTCACTCTACCCTTTTAGCCTTTCGATTCACCCCTGCACCCCTCCAACCTTACCCCCACCTCCTCCCAACTCTTTCAGCAGCAGTCCACTCGGCCCAAAAACACGAAATGATTGATTATCTCTGGCGCGGGCCGGAATCAAATGATGTGTATCGCTTGGCCGCTAACGCCCCCGGGCTCGCTAACCACCAACCTCTCTCTCTCTCTCTCTCTCTCTCTCTCTCTCTCTCTGTGCCCTCTTTTTATTTTTTTCACCCCTCTTCCCCATTGGTTCCTTTATTATAACCCATTTTCGTGTTTTTTTTTTTTTTTTTTTTCGCCGGTCGCTGCTCGTCTGGCGTGTTACGTCATAATAACACGCAGGCTGCTGTGTTATTGTCGTGTGCGATGCGTTGTTACAGCGCTTGGACAGTGTTTTGCCGATGTGTGTGTGTGTGGGAGGTGGGTGTTGGTGGGGGGGGGGGGGGGGGCTGCGAGATGTGTACCGGGGGTAATTTTCGATATTCGGCCGCCGCCACTCATTACAATCTGCGCAGTCATTAGCAGGGCCGATGAGATCGCACATTACCGGCCGTGCTGTGGTTCCGCTGCAAACACTTCCTCACTAGCAGCAGACTTCACTGATCCCACCTGGATCTCTTACACACAGCGTATTTTCTTTCATTCGTGTCAGAAGCGTCGCTCCAAAGATTCTTCTTCTTCTTCTTCTTCTTCTGACGACTAGGGGCTCCCTTGTTCATGTGCGTTATTACGTCGTGCTGGACCGATTATTTTTAAACTCGCGTACGTAAGTGGCAACCTCGTATCTGAGAAATGTGTAAAACTTATTTTTAATACAGAAACCTGTAAATATCAGTGCAAGGCAGCAGAACTACGTGAAAATTTATTTGTAAACGGAAGTATTACAAAATCTGTTTTATGTAACGCTTCCTCCACTACACGGCAGCCGAGCTTCCATCCTTTTCAAACCAAACACATTCCAGAGTTTCAAACTCTCTCTGCTACTGTTACTCTTTCAGTCACTCTGACCAACATCTCTTCTCAAACACGGTCTTATAGAGAATACGATTGCATCGTGTGTGTTTCTCATTGGAGGAAATATTCATTGCAATAAAAATACTTAAAAATACAAAAACCTCCAGGGGCAGATGGTATATACAACGAATTAATAAAGTACAGGGAGAAAGTGTTGTATCAACAGCTCCGAACTTCGTTCAACTATATCAGGATGGGATATAGAATACCAAGAAAATGGGAAGAAAGCATTACAATTCTGGTGTATAAAAAGAAGATAAATAACTATTAGATAAATACTGGGGAATTACCCTGCTTGTTTCCACCTTAAAACTGTTAACAACAGTAATTAAAGACAGACTGCAGAGTTATATAGCGACAGCGGAAGAACCGCAAGGATTCAGGAAAAACAATAAATACTATTTTCGTTCTAAGACAGATTGTGGAGAAATCCATAGAGTTTAATAAACTAGCCTACATGTGCTTCGTTGACATGTCAATGGGATTGATAGGGTTAGTAAAAAAGGATACAATTCAAACGTTAATCGACAAGAGAGTACCAATGGGTTTAGCAAAAATCATACGAGATACGTATATAGGTAGTAAAATGAGAATTAGAACACATGAAGGATTCACAGATGAAATTATACTAGATAAAAGAATTAGACTAGCACACTCATTAAGCTCTCTCTCCTGTTCAATTTAATAATGGACAACATCACTGACGACGTAACGTATGATGAGTAAAAGTAATCTTGGCCGGATATAAGCCCATGCGTGAATGACCAAGAGCGGGCAACCTCCAGAGAGAATATGGAGCCGCCTGAAGCAGGTCATCCACGGTGCAGCAAAGCCGGCGGCTTAGCGAGTTGTCCACGCCTTGCGCTTCTCAGCAATCCCAGACTTGGAATAGCTAGTTTTGGAGGTTGTATATGGATACTCCGACTTCAGAGCGCACGAAGGAAACTTAAGGGTAACAATCGTGTAGTCGCAAATTTTTTGTGCAGTGGTAGGACATAGGCTCTTGAACAACAGACTAAAAGTCCTGACCGGTGGGTTGTTAGCTTAGAAGAGTGGGTTTCAGAGGTCACTTTTTAATATTTTTCTTGAATAACTCGAAAATCGAAAATCGCGGCTCATACCCCATTGGTCAGAATTTTAGTATAGTGTTCGTCACGGTCCCTCCTGAAATCTCCCCTTAGAAAAATTTATGATGATGCGCTGATAAACCTCTTACGTTATTTGATTTTCAAACAGCTGAGCCGAACTGAACGTACTCAATTTCTGGCTTTACTTATTCTGATCATCACTTAACTCACACACAATATTTTTAGCGCAACGCAATCTGACTTTCAATGATCCCTACAAAAGAACGGCCCTGACTAACAATAACCTATACCTTTCATGAATCACTTACTTCACAGAAATCTTCGTTACTCGAACTACTGCAATACAGCGAGCGCCAATACTGCCAGCTAAATAAAAGATTCAAACTACTGAAGGCACTAACTACTGATAGGCATAGTTAGCAAATAAAAGATTTTGATAGAGAACAATCAATGTATTTACCTTAATATTCAAAAGTCATCAGTTCATGATATACATATTACAAATTTACTCTATCTGATGGACACACGTCCAGATCGTCCACTCTCTCCCCACATCCACCACTGCTGGCGGCTCACCTACAACTGCACAACGCTACGCGCTCTTCACATCCAACTGCCCAACACTACAATAGCGAATATTCCAACAATGGCAACCAGCCACGGGGCCGAGCGGTTCTAGGCGCTTCAGTCCGGAACCGCGCTTGCTACGGTCGCAGGTTCGAATCCTGCCTCGGGCATGGATGTGTGTGATGTCCTTACGTTAGTTAGGTTTAAGTAGTTCTAAGTTCTAGGGGACTGATGACCTCAGCTGTTAAGTCCCATAGTGCTCAGAGCCATTTGAACCATTTTTGAACCAACCAGCCACAGAATGCACACAGCAAAGCCAGTGATTTTCATATGGAGCGGTACATGACGTTACCAACATAAAAACCTAAACAGCCTACTTACACTCCTACCAGTGCGATTACACGGTTTTTCCCTTATTTGAGCTTTTATGGTCTTTGTTGACTGCGCTGTGTCAGCACGTCATTTAGACGACTCCTCTTGGTATCCACCAGTGAGTTTTTAAGACGGTTGGGGCCAATGGCAATCGTTTACAGAATCTAACTTTCCAAATTTCTAGCAGACACAGGAAACTGTGACAAAGGACCGAGAACTTAATTCAGGAGCAAAAATGACACGGCAATGAAAATAATTAGAAAAATTACTGAATAATATTTATTGTGAATAAAAGGTTCATCTGTATTATTTTCAAAATCCCAGACGTATATCCATAGCAATAGTACAGCAGTAATAAATCTTGCTGAACGAAATTCGTCCCTAACACACGTTGCAAAACTACAATCTCAGAAAAGAAGACGCACCACGACGGAATTATCCGAATGAGACGGAAATCGTTAGGTGTGATGTACACTGACAGAAAAACAAATAATTTATTACAGTTTCAGAAAAACTGAATGATTTATTCAAGAAAAAGAGCTTCACAAACTGAGCAAGTCCATAAAGCGTTCGTGTACGCCTGGCCCTTATGCAAGCAGTTATTTGGCTTTGCATTGATTGCTGGAGTTCTTTGGATGTGCTCCTGAGGGATATCGTGCCAAACTCTGTCCAGCTGGCGCGTTAGAGTGCCAAGATCTAGAGATGGTTGGATGGTCCCGCCCATAATGCTCCTATCGTTCTCAGTAGGAGATACGAGGGCAGTTCAATAAGTAATGCAACACAGTTTTTTTTCTCGGCCAATTTTGGTTGAAAAAACCGGATATTTCTTGTGGAATATTTTCAAACATTCCCGCTTCGTCTCGTATAGTTTCATTGACTTCCGACGGGTGGCAGCGCTGTACGGAGCTGTTAAAATGGCGTCTGTAACGGATGTGCGTTGCAAACAACGGGCAGTGATCGAGTTTCTTTTGGCGGAAAACCAGGGCATCTCAGATATTCATAGGCGCTTGCAGAATGTCTACGGTGATCTGGCAGTGGACAAAAGCACGGTGAGTCGTCGGGCAAAGCGTGTGTCATCATCGCCGCAAGGTCAAGCAAGACTGTCTGATCTCCCGCGTGCGGGCCGGCCGTGCACAGCTGTGACTCCTGCAATGGCGGAGCGTGCGAACACACTCGTTCGAGATGATCGACGGATCACCATCAAACAACTCAGTGCTCAACTTGACATCTCTGTTGGTAGTGCTGTCACAATTGTTCACCAGTTGGGATATTCAAAGGTTTGTTCCCGCTGGGTCCCTCTTTGTCTAACCGAACACCATAAAGAGCAAAGGAGAACCATCTGTGCGGAATTGCTTGCTCGTCATGTGGCTGAGGGTGACAATTTCTTGTCAAAGATTGTTACAGGCGATGAAACATGGGTTCATCACTTCGAACCTGAAACAAAACGGCAATCAATGGAGTGGCGCCACACCCACTCCCCTACCAAGAAAAAGTTTAAAGCTATACCCTCAGCTGGTAAAGTCATGGTTACAGTCTTCTGGGACGCTGAAGGGGTTATTCTGTTCGATGTCCTTCCCCATGGTCAAACGATCAACTCTGAAGTGTATTGTGCTACTCTTCAGAAATTGAAGAAACGGCTTCAGCGTGTTCGTAGGCACAAAAATCTGAACGAACTTCTCCTTCTTCATGACAACGCAAGACCTCACACAAGTCTTCGCACCCGAGAGGATCTCAAAACTTCAGTGGACTGTTCTTCCTCATGCACTCTACAGCCCCGATCTCGCACCGTCGGATTTCCATATGTTTGGCCCAATGAAGGACGCAATCCGTGGGAGGCACTACGCGGATGATGAAGAAGTTATTGATGCAGTACGACGTTGGCTCCGACATCGACCAGTGGAATGGTACCGTGCAGGCATACAGGCCCTCATTTCAAGGTGGCGTAAGGCCGTAGCATTGAATGGAGATTACGTTGAAAAATAGTGTTGTGTAGCTATAAGATTGGGGAATAACCTGGTGTATTTCAATGCTGAATAAAACAACCCCTGTTTCAGAAAAAAAAGTGTCGCATTACTTATTGAACTGCCCTCGTACTTCAGCACGACCTTGGTGGCCAGGGTGGTGGTTGGGAAGCACGAAGCAGTAGAAACTCTCGCGGTGTGTGGGCGGGCGTTATCTTACCGAAATGTAAGCCCAGGATGGCTTGCCATGAAGGGCTGTAAAACGAGACTTAGAATGTCACCGACGTACCGCTGTGCTGTAAGCGTGGAGGGGATGACGACCAAAGCGGTCCTGCTAGGAGAAGAAACGGCATGCCAGACCAACACTCCTGGTTGTGGAGCCGTATGACGGGTGAACATCACGTTGGTATCCCACTCTCCAGATACGCCTTCGCTGGTCAACAACAGTTCGAAGCGGTACTCGTCACTGAAGACAATTCTACTCCAGTCAATGAGAAGTCACCTCAGACAACGGTGAGAGCGCCATCAACAAATAGAACGATAACTGTGAGAAGGGAAGGCGTTAATGACTTGGCGATCCGGAACATTCAGCATGGAAATCTTCCGTAGCTGTATCACCTTTTGTGGTTGCAAGGATTCTGAGGTAGTCTGACAGCCAAGAATAGATTTAGATTTTAGATTTGTGGTAAGTTCCTATGCGACCAAACTGCTGAGGTCATCGGTCCCTAGGGTTGCACTTAAAGTAGCTTACGCTGACAACACAGACATCTATCCCCCAGGGAGGACTCGAACCTCTACATCTACATATATACTCAGCTAGCCACTAAGCGGTGTGTTGCGGAGGGCACAATTCGCGCCAAAGTCATATTTCCCCCCCTCTGTTCCACTCGCGGATCGCGCGAGGGAGAAACGACTGCCTGAACGCCTCAGTACGAGCTATAATTTTCCTTTTCTTTGAGTGGTGAGCTGGCCGGTGTGGCCGAGCGGTTCTAGGCGCTTCAGTCTGGAACCGCGCGACCGCTACGGTCTCAGGATCGAATCCTGCCTCGGGCATGGATGTGTGTGATGTCCTTAGGTTAGTTAGGTTTAAGTAGTTCTAGGGGACTGATGACCTCAAATGTTAAGTCCTATAGTGCTCAGAGCCATTTTGAGTGGTGATCATTGCGCGATTTGAAAGTTGGTGGTAATAATATATGCTCTACATCCTCGGCGATGATCGGATTTCGGAATTTAGTGAGCAGCCCCTTCCGCTTAGCGCGCCGTCTATCTGCAAGTGTGTCCTACTTCAAACTTTCTATGAGATTTGTAACGCTCTCGCTTTGGCTATATGTACCAGTCACGAATCTTGCCGCTGTTCTTTGGACCTTCTCAATCTCTTGATCAGACCCAGCTGGTAAGGGTCCCATACAGACGAACAATACTCGAAGACCGGACGAACTAACGTATTGTAAGCTATTTCCTTTGTTGAAGGACTGCTTCGCTTCAGGATTCTACCAATAAACCGTGATCTAGAGTTCGCCTTACCCGTTACTTGTGTAATCCGATCATTTGAGATCATTTCGAATATTCACACCAAGATACTTGACGGATGTTACCGCTTCCAAAGACTGGACATTTATTTTGTACTCGTACATTAATGGGGATTTTCGCCTTGTTATACGCAGTAGGTTACACTTACTAATATTGAGAGGTAACTGCCAGTCATTCCACCACGCATTTATTTTCTGCAAATCCTCATTGATTTGCTCACAACTTTCGTCTGATACTACTTTCTGTAGACTACAGCATCATCGGCAAACTGTCTAATGGCGCTGTCAATACCATCAACCAGATCGTTTATGTAAATCGTAAAAAGCATCGGACCTATTACAGTGCCCTGGGGCACACCTGAAGTTACGCTTGTTTCTGATGAATCCATCCCATTCAGGACGACATACTGCTCCCTGTCTGTTAAAAAACTATCTTTCCAACCGCATATGTCATTGGATAGGCAGTAAGCGCGCACTTTTTGGACCAAGCGACAGGGCGGAACTGAGTCGAACGCCTCTCGAAAGTCGAGAAATATGGCATCAACCTGGGAGCCGGTATCTAGAGCCTATTGTATATCATGCACAAACAGGGCCAACGGTGTCTCGCATGACCGCTGTTTTCTAAAACCGTGCTGGTTTCTGCAGATGAGTTTCTCAGAGTCTAGGAAGGTCATTATGTCTGAACACAAAATATGTTGCATGATTCTACAACAAAACGATGTCAGTGAAGTTGGCCGGTTATTATGTGCATCCGATTTTCTACCCTTTTCATAGATTGCTATGACCTGGGCCTTTTTCCAGTTCCGTGGAACTTTCCGCTGTTCCAATGATCTCTGATAGATAATGGATAAGAATGGTGCTATATTTGTAGCTTCGTCAACATAAGATGTTACACGGATACCGTTTGGGCCAGATGCCTTCCTGGCGTCTAAGGATCTTAACTGTTTTACAATCCCAGATACACTAAACCCATGTCAGCCATGCGTTTGTTCGATAATTGAAAGGGGGAAAGGTCCTCTACCGTACAGTTTTTGAAAACTTGGTTTAGAATTTCGGCCTCCTGTTTATCACCAACAGTTACATTAGCCGTACTGCCAACAAGAGAAGGTATTGAATTGTTTGTAGCGTTCATAGATTTCACGTACGACCAAAACTTTTTGGGGCTATTTTTAGAATCTGCAGATAAAAATATTGCTTTTAAATTCGTTAAAAGAATCTCTCTTTGACCTTTTGACAGCTGCTTTCATTTCGCATAATTCATATTTGCAGTGGGGCAGTGACTACGTTTAAAACGACTGTGCAAAATTCTCTACTTTCTCTGCAGCTCCCTAATGTGTTTGTTGAACCAAGGTGGATCCTTTTCCTCCCCTACATTTTTGCTAGGCACATACTTCTCTAGCACATGGTGGACAGTACCTTTAAATTCCGACCAAAGATGCTCAATGTATTACCCGCATCTCGTGGTCGTGCGGTAGCGTTCTCGCTTCCCACGCCCGGGTTCCCAGGTTCGATTCCCGGCGGGGTCAGGGATTTTCTCTGCCTCGTGATGGCTGGGTGTTGTGTGCTGTCCTTAGGTTAGTTAGGTTTAAGTGGTTCTAAGTTCTAGGGGACTGATGACCATAGATGTTAAGTCCCATAGTGCTCAGAGCCATTTGCTCAATGTACACTCCTGGAAATGGAAAAAAGAACACATTGACACCGGTGTGTCAGACCCACCATACTTGCTCCGGACACTGCCAGAGGGCTGTACAAGCAATGATCACACGCACGGCACAGCGGACACACCAGGAACCGCGGTGTTGGCCGTCGAATGGCGCTAGCTGCGCAGCATTTGTGCACCGCCGCCGTCAGTGTCAGCCAGTTTGCCGTGGCATACGGAGCTCCATCGCAGTCTTTAACACTGGTAGCATGCCGCGACAGCGTGGACGTGAACCGTATGTGCAGTTGACGGACTTTGAGCGAGGGCGTATAGTGGGCATGCGGGAGGCCGGGTGGACGTACCGCCGAATTGCTCAACACTTGGGGCGTGAGGTCTCCACAGTACATCGATGTTGTCGCCAGTGGTCGGCGGAAGGTGCACGTGCCCGTCGACCTGGGACCGGACCGCAGCGACGCACGGATGCACGCCAAGACCGTAGGATCCTACGCAGTGCCGTAGGGGACCGCACCGCCACTTCCCAGCAAATTAGGGACACTGTTGCTCCTGGGGTATCGGCGAGGACCATTCGCAACCGTCTCCATGAAGCTGGGCTACGGTCCCGCACACCGTTAGGCCGTCTTCCGCTCACGCCCCAACATCGTGCAGCCCGCCTCCAGTGGTGTCGCGACAGGCGTGAATGGAGGGACGAATGGAGACGTGTCGTCTTCAGCGATGAGAGTCGCTTCTGCCTTGGTGCCAATGATGGTCGTATGCGTGTTTGGCGCCGTGCAGGTGAGCGCCACAATCAGGACTGCATACGACCGAGGCACACAGGGCCAACACCCGGCATCATGGTGTGGGGAGCGATCTCCTACACTGGCCGTACACCACTGGTGATCGTCGAGGGGACACTGAATAGTGCACGGTACATCCAAACCGTCATCGAACCCATCGTTCTACCATTCCTAGACCGGCAAGGGAACTTGCTGTTCCAACAGGACAATGCACGTCCGCATGTATCCCGTGCCACCCAACGTGCTCTAGAAGGTGTAAGTCAACTACCCTGGCCAGCAAGATCTCCGGATCTGTCCCCCATTGAGCATGTTTGGGACTGGATGAAGCGTCGTCTCACGCGGTCTGCACGTCCAGCACGAACGCTGGTCCAGCTGAGGCGCCAGGTGGAAATGGCATGGCAAGCCGTTCCACAGGACTACATCCAGCATCACTACGATCGTCTCCATGGGAGAATAGCAGCCTGCATTGCTGCGAAAGGTGGATATACACTGTACTAGTGCCGACATTGTGCATGCTCTGTTGCCTGTGTCTATGTGCCTGTGGTTCTGTCAGTGTGATCATGTGATGTATCTGACCCCAGCAATGTGTCAATAAAGTTTCCCCTTCCTGGGACAATGAATGAACGGTGTTCTTATTTCAATTTCCAGGAGTGTATTTGTGTCCCGCGGTAAATGCTTGGAGCAACCTTTGACGGGGGGAGCTGCGCGAACCGTGGCAAGACGCCTGAGACCGCGTGGCTGTCCCGCGCGGCAGGCCAAGAATAACTTAGTACCAACGCCTGTTAGGTCTTCGTGCTGCCACGGCCTATTGTCAACAAGAAAGCGAGAAAAAATGTGCATATGTTGTAAATTACACAACGAGGAGACAATGCTGATTATACTTCTCGTATTGTCCTAACCACGGATATTCGGGCCCATCTTCATACGATCTTTTTGTAAGCTTTTGATACCAGGAATAAATTATTTCTGACACGTTTTTATACACCCAATATGTGCGCAAGGATTAGCGAGATAAGCGAAGCGCTTCGTGTCTATCAGATTATTTATCGCTTATCTCTGATTCCTAGAACTGTACCCAGTGGCGGGAAGGTTTTTTTTATTTGTCGGTTCCACGAATCGCTGATTGGGCTTCCATTTACGCAGCTCGCCGCCGCATCGGGATACGCCACTAATGAGAACTTAAATTCGCTAAGTGAGCTAAAAACATTGGAAATATTAGTTGCGAATGTCATGATGACTTATCACTGTAAGATCATCTGCACTAGCGAGTAACTAAAACAGAGCAACATATTGGAGATTATAAGTATTGCGGACGAGTTTTGTAACACATTCATGGCTAGTTTTCGCGAAACGGAGTTTGAAACAATTGGAAAATAGGACAACGGAAAGTTGTGGTCAGTGGGAAAGTCACTGAATGAAACAATCAGAAGTTTTTGAATTGTGGCGTTACACGAGGTTTTTCAGTATGAGATTGTGGGATCGAGTAGGGAGCGAAGACGTCCCGAAATGTGTCAACGACAAAAAATTTGGAATGAAGACCGTAAAGAATCGAAGAGGCAGAATGGTTTTGCACATACAGGGGTTAGACAAATATGTAGAAATACGTGCTTCAACATAAACGCAGTTGCTAGCCACGCCTCTAGGGTTGCGCCATATCTGATCGCAGTCGGTACCTTTGTAATGTCCTCAGTCTGTTGCAACTGTCAAAATGGTTCAAATGGCTCTGAGCACGATGGGACTTAACATCTGAGGTCATCACTCCCCTAGACTTAGAACTACTTAAACCTAACTAATCTAAGGACAGCACACACATCCATGCCCGAGGCAGGATTCGAACCTGCGACTGTAGCAGCAGCGCGGTTCCGAACTGAAGCGCCTAGAACCGCTCGGCCACAACGGCCGGCTTGCAACTGACATCTGTTGTCGGAACAGTGCTCTTCGTAGTTGCGAGTGCAAAATATCAGAGCTCAAACTTGGGCAAATTGTTTGTGCTTGTATGTGGGGGAAGGCGGGGGGGTACTTCTGTAACAAAGACAGCCGAAGTGTTTGGTGTCTCTAGAACATTTATATCACATAAAAAGAAAACGTGAAAACAACATATCAACGTCTGCTAAGTCCCAACGCGAACGGAAGTGTGTGTTGAGTAATCGTGAGAGACGGTCATTGAAGAAAATTGTTATGAAAAGTAAAAGAAAGACAGCTGCAGAAGTCACTGCAGAACTGAATGTTGCACTCGCGAAATCTGTCAGTGCCAAAGCAACACGATGCAAGCCCCATAAGCAGGGAATTGCAGTACCAGTTAGAATTCCAAAACTGCGCACCAGTGCTGAAACCACAAAGCCTGCACTGTACAGAAATAGGTGAAAAAAATGTCGTGTAATGTGCCTTCTTTCACATTCTTTCACAAGTTCTGGCCGAGTTTATGTCCCAAGAGTGAAACGTGTCGAGCATTCGGTGATGAATCGCGCGACCGCTACGGTCGCAGGTTCGAATCCTGCCTCGGGCATGGATGTGTGTGATGTCCTTAGTTTAGTTAGGTTTAAGTAGATCTAAGTTCTAGGGCACTGATGACCTCAGAAGTTAAGTCCCATAGTGCTCAGAGCCATTCGGTGATGATTTGTACAGCCGTATTCCGATATTCCATGAGTCCCATTACTGCCAACGACTATATGATCATTTTGGCCATCTCATAGTATTTTTTTTTTTTGTTATGGTTTTAAGCCGCAAAACTGCTACGGTCATTAGCGACCGTTCTGCGGCTTAGGGAATGGTAAAAAAAAAATTCTAAATCAGTAGCAATGCGAGCGAAACTCAAAAATTGGGAAAACTAAAAAACAGAAGGAAAGCTTAGATAACCACTATAGAAGGGTGGGGGGGGGGGGGTGGTTGCTTTCCCCAAAAACTACTTCAAATGACCGACGTCATCCCACTGACACTGGTAAACTCGAGGACGCGATCGGCTGAGCGCGTGTCATCTGCTGAAATGGAAGATATATCAGGCGACAGCAGTAGACGGGCGCTTAGCGGAGTAAAATAGGGGCACTCAAGTAAAAGGTGTCTCACCGTCCACAGTTGAGAGCAGTGGGGCCGAAGTGGGGGAGGATCGCTGCTTGAAAGATGTCGATGCCCCATACGGAGTCTAGTTAAAATTACCTCCTCCCGACGATGAGTTCGGGAGGAAGAGGTCCAAGCACAGGGAAGGGCTTTCACGTCCCGCAATTTATTATTGGGAAGCGTAGACCAATGTGTGTGCCGTAAAATGACATTGTTCCCCAATGCCGATGTGTTCCAAGATGACCCGGCTGCTATTCACACACCTTCCATCGTCCAGGACTCGTTATGTGAGCACGACGATGAATTGTGGCATATTCCCTGGCCAGTACGGTCACGAGATCTCAATATTACTGAGTCTTCGTGGTCTGCTTTGGTGAGAAGAGCGGGTGATCGCTGTCCACCTCTATTTTTGTTGCCTGACCTTGGCACTATTTTGCAGAGCCGCGCGGGATTAGCCGAGCGGTCTAGGGCGCGACAATCATGGACTGTGCGGCTGATCCCGGCGGAGGTTCGAGTCCTCCCTCGGGCATGGGTGTGTGTGTTTGACCTTAGGATAATTTAGGTTAAGTAGTGTTTAAGCTTAGGGACTGATGACCTTAGCAGTTAAGTCCCATAAGATTTTCACACACATCTGAACATTTTTTTTTTGCAGAAAAAATAGTGTAAGGTTCGCTTGAATACCGTCCGGGACTGGTATCAATTGCGAGACAACTGTAAGTTGTTCTCAAGGCCAACTGTTTCGTATACCGTCTCAGGCGTGTTAATATGTTATGCTTTTGGTGTTTTCCATATTTTTGTCCGCCCGTTGCATTCTGACATGAGCCATACCTGAAAACTATAGTGGAAAGCATTTATCTGCCCTTGCTATCTTCATGTGTCTCGAATTTAGTAAATAGGTGGCAAGGTCGATGTTCCGGGTTTCCCAGATATCCTTGTAAGCCCCCCACTCAAAGCTTCTGTATGAAATTTAGCCCAACGTTAGCTCCCAGTCTACAAAAGGTCTAAGTATTACCAAAACTGTGTACCCACAAACTGTTATCCGACTTAAAATCGTATGCTAACCTTTGACTAAACAGAATTTAGCTGGGCCGGCCGCGGTGGCCGTGCGGTTCTAGGCGCTTCAGTCCGGAACCGCGCGACTGCTACGGTCGCAGGTTCGAATCCTGCCTCGGGCATCTGTGTGGTGTCCTTAGGTTCGTTAGGTTTAAGTAGTTCTAAGTCTAGGGGACTGATGACCTCAGATGTTAAGTCCCATAGTGCTCAGAACCATTTTTAAATATTTTTTAAAAAGTGGGAGGGGGAGAGTAGCTATTCCTACGAAATGATACTCCAAGACAATTTTAGAATGAAGTATGTATTCAAAAAGACAGAGTAAAACTCGGCATGATCTTCACACATAACATTGGTTCAAATGGCTCTGAGCACTATGGGACTAAATATCTGAGAGCATCAGTCCCCTAGAACTACTTAAACCTAACTAACCTAAGGACATCACACACATCCACGCCCGAGGCAGGATTCGAACGTGCGACCGTAGCGGTCGCGCGGTTCCAGACTGAAGCACCTAGAACCGCTCGGCCTCACCGGCCGGCTCGTAACACTGGTCTGAAAAATACTGCGCTTAACAACGTGAACAATGATTTGAAAAGGGTACAATGTTAACAGAGAATTTCTATAAAAACCAAACCGCTGTACCAGTTCATATCTTAGTGCATGATTCACGGAAGTGGAGTAGCCTTTCTCTCAGCTCTGAGCAAGTTAGCTAGCTGACAATAATTATTCTAACAATTAGCTGCGCATTGCTGCAGTCTTCTCTTCAAAAATAATATTGTTATTCAAAATTTATATGCTTTTCGCCTTCCGATATGTACATCATACTCAACATTGATGTCCTTTACAATAAAACATTCTTCTTCTAAGTAATACAATCACGAGCCAACATAGCACTACAGAATTTGTCCATCACCTACCACACTTAGGCTAAGAATGTATCAGATAGCGCAGAAGCAAAGACTGTGCCACAACAAGACCAAATATTGCATAAAAATTTCTCGATTTACTTAGCGCGTCAAATCTTGATAAAATCCCGAGCTTTCGATGACTACCTCCGTCATCTTCGTCAGGGGTAAAACTGTCAGTCAGTTTTAGCCCTGACGAAGATGACGGGGATAGTCATCGAAAGCTCGGGATTTATCAAGATTTGACGCGCCAAGTAAACCGAGAACTGTTTATGCAGGGACTACGTCGCGAAAGACTTCGTAGTCAAGACCAAAGATTGCTTAAGAGTAACGTAACTTGCTCTCTCTCTGACGTGCACATCAATAACTTACAAAAATAAAATAGACATGTTCACCTTACATCCCCACTTCGGTGTTTGCAATGACGCGTTACTACTTACCTTTATTGTTCGGCTTTCTATAGTCGCCCATTGCAGAGTATTAAACTTTGCAAGTTCACTCAAAAAGTCCACCACAAATGTGAACAGGATTTATTCTTCCCGACATGGCAGCTTCTCAGTACTGACAATTTAGCCACTCATGCCGAGAACCATTGACGGTAGTCTAGAAATTATCTTCACTGAAACGAGCGGTTGAGTTTCGTAGGGCGAGGTAAACTTCCGACGCACAGGTAACCCCTGACGGCGGCTCTGTAGGCAAGCCCGCCAAACATTCTCTAGAGTTCCCCCTCCATGTGTTCCCCTCCCGAACGAGATTGCAACCCGTATCGTAGACTAACTCAATCTGCATCGCTGGCAGCGTTGTCTCGCTTACCTTGTACCACACTCCAGTCGTACAAATGAACACGTGCGTACTACGAAACACGAGAGTTACCTGGAAGCTAATCCTCTGTTCCAGTACCTAGCGTGTCCGCAGCTCGTGGTCTAGCGGCGAGCGTTACTGCCTCTGGATCACGGGTCCTCGGTTCGATTCCCGGCCGGGTTGGGGATTTTCTCTGCCGGTGGACTAGTATTTGTGTTGTCCTTATCATTTCATCATCAGCATCATTCCTAACAGTGGCTAGTTTGGACTGGGTAAAAAAAATTGGACTGTGTAAAAATTAGCCAGCCGTTGTGGTCGAACGGTCCTAGGCGCTTCAGTCTGGAACCGCGCGACCACTACGCTCGCAGGTTCGAATCCTGCCTCGGGCTTGGATGTATATGATGTCCTTAGGTTTAAGTAGTTCTATGTTCTAGGAGACTAGGTTTAAGTAGTTCTATGTTCTAGGGGACTGATGACCTCAGATGTTAAGTCCCATAAGGCTCAGAGCCATTTGTAAAAATTGGGACTTGTACGAGCGCTGATGACCGCGCAGTTTGAAACGTCCCGTTTCGAAAATTTATAAATTACTGTACTGACAAACCTCTTACGTTATTTGATTTTCAAACAGATGAGCAAAACTAAAGGTGCTCAGACTTTTCTCTCTCTATTTTTCTGATCAACACTATACTGACACCCAATATTTTTAGCGCAACGCAATCTGACCTTCAATAATCCCTACAAAAGAATGGCCATGACTAACAATAACCTATACCTTTCATGAATCACTTACCTCACAAAAATCTTCATTAGTCGAACTACTGCAATACAGCGAGCGCCAATACTGCCAGCTAAATAAAAGATTATAACTGCTGAAGGCATTAACTACTGATGGGCATAGTTAGCAAATGAAAGATTCTGATAGAGAACAATGTATTTACATTAATAATGTTCAAAAGTCATCATATAGATATATCAGTTTATGATATCCAGTATTACAAATTTAGTCTTTCTGATGGACACACGTCCAGATCGCCCACTCTCAAAATTCTGCCATCTCTCTTCCCACATCCACCACTGCTGGCGGCTCACCTCCAACTGCGCAACACTATGTGCTGCTCACATCCAACAGCCCAACACTACAATAGCAAAATTTCCAACAATGCAAACCAGCCACAGACTGCACACAGCACAGTCATACAGAGAGCTACGTGGCGTTACCAACATAAAAACCTAAACAGCCTACTTTCAAGTTGTCGCCCCACAAACCAAACATCATCATCAGTATCTAGCATACCTTCACCAGTGGATGGACGTGATCATCCAAAATGGTCGCATAATCAGTGGCAGTAATGCGGCCTTCCAGAGGCACCATGGGGCCCACAAAATACCACGATACAGATGCACAAATAATCACCGAAGTCCCGAGTTTCACTCTAGGGGCGTAAACTCGGCGAGAAATATGGAAAAAGTGTGCAAAAAGACTCATCCGATCAAATAGCTTTCTTCCATTGCTGAATAGCAGAGCGTCGGCACCGCGTTTCCCTGTTACGGACATTTACAGCACTGATAAGAGGTTTGGGAATTCCAGCTCACTGTGCAATTCACTGCTTGTGGTGCTCCATTCGTGTTCTTTGGTGCTAACTGGGTTCGCGAGGAGGGCATTGGCTTTTGCAGTGACTTTTGCAGCACTCGTCGTCCTATTTTTGGTCGCCATCCTCTTCAGTGACTGTCTGTCACGGTCCCTCCACAGAAGCCGCGCGGCGTAACCGCGCGGTCTCAGGCGCCTTGATACGGTTCGCGCGGCTATCCCCGTCGCAGGTTGACTCCTCCCCCGAGCATGGGTATATGTGTTGTCCTAAGCTTAACTTAAGTTAGATTAAGTAGCGTGTACGCCTAGGGACCGATTACCACACCAGTTCGCTCCCATGGGAACTTATCACAAAATTTTCACTCAACAGGCCGTTTTTCCGCTTTGTGACTTAGCGTATGATAATAGGACGAAGAAATCCGCCTTATGCGAGACACATTTTCAGTTTCCTTTTACCCAGACATGTTTATGCACTTTTTGTGCTATCTTCAATGGCTTTTTAATTTTCTTACTACACTCCTGGAAATGGAAAAAAGAACACATTGACACCGGTGTGTCAGACCCACCATACTTGCTCCGGACACTGCGAGAGGGCTGTACAAGCAATGATCACATGCACGGCACAGCGGACACACCAGGAACCGCGGTGTTGGCCGTCGAATGGCGCTAGCTGCGCAGCATTTGTGCACCGCCGCCGTCAGTGTCAGCCAGTTTGCCGTGGCATACGGAGCTCCATCGCAGTCTTTAACACTGGTAGCATGCCGCGACAGCGTGGACGTGAACCGTATGTGCAGTTGACGGACTTTGAGCGAGGGCGTATAGTGAGCATGCGGGAGGCCGGGTGGACGTACCGCCGAATTGCTCAACACGTGGGGCGTGAGGTCTCCACAGTACATCGATGTTGTCGCCAGTGGTCGGCGGAAGGTGCACGTGCCCGTCGACCTGGGACCGGACCGCAGCGACGCACGGATGCACGCCAAGACCGTAGGATCCTACGCAGTGCCGTAGGGGACCGCACCGCCACTTCCCAGCAAATTAGGGACACTGTTGCTCCTGGGGTATCGGCGAGGACCATTCCCAACCGTCTCCATGAAGCTGGGCTACGGTCCCGCACACCGTTCGGCCGTCTTCCGCTCACGCCCCAACATCGTGCAGCCCGCCTCCAGTGGTGTCGCGACAGGCGTGAAAGGAGGGACGAATGGAGACGTGTCGTCTTCAGCGATGAGAGTCGCTTCTGCCTTGGTGCCAATGATGGTCGTATGCGTGTTTGGCGCCGTGCAGGTGAGCGCCACAATCAGGACTGCATACGACCGAGGCACACAGGGCCAACACCCGGCAACATGGTGTGGGGAGCGATCTCCTACACTGGCCGTACACCACTGGTGATCGTCGAGGGGACACTGAATAGTGCACGGTACATCCAAACCGTCATCGAACCCATCGTTCTACCATTCCTAGACCGGCAAGGGAACTTGCTGTTCCAACAGGACAATGCACGTCCGCATGTATCCCGTGCCACCCAACGTGCTCTAGAAGGTGTAAGTCAACTACCCTGGCCAGCAAGATCTCCGGATCTGTCCCCCATTGAGCATGTTTGGGACTGGATGAAGCGTCGTCTCACGCGGTCTGCACGTCCAGCACGAACGCTGGTTCAACTGAGGCGCCAGGTGGAAATGGCATGGCCAGCCGTTCCACAGGACTACATCCAGCATCTCTACGATCGTCTCCATGGGAGAATAGCAGCCTGCATTGCTGCGAAAGGTGGATATACACTGTACTAGTGCCGACATTGTGCATGCTCTGTTGCCTGTGTCTATGTGCCTGTGGTTCTGTCAGTGTGATCATGTGATGTATCTGATCCCAGGAATGTGTCAATAAAGTTTCCCCTTCCTGGGACAATGAATTCACGGTGTTCTTATTTCAATTTCCAGGAGTGTATAAAACTGTTGTTACATATTAACATTCAGAGAAACATTTGGTACAAAATATTTACAGTTGTGAATGAATAATTGTTGTAAAATGCTATACATTTGTTTACAGTTCAGTCGAGATATGTATTAACGACCTGATGCAGTGTATGTTGCTTATTACATTATGTCTTAATTGGGAAAAGAGTGGATGTATGCATTAATTTACATGCCTTACATGAAGCTATTGGGTATTTATGTTGGTAGCTAGTCTGCTACACAATCTACAAATTGTCATCTGCAAACAACAAAACGTAATTTTTATTTTTCTGTTTATTATGCGTTTAGGAACGGAAATGAGTATACATCACTTTTTTGTGTGTAACTTACGGCTTTTAAGTTGTTGTATTTTCTGATACGCACCAGAACACACACACACACACACACACACACACACACACCACAAATGCCAAATACACTACAAACTTGCGCCGCTCACCCAGACACACACGCCACGAAATGAATACTACGCAGCCACAACAACACGTAATGGCGGCGATAACTCTGATCATGTTTGAAAATTCGTAGAAAGTGCGTCGTCAGACCACCATAAGTCACAGAAATCAGCGTATTCACCTCGCCAAAACATATGACAAAAAATTACAACGTCAAAACCGTAAGTCTCACACACACACACAAACGTGATATATACTCATTTCCGTTCGTAAACGCATAATAAACAGAAACATAAAAATTACGTTTTGCTGTTTGCAGATAATTTGTAGATTAGGTAGCAGACTAGCTACCAACATAAATACCCAATAGCTTCATGTAAGGTACGTAAATTAACGCATGCATCCAATCAAGTTATAGCTAGAACTTGAGACGTAATAAACAACATACAGTGCATCAGGTCGTTAATACGTATCTCAGCTGTGAACTGTAAGCAAATGATGTATAATATTTAACAAGAATTATTCATTCACAATTTTAAATATTTTATACCAAAAGTTTCTCTAAATGTTAATATGTAACAACAATTTTAATGCAAGAAAATAAAAATACCCAATGAAGATAGCACAAAAAGTGCTGAAACATGTCTGGGTAAAACGAAACTGAAAAGGTGTCTTGCATAAGACGGATTTCCTTGTCCTGTTTTCACAGCAAGCACGGACATAAGAAGAACTGCAACACCACTGGATGATTATTAGCGAATGATGTTTTTCAGCTTTCCCAGTATGCGCTTTAAATCTTCGATACGGTGCCCCTTGAAACGCCAAACACTTACGCTCACTTGGTTACGGAAACATCCAGCAACAATTTGTGATTTTGAACGTGGCTGTCTTTCAGCAAGGGTATGTAAATTTCAACGGAGCAATAAGACAATCAACCGGTTGCAAATAATTGTTTAATACAGTTACATAGGTTTCGACATCTCTAAGGATGTATTCATCGGAATGGAAATTTAAAAGCCATGAATTTGGAACGTTTCTAATTTTTAATTTGCGTCTCCAGCATGTCTGCTCTAATCTTTGACTGTGCCCTTCTTGCAATGCAACTTTAAGGCTTTAAAATTTTCATTCTGTAACGTTCTTTAAAGTTATTGAAGTACTTATATGAATGCCAGAACTGGGAATGCATAGAAAACTGGAGTTATCGTGTAGCGTGTTGTAACTGCAACTGGTGTATTTGCCCTGTATTATTGTTAGCCAAACTTTATACGAACTGATTGGGCAATGCAGCTCCCAATACCAATAAAGTAGTACAGTCACTGCAAAATACATTCTGACCCTTGCGTACTATGGCCGTGTTCAAAACTGATTACTTTGCTCCCTACGAACAAAACAAATAAATAGCATTGCCTTACCTCTAAAGCAGCAGCAGTGGACCGCGCTTTATTCTGCTCCCTCATGAAGAAGAATAAAATATACTTGCTACAGGCTCAGTGGTGTGCACTGCTAGCCATAACACTTTAAAATATACATGAAATTCTTTTGGGTGATGAATGAAAACATTTAAGCAAAATTCAATATCTTTAAAAAAAAACGCATGATCTGGACAGGGACGCGATAGTGATTTAGATTAATTACTTACCACTGACTTGTTCAATAGTGAAGTTGTATTCGAAATTGAGTTTGGCTTCTGAAGACATCTGACAGTTTAAATTACATTGCTTAGAAAAATTACATCCTTTTTGCTAAAGGAAATCCTTTCTTTGCTGACGTAGTCACAAACAATGATATTTTTACAGCAAGTATTACCTAAAATCACTAAAATCATAAAGACAAATCATCAAATTACGTATACCTGTGTTAACAAAACTTAGAAACGTTACAAAAGGGAAATATCTAACTAGGCTGTACATCAAATCTGTTTACGTTCATTGTGGGGTTACTCAACACAGAACTCACTAATTATCGAGCAACTCATTTACACTAACGCGCTGGCAGAGGGACAGTAATAAAAAATTAACTTCTTTACCTTAACTGCAAGAAGACTTCTGCTTCCACATTTATATTTCCAGTAATACGTGTACTCGTAAAGCATCTTTTTAATATCAATCAAATAATTCTTTCTTGTCACAATTAAATTTACATTTCATCATTTCACTTTACATTCCATTGTGAAATCACTCATCATTTTCAGCTATCTTTTTTACGTGGGCTGTAACACAAAATATTGGTATGAGAAAATTCCTACATTATAATCTAACACAATGTGGCTTTACAGAGCACACCACAAAAACTGTCTACTGCATCCTCTTTCGCTCAGAGACTAAACACACTCTCTGCTCCCTTACTCCAGCTCTAGCATCTCAGACCAGAAGCAGCATCTTTGGCTCTACGGTCGTGCAAAGTCAGCGATCCGTTTTATAGAGCCCATAATAGACACATATCGTTTACAGTATCATAGTTTCATTTTAGTTTACGTTAGTAGCGTTACAATATTCGGGTGCCATATATCGGGTGATTCACGAAGATATGCAAATATTTTAATATGGTCTTCTACAAGTAAAACTAAAGAAAAAGTTCATATAAACATACGTCCGCAAATGTTTAGTTACGGAGCTACGGTTAATAAAAGATTTTGCCTAAAATTTAGCAACTTCGCTAATATGAAGCCATCGCAAAACGGTACGAGGTTAAAGCAAAGTACGATTTCCAATTATTTTGTTATTATTGGTCTGACGAATCTAATAAAACATGTCCCAGGCGTGTAACTTCAGTAGTTTTCCAGAACATCCAGAGAAGCAAAGACGTAATTTCGTAAAATTTTTAATTTATTAACTACTTCGCCCAGTTTGATTTTTAAAGTCTAGACAAATGCACAAAGCTTTCAACAAAAGTTGTAGAGAATTTAATTTCGGAAAAATGGTGATAATAACGTTAACCGAAACAGTATGAATGTGTTAGATAATATGCTTTTATTAACACCATAGGACACGTGAATTTATTTTAAACTGGAGAAAGCAGAGCTCAGTATTAAGGAAGTTGTACAGTGTACATACAATTTCACAATACATTCACAATAAAGGTTCAAAAATGTCTCCACCGAGTTCAGTGCATTTAGCTACACATGTATGAACAGATTTTGTTGTTTGTTTCAGTTTCACAGGGTTGTTCTTACTTTCGTCTATTTCAGATTATATGACACGTTCATACAGTTTCGACCAACGTTATTCCCATCATTTTTCCAAAATTAAATTCTCTACAACTTTTGTTGAAAACTTTGTGCAATTGTCTGGAATTTAAAAAACAAATTAGGCCAAGTAGTTAACAAATTAAAAATTTTACGAAATTACATCTTTGTTTCTCTGGATGTTCTGGAAAACTTGTGCAGATACACGTCTGGGACATGTTTTATTAGTTTCACGAGATCAATAACAACAAAATAAATCGTGCCTTACTTTAATCTCGTACAGTTTTGCGATGACTACATATTGACGAAATTGCTAAATTTCAGGCAAAATCTTTTATTAGCTGCAACTCCGTAACTAAACATTTGCGGACCTATGTTTATCTGAACTTTTTTGTTTAGTTTTACTTGTAGAATAACATATTAAAAGATTTGCATATCTTCGTGACTCACCATGTGTAAGTGTATCCCAGACTCCTTTCAATTCTGATGAAGACATCCTCATAAGTGACGAAACCTAGGTAAATGTATTAAACAATAATTTGCAGCCGGTGAACTGGGTTAATTTTCCGTTGATTACCAATAATTTGCCCATTTTCGGACTCACTTCTCTCCGGCATAATGCACTCACAACCGCAGAGAACACTGTTGTGATCACGTTTGACCCAACATATTGGCCGTCCGCTGTGGCCGAGCGGTTCTAGGCGCTTCAGTCCGGAACCGCGCTGCTGCTACGGTCGCAGGTTCGACTCCTGCCTCGGGCATGGATGTGTGTCATGTCCTTAGCTTAGTTAGGTTTTAGTAGTTCTAAGCCCACAGGACTGATGACCTCAGATGTGAAGTCCCATAGTGCTTAGAGCCATTTGAACCAACATATTGAGGACATTGCATAAGTGCCGTTCTTTGCTACGGCTTTGCTAGCATCTACATTTATGTTCAAGCACGCATTTCTCGTGGCGCTTTCATATTTTTGTGGAACCACATTATCTGGGGTAGTCTGTGTTTGCTGCCTCGCCGCGAATATTGTGATTCGTAGCCTAATAACTCAGCCGGGCGTTTGGAGTCCTTTGGCGATTAATGCGTGTTATCGACAGCGGACGCGGAGGTGTAGGTTCGGCAAACAGATTCTCCGCGGCGTACACACACTCCCGAGGTAACGCCCACATGTTAGGGGTGGTAGGGAAACGCCCGTACGAGTCCTTTTCACTCCTGAACGAGGCTGCGGGACTTGGGTTACACGTGTAGGCAGATAATCTGTCGGTAAATAAACTCTCCATCCGCTTCCGCGAAATTGCTTCCAACGCTCGCCGCTCCGCGAATTCGGCTGCGCTCTCATTCATCGGAAAATTGGGAGCTGTGTAAGGCGGCGGCGGCGGCACCGGCGGGCGTGAAAATGAAAAGCGGTCGATCGGAAGGAAAAGCAAGGTACGAAAAAAATGAGAGAAAGGGGGAAAGATTTAAATCGCATTTGCAGCGGCTCCGACACAGCCGCCGACACAACGATCCATTCCATTCGAGAACCGCGTGTGTAGGCCTACAGCACAGCAACGTATGAGCGGTGTGTGGTGGAGGGTATTCCATATCGTAATTGGTCGTTGTCCTTCCTGTTCAACTGGTGTATCGAAGAGGGGCTAATTGATACTTTCAACGCCTTATCACGTCAGGAAAAACAAGGAAATATACATGGTGAGTCACTAACTATTGCCACCAAGAATAACTCCGAAAGTATGATGGGAGCTGAAAAGTTCGTGGGAGAGAAGTTGAATGGGACAACGTGGTTTTTTGTTGCTAGATGGGGTCGCTTCAGAGACATGAAGGTCAATTCTTCCAGTCCATATGTGGCATAACAGCAAACCAGTGCTTAACAGTATCGGTTAAAAACAGTCTTGGTTGCAATTTCAGTTTTTTTTTTTTAAGATAATCTGAAGATGCCTAAATAAGGCGATACGCGTCGTTGAAAAATAAAAAAACTAAAATTGCAACCAAGACTGTTTTTAACCAATACTGTTAAGCACTGGTTTGCCACATATGGACTGGAAACGCGTCGTTGAAAAATAAAAAAAACTAAAATTGCAATCAAGACTGTTTTTAACCAATACAAGGTCACCTTTATTTTTTTTATGGGATGCTATAGTTTGGTACTTTTTGCCATCGCGATCAATCCAATTATGGATAGCATTCCACCTAATGTCTCAGGCTCTCTCTTTGTCGATGACTTCGCGATCTACTGCAGTGCCCAGCGAACATGCCTCCTGGAGCGCTGCCTTCAGCGTTGTCTAGACAGCCTCTACTCATGGAGCGTGGCAAATGGCTTCCGGTTCTCTGAAGAGAAGACGGTTTGTATCAACTTTTGGCGATATAAAGCGTTCCTTCCGCCATCCTTACATCTCGGTCCCGTTGTTCTCCCATTCGTGGAAACAACTAAGTTTCTAGGGCTCACGTTGGACAGGAAACTGTGTTGGTCTCCACATGTCTCTTATGTGGCGGCCCGTTCTACACGTTCCCTTAATGTCCTCAGAGTTCTTAGCGGTTCATCTTGGGGAGCGGATCGCGCTGTCCTGCTTCGCTTGTATCGGTCCATAGTCCGATCGAAGCTGGATTATGGGAGCTTCGTCTACTCGTCTGCTCGGCCATCCCTCTTACGCCGTCTCAACTCCATCCACCATCGGGGGCTACGTCTTGCGACCGGAGCCTTCTACACTAGTCCTGTCGAGAGTCTTTATGCTGAAGCTGCCGAATTACCATTGACCTACCGGCGCGACGTACTGCTGTGTCGGTATGCCTGCCGGCTGTTGTCTATGCCCGACCACCCCTCTTACCAGTCCTTCTTCGCCGATTCTCTCGACCGTCAGTACGGGTTATATGTGTCTGCCCTGCTGCCCCCCGGAGTCCGCTTCCGTCGCCTGCTTCGACAATTGGATTTTGCCCTCCCTACCACCTTCAGAGAGGGTGAGAGCCCGACACCACCTTGGCTCCAGGCTCCGGTTCATATTTATCTCGACCTCAGCTCACTCCCGAAGGAGGGTACTCCGGCTGCAGTGTATTGCTCACGGTTTGTCGAACTTCGTGCTCGACGTGCCGGTCACACCTTTATTTACACCGATGGCTCCAAAACTGACGACAGTGTCGGCTGTGCCTTTGTCGTCGGGGCCGCCACCTTCAAATACCGGCTCCTCGACTAATGTTCGAGCTTTACGGCCGAGCTTTTTGCTCTCCATCAGGCCGTGCAGTATGCCCGCCGCCACCGCCATTCATCGTTGTACTCTGCTCTGACTCACTCAGTGCTCTTCAGAGCCTTGGAGCTCCCTATCCGGTCCATCCCTTGATTCAACGGATACAGCAGTCCCTCCATTCTTTCGCTGATAATGGTTCTCCTGTCAGCTTTCTGTGGGTTCCCGGACATGTAGGAGTGCCTGGGAATGAGGCTGCGGATGCTGCAGCCAAGGCTGCAGTCCTCCTGCCTCGGCCAGCCTCCCATTGTGTCCCGTCATCTGACGTTCGTGGGGTTGTTTGTAAGAGGCTTGTGTCTTTGTGGTGGGATACTTGGTCATCCCTCCAAGGAAACAAGCTCCGGGCAGTAAAACCGCTCCCAACTGCTTGGACAACCTCCTCCCGACCATCTCGGCGAGAAGAGGTCCTTCTGACCAGGTTGCGGATTGGGCATTGCCGGTTTAGCCACCGCTACCTGCTCTCCGGTGACCCAGCCCCGCAGTGCCCTTGTGGTCATGCATTAACAGTGCGCCATGTTTTATTGTCGTGTCCCCGTTTTAGTCAATTTCGTGTTGTCCTGTCCCTGCCATCTACCTTACCGGATGTTTTAGCTGATGACGCTCGAGCAGCTGCTCGTCTTCTGCGTTTTATAACTTTAACTGGCTTGTCCAAAGACATCTAACCTTTCTACTTATTTTATCTGCATCTTTGTCAGGTCTTTCTGGTGCCCCCCCCTCCCCCTCCCCTTGAGTTTTCCTAGATTCCATGTGCTCTAACAACGGTGACTGGGCGCTAATGACCTCAGTAGTTGAGCGCCCTTAAACCCCACCAAAAAAAAAATAGCATTTTTATACAAACAATGATTCATGTATACACAAGAGATCATGGAAATTGATGATGATGATGATGATGATGATGATGTTTGGTTTGTGGGGCGCTCAACTGCGCGATTATCAGCGACCGTACAATTTCCCAACCTTTGCTCAGTCCATACTCACCACTTTAATGAAAGATGATGAAATGATGAGGACAACACTAACACCCAGTCGAGGCAGGCGAAAATCCCTGACCCCTCCGGGAATCGAATCCAGGACCCCGTGCTCGGGGAGCGAGAACGCGAGTCGTTGAAATTGCTGGAGATGTTCATGAGTTACATTTCTCCACTACCACCACTATGAGAGTTAGGTGGTTCTTACCCCATTATTTTTTCCAAGTAGTGTTTCGTTGAAATCGATCCAGTAGTTGAGGAGGAGATCTGTAACATACATACATACAACATACATACATACATACATACTGAGGGACTACATTTTCCGGGGTTGGCAAAGAGAGTAGAGGTGAGGAAAAATTCAATTCGCACCTGATCAAGTAGTACACATTAAGCACCAAGTTATCCGATAAGATTATCTGCTCTGTGAATAAAATAAGTTTAAGTTAGCTCTGAAAGCTAATGAGTAGGCGCCATGAAGTTTAACTGGTAGCTAAGCCAGCTTCATGTTGCGTTATACAGGGATTGTAAACAAGTCATTTAGGGATTATAAACAAGTCACAAGTGAGAAATCGACCTCACAGAATACTAACTGAGCTTTATATTTCAGAATATACGTACGGAACAGGTGGTGGGCTCTATTTTCAGTTTTAAATGAGTGCTTTCGTGGCGAATTATTAATGATTATTTAGTCGCAAACATCAAACAGGGTATCAACCAAGTTACAGCGTCTGCTAAGTTACACTTTAAAGCAAAAATATATATATATATATATATATATATATATATATATATATATATATATATAGTTATATAGTCCAACTGATACAATTAATTACAGAGTACTAGCTCCAAATTAATGACACCTTTGAAATAAAACTTAATTTCCACTGTCTATACTTTAATAAATAAATTCATAAAACTTTGTCAGCATGACCAGGAAGGGTTCAGGATTCACGCTCATAGCAGTGGAAGTTCAAAAATATAATAAAAAATATTTTTTTACATGTGAAATGTTATCATTTTTTCACTTACTATTGGCTGCATTCGTTGCTGTTGGTACACTTTTCTTGATAAGTAAGGGAGATTCTTCCATGAATTTTGCACAGCATACAAACCATACTTACATGTGTATGAAACTCTAGAATTTTCCAAATCTATTATAAACTGTGCTCAAAATTGAGATAATTAACCATAAAGTTTGAGTTTTTATTAAACATGAAGTTTAAAATGTAACAGCTCATTCATTTTTTCATTAATTAAATAAATTATAGAATTTCATACACCTGTAAGTATGGTTTGTATGCTGGGCAAAATTCATCGAAGAATCTCTCTCACTTGTGAAGAAAAGTGTACCTTTAGCAACAAATGCAGCCAATAGTTAGTGAAAAAAATGACGAAATTTCACACGTAAAAAAAAAAAAAATTATTTTGTTACACTTTTAAACTTACATTGCTATGATTTTAAATCCTGAATCCTTCCTGGTCGTGTTGACAAAGTTTTATGAATTTATTTGTAAAAGTATAGACAGTGGAAATTGAAGTGCCGTGTGGTGCCTCTCCTGCTCCAAGTCGCCCCGTTTGACGTCCTACCCCCCTTAAATGTTTTATGACAAATCCTTCTGTTATGTGCTACATTTTATCTACATGTCAACTTGCCCTGAGGTTCAACTCAAAGTGAACATATTTAATACAGCATAAAGTTTTGAAGACCTGAAGATAACAGTCAAGTATGTCGAAACCGGTTGTTTGTAAATAAAGATAAATGTATGCGGGCTAGGCTTTAGAACGGTTTTGGGAAGTAAAACAGATCGCTCCTTCTAATTTAGCGGTTAATCTTTTCGTGATAAATACGTACCAGTTTCGGTCATGACATACCAAGGTGTGGCGCCATAGTTACGTGTGCAAATGCATCTGCCTAGGAATGCATTTGAATAGGAATGACAATCGTTCTCTGTTGTGTGCCAGTTTTGTGCTCGCACAGAATAGTAGGCAGCTGGTTTAGACTGCTGCAGAGCGCAGATCCGCAGCGGAGCGTGTGCTCGCGCCGGCTGCCTTTGTGCGAATGCGTAAAGATAATTTCCGCCGCCGGTTCGGACGGGGTGGCGGTGGTGGGGGGAGCAGATTTCGTCAGAGTTCGTGCGCTCCCGCGGCGCTTCGGCCAGGTGCGGCCGACCTCGGGCGTGTCCGCCGCGCTTCGGCTGCGTCCGCGGGCGTCGCGCGAGCTTCTCGCCGCCGCCGCCGCGCGGCGCCGCTTGCCGGCACGCGCCCGCGGGCGGGCCGGTGGTGGGGGCGGTGACGTCGCGGTGGTGGGGGTGGCGCCGCGAGTTGTCGCGTCGGCAGCTGCGCGTCGCCACAGTCGGCGAGAGGCCGGCGCTCTGTGAGGGTGGGAGTGTAGCAGCAGCTGGACAACGTAGCGGCGTACGGCGACGGCGACGCCAGCCCCCGGCGCGGCCGCATGCCTGCCCCCGACGCCCGGCCATGGTGGTGACGCAGGGGAACATGTTCGGCTGCTACGACAGTTACGCCTACCGCCTGTGGAGTCTCGCTAACGTCTGGACCAACTGCCAGCGTGAGTTGTAGCCGCTCGCGTCCCTGCATGTCACAGCACGCTATGCATCTGGCGTCAGTGCCCGGCCATCCCGCGACGGTGTGCTAATTACTAGACTGTTCGCGTAATCGCGAGCACGGAGCTACGTTTCCGACTCGTAAACAAGAGCGTCGGCAATCAGTCCTCCCGCGAACGGAGCTGTAGATGTGGGGGAGGAAAAATAACATAATTAGTCTTACGTACCCCCACCACACATCTTTCTTAAACTCGAGAAGTGCAAATGTAGCTTACGATATTTAATGTCCTGATACTAAAATTTCATCAGTGCAATACGTGAGTCACGTTTATTGATGTGTCGCATTTTAATTATGAGCAATCGTTTTCTATTTAATTTTTTCAGTCTCTATGAAACTCTCGAAAGCTTGACCTAGCACAGACGAATCTCTCATTTTTAGCAACAAAACACTTCGTTTTTGCTCCGAATCACGATTTTTGTTCACTTCATCCTTAGCACGACCGCGAATTATTTCCCATTGTCAGGTGTGGTTTTTCTCCTACAATATGTTGTACTGAGCTTTATTCTTCTTACGTTTCAGATGTTGCATAGTTCAGCTGGTGTGTGAAAGGGAATTGTGTGTCAGCAGTGATTAGTAGATACGTAATAGGGCGCTCAAAATACCTTTAGTACTAAAGGTACTTCCACGCTTCCTAGTAGCTACGGCGAGTTACTGCACCGCGTCAAATTTCATTTAAAAAATGAATTCGACAACTTATTTTCCGAAATGTGCCGCCCACAAGATAAATGAGGGTCATGACTGGAAGGAGCCGATATGTGACGTCAAAAACGAAAACATGGATTCTGTTGCGATGTTTATATATCAGGACTAAAAGCTTAGTTGACAAGCAATGTGCTTTCCCTGCGTGTGTGTAGTAACTTCTTATATAATTTTATTGTAACCGTAGCTATAACGTAGCCGTGCCGTGGTTGCAGGTAATTGGTGGCAAATGTGCAAATGGAGATATTAATATTAACGATGTTGTTGTTGTTGTTGTTGTTGTTGTTGATGATGATGATGATGATGATGATGATGATGATGATGTAGGTTAGTTTTCCGAGCGCAGTGTTCTTTCTCAGTGTTCATTTTTTGCTTCAGATAACCTACATTTCAGTTGACGTAAGACGCGCAAATTGGATGCGTTTTGTTTCTGCCTGAACTTTTCCAGCTCCGCTTCCTTACATGTACTTACTGCTATATCTATGAGGTTTTGCACCGCTAATGCACGTCGGAATGGCAGAAGCTCGATGACGCAGATGCTGATTGGTAACAGGTGTTCAGCAGGTGTCGAGAATCAAACCAGGTGTTTCGTGTCTACGTTGCCGAGACCATTAAAAAGTGCTTCGGGTTTCTCGTCTTCAAACGTTTGTCCAGCTACGCGAGTAAAAAAGAAAGTGTGTTTCTGTGTGAAGATACCGTAACGAAAGATTGTTAAGGTTAAACTTTCTCAGGTGTATCTTATAAGCAAAGCAGCAGCATTGCTGTTCGTAAATTGTTTATAGTAGGATTTTAAATCCACATCAAACTGACCAATTTCTACAAATTTGTCAATTTTTTCGCCTGTCCTGAAATTGAGACACCGTACTGACGCTTCAACTGTCAACCATCTTACTAATTCCATAGGCGTACGTTGTTTTCAATAATTTTTGGATTCTATTTACTTATTATAGCTATTTTAGGCACTACTGCCATGGTGCAGACATTTCATGCAGTTAGTAAATCAGTGATAGTAGCTGATCGTGGCGAAATCGATTCCGCTAGTGTCCGATGTAGTCTGCTAGTATCGCATAATATACGTGCGTGAATGATTAATATAGCAGTTTTTTTAAGGCAAATGTTTGTGCGATACGGTGATCAGCTTTTAGAAATTACTTTAATGTACAATAGTGATTAATTTGAGACTTCTGAATATTTGGTTATTTTTGTTCGGCATCTCGGTGCTGCAAGAATTAATACACACCTCTAGAAGATTTCAATATTCCAAAGCAATGATGCGTAGGCTGACAGACTATTTCGCTCACATAATATCTTTCATGTTGCTGCACACCTTTCTAAATAATTTCCCTGCTCTGCTTTAAAAATAAATAAATAAATAAAAAAAGCTGAGAAGTGATTTCTTATAAACATTTTCTGTCACACGTTTATGTATTTGCGTCTCATCTACATTACCCGTCTTCGAGTTGCCGATGCAGCAGCGTAGAATATTTGTGTGTGTGTGTGTGTGTGTGTGTGTGTGTGTGTGTGTGTGTGTGTGATGGGAAGGGCGGCGGGAGGGAGTGTCCGCCTGAGGAAGCCAAGAGGGGGGGGGGGGGGGGGTAGTGAAACGATTGTAGAGAATTAAGTGGTTTAAAAACTGTCTATTTAATACAGAATTGTACCGTGTTGTGGCGTTCGATAAGTCTCAGAGCAAATATTGCCAGTTTGTATCGTGCTGAAGCAAGTGTTCTTTTGGATGACATTTATGAAGCCACGCCTCCTCCCCCCCCCCTTCCCCCACCTTTCCCACACTACATCCATACCTCATGCAACACGATCACTTTTTCTCTTCGTTCACGTTGTACCCTCTTGACACTTCTTACGTAACTTGCTATCCGCGATTTCTCAAGAGTTGATATTTAAAAAAAATCTTGCGCTTTCTACTTGCCGTCTTCCAGTAACTTGTAACTTACGTTTGCCATCTTCTCTACCACAATGTACCTGCCATATCATGGTTCCAGTCCGCGTATGCTCTCTAGCAGACCTGTCCTACTTAGAGGGAAATTCTGTTTTTGCAACCTCCACAGTTGTTTGCTTCACTCGCACTGCGGCCGTGCGACGTACGCAAGTTAAAAAGAGTTCTAGTTTGCTATAAGGTACTGTAGAGATAAATACACTGAAAATGTTACTGACATGACATATTTCGTTTCGCGTCTTATTCTATCTCGCTTATAATCGTTATATTTTCTTCACATCGTTCGTGTGGGACGGATCTGCGATGTATGGCAATTGAAGAAAAAGTCATCAGCCAAGATCGCCAAAAATGAATTTTATTGGATGACCGGTTTCGACAGAGCTGTGCCGTAATCGTCAGATCTGCAAGGAGATTAACAGAAAGTTGATAGGCAAATATTTAACCATCATGATAATACGACTTGATCAACTGTCTTGTTACAGTAGCGATCTTCATGGTAGAGGGGAGTGAATATGCAATGTGAAGCGACTTGCAATAATTTCAAAGCATAATGTGTGTTATAATTTTATGAGTTATGTAGCAAGGCAGTTTATCAGGTTGTAGTGCAACGATAATAAACATTTTCTTGTCAACTTCTGTTCATCCTCTTGCAGATCCGATATGACAGCATAGCTCTGTCGAAGCTGGTCATCCAGTAAAATGCTATTTCAGCGATCTTGGCTTGTGAAGCTTTCTTCAGTTATCGCTTCTAATTGTATTCGACCTATGGTAAATTGTAAACAGTTTCTCTTGTATAGGATTCTTTCTAATTGTTACTTAAATACTGCAGGAACCAATTTGCGTCCTTTTTAGGATTGCGTACCTTAATCAGTAAAAACGAAATCCTTACAAAGGTCACTTTGTTGTATGTCTTTCTATCTGCCTGCCCGTCCGTCTATTATACACCCCTATTTGTCAGGAACGGGTAGAAGCATCAAGCTGAAATTTGTGTCAAATATTAAATTCAACGGTCCCTTGGCGGTTTAAAAAAATTTAAGACTCTAAATCAACAGAGTCAAAAGATGTGGCCTTTCGTGTCACATATTTTGATGAACCTTCTGCATACGTAATTAAGTTTCTACGGAGCTTTCAGACCACTGGCCGGAATTTTTTTCCCCTTAAGCATCGTATATTAGCTACGTTAAGGAACTGCCAATGTGCATAGTGTAACTAAATAAATATGTTGTATTGGGAAGAAAGAAGAACTGTTCCCATTTTATTAGTTAAGTACAGCAGCTAATTAATGTGTAAATAAAAAATACGGAAGGAACACTATTCCATGAGGTACGCCCGTAATAATTAGCTCACAATGGACGATTTTGATTACCTGTACTATATAATAAGGCTACTTTCGTTTAGCTAATTAATCCATGTCCTATTTGCTCCTTCCAGGAAGCTAATTAACTTGTAATCATGCTGTTAACTATTTTATGTGCACACACACCTTCATAGCTTCAAGTCATCTACGTCAGATTATGAAAATATAATTTCGTCTGTATAAAGTAGATTTACGCTCATTATATTATGCAAATAAACTTACACAATTTGCCGACCGGAGTGGCCGGTTCTAGGCGCTACAGTCTGGAACCACGCGACCGCTACGGTCGCAGGTTCGAATCCCGCCTCGGGCATGGATGTGTGTCATGCCCGTAGGTTAGTTAGGTTTAAGTAGTTCTAAGTTCTAGGGGACTGATGACGTTAGAAGTCCCATAGTGCTCAGAGCCATTTGAACCATTTGAACTTACACAATTTCACCTCTAACAGTGAACAACCTAACTTTCAGCACATCTGCATAGCTCACTTGATTTTCGCACTGAGATTTTGAACTGTGAATTCATCTGTATATTTCAAATCCTGACCATTAACTTCAGAAACGTGCGTTAAAGCAGCAAAGTTTTATTTTCTTCGCAGCCAGAATGTCCAATTTATTTCGGGCCACTAACAGTATTCAGTGAGTTAAGATGAATGAAACACGCTGCCTTGTATCAGCGACTGCATGCGCGAACTGAATTAGCTGGCCGTGTTTCGGCATCACAGTTTAATCATCAGGTGCCTTTATCTTGCCTGGACTGGATAAATTATGCCAGAGGAGAGCACTGTTGTTGACGGTGGGTGAGAGTTGTCATAAAGTGTCATGCTATTCTACTTAACAACACAGGACAAGGAAATGCTTTGTGTTCATATCTTATGCGGCACAATTAAATGTTACTAACTTGCTCCACATGGAAACGTCAGTTATTGGAATAGAATTAGACAGTCTTCGTACTAGACAGATGCAACACTGTAGCCACATAAAATACAGTAATTATAAGATGTTTAAGAAACAGCTGCCATATGGTGAGGTTTGACTGTCTCAGTAAACCAGATCCTCGCATTTGTTAGAAGCTGCTCTCAAGTCTTCATGAAGCGCATTACGTGTAATGTCACTCTCTGTTGCCCCAAGATATTTACACAGCATAAACGAGCGATAGCAATGTTTCGAAAAGAAGATAACAGCACTTCTAGTTATGCCCCTTCAACGACCATTGAATTCTTATGGTCACTCCTCAACCTACTTACTAAAAATCTTTTTTGTGCACAGTAATGAAAACCTGTGTCAAATTAACTGCGATTCACACAATCGCAGTACAGGATCCACAAATAACAGTCTTAATCTCCGCGGCTATATTTTATAGTTCTATATTTTGTGCACATATCTTTAAACAGTCAGCGAACAGAAATTGGAACGTCTCAATGTTGAAAGAGTTTGACACATCTTGCTTAACCACTTTTCCTGCGAGCTGCCTGATTACCTATACTCCAGGGCTGCCAACTTCTGCCAACAGAATGACTAGTAAATACGCCTCTGATTTTGTATCATACGGACGAATAAAATACTTAGACAGTTTTCATCGTGGCCATGCAAACAATGAGCCAGAACTTCTGGACAAACGGCAGCCACAGTGTACAAGTAATGAATCAGTAGCTCCTTCTAAAGGAGCGACTTTGCTGCTAATGTTCATTAACAGCGTATGCAAGCTCAGATGGGAAATGTCAGTTTAATGATCACCACTTGTACTGTGGAGACAATTGTATCGAGACAATGGCTTCCCTTTGGTCCACTTCCCTGAATGTTCTCCTTTCTCATGGTCCTTAGGGAGCATGGCCGACGAATTGCAAATCAGGTATCAACGTCTTCCCCAGGTAATCCTAATACAGACTCCTACGACTTCCCTAACTCGTCCTCATACAGAATTCCTAAGTCTTCCCCAAATCGTCCTGTTATAGAATTAGTACGTTCCCCAAATCGTCCTCATACAGAATTCCTACGTCTTACCTAAATCGTACTCAAATAGAATTACTAGATCTTCCCTGCACGGTCCTGATACAGAATTCCTACTTCTTCTCTGCATCGTCCTGATACAGAAATTCTACTTCTTCCCTAAACTGTCCTGATGCCAATTTCTATGTCTCCGCAGGCGCGGTAATTCCCCGAAACAAGGCCATAGACATTTTGCAATGGCATTCTTCCACTTCGCAACCCGTCTCTGCAAACGGAGACATCAGCCTTGTTTCTAACACACTGCCTCATTCTCTAGAGGCAGCAGACTGACTAGCTATTTCGACGAGAAAACATTTGGTGATGACTACACAATCGAGTAGAAACAGCGAATTAAGCATCTAACGGTGACCATACCTACGAAGAAGCGGGTTAAAAACTATGTGGCACTAGGGCAACATGCATCTGTGTGATAGTCCAATGAATTTCACCAGAAACCTGGAAACTTGTACGTCTCTACCTCCCCCCTCCACCCCCTTCTGTCTCTCTCTCTCTCTCTCTCTCTCTCTCTCTCTCTCTCTCTCTCTCTCTCTCTCTCTCTCTCTCTCTGTGTGTGTGTGTGTGTGTGTGTGTGTGTGTGTGAGAGAGAGAGAGAGAGAGAGAGAGAGAGAGAGAGAGAGAGAGAGAGAGAGAGAGAGACGGGGGAAAGGGGAAGGGGGCTGGATGAATCTTAATTGCACCCGTCATATCAGTTTGTCTGCACATATAACAAGAGATTCAGCAAGCAGAGCTCCTGAACAACTAACGTAAATATTGACTTAGTTCGTAAACGATATCAGGTCAGATATCATAGCGAGTCCTGTATGTGTGTGCAGGCTTTGCTCTATGTCTGCTCATTTTTATGATACTCCATCTGCCCCCACCTCCCCCTCACCTACACCTCACCTACCCCCCCCCCCCATTCCCCTCTGTTCCACTTCTATGCAAGTTCTCATTGTACGAAAATCACAGCAGTTATTCGTTATTGCTAGCAGAGGAGAAAATAATAGTTTTTAAGTAAGATGGTCGTTATGTAAGGTAGTTATAGCCGTCAGTTTTCCGCTATGTTAGCAACTCCTTTTCATCTCCATTTCGTGTGTTGCTGTTGCTATATGTGCTGCCGTCTGTCCCGTCACCCAGGAGCTGAAACATCTTCCTCCCTCGCCTCCACTTCCAAGTACCGCTCTAAGACAGTTTCCCAAGCCGCCCCCTCTTTTTTTCTCATTATGTGTCAGATTCAGTCTCTATTCCCTCTATTTCTTACATTCAGTAACCACCTTTCTCTCTCTATCAGCAGCACCATCTCTTTTTTCGCTCTATCCATCCTACTTTTTCATTCCTCCTCCTGCCACGTCCATTTCTTAAAACTCCCCCAGGCTTCCTCAGTGCCCACATTTCAGCACCACACATGAGGACTCTCCATACAAACCGTTTTACTAGCCTTTTCCTCATATATTCGACCATACCGCCGCAGAAAATTCTCATTTTTTTAAGAAAATACCTCTTTCGCGATTGCTGTCCTGGCTTTAATTTCTGTGCTGTTTTTCCAGTCTGTTTCTATTCTGCTTCCTGTATAAGCAGAATTCTCTAAAATTTCTTCATTCACCCCGGTCTTTGCCCTTTCATTTCCTCCCAGTGCCATTAATGTTATTGATTTTCATCCCATAAATCTTTCCTTTGGCTTCGATGGCATCCACTGTATCCTGCAATTATTTTTTCGTCTGTTGCTAGAAGGCCCATGGCATCTGCAAGTAACGCACACCTGTTCTCAATCCGGCGGTTCAACCGAACATCGCACCCACTCATTTGGCATGGCCCTAGTAGGGATGTATACTTACACCTTCTTCTGACCAGATTACAGTTCGACGGCAAACCACAGTGCGCTTTTTCACTTATTACAGACGTGTTGTCGTTGTCGTTGTTGTTGTTGTTGCCTTCCGTCCGAAGACTGCTTTGATGCAACTTTCCACGCTACTCTACTGTGTGTAAGCATCTTCTTCTCTGCATAAGTACCTCAACCTACCTCAGTTTCAACCTGTTTGCTGAAATCAAGCATTGCTGTCCCACTCCCCTCCATTTCCCAATTCACCATTCCTTCATACCTCAAGAAGAATTCTATCAACCGATCCCTTCTTTTGTCAAATATTACAATAAATATCTTTTCTCCCCAGTTTGCTTCAGATCTCATCTTAACTTATCGGCTCTACCCATCTGATCTTCAGCATTCTTCTCTACCATCACATTTCAAAAGCTTCTACTCTCTTCATGTCCGCACTGTTTATCGTCAACATTTATCTTCTGTACGACACTACAGTACACACAAATGCCGGCCGGGATGGCCGAGCGGTTCTAGGCGCTACAGTCTGGAGCCTCGCGACCGCTACGGTCGCAGGTTCGAATCCTGCCTCGGGCATGGATGTGTGTGATGTCCTTAGGTTAGTTCGATTTAAGTAGTTCTAAGTTCTAGGGGACTGATGACCTCAGAAGTTAAGTCCCATAGTGCTCAGAGCCATTTGAACCAATCCACACAAATACCTTCAGATAATAATTTCTAACACTTACATTTCTACTCGAGATTAAGAGATTTCTCGTCTCTCAAATCCCACTTCTTGCCATTGTCAGTCCATATTTCTGCTCAAATAGCAAAACTCATGTATCACTTTTAGCGTCTCATTTCCTAATCTGATGACTTCATCAGTGGCTCGTGTAAGTTGACACCAACTCATTACTGTTTCTCGTTTGTGTATGTTAGTCTTATAAACTCTCTTCAAGACGCTACCCATTCCGTTCGACTCATCTTTCAACTCCTTTGCCTTCTCTGACATTTTTACAAATTGATGGTCAAAGTTTTCAGTTCTTCTTCTAGAGACTGATCCCCCTCCCAGTTTCCTCTTTGGCTACTTATACTGGTTCTTCAGCGTACTGTGTTAGTATACCGAGCGAGGTGGCGCAGTGGTTAGCACACTGGACTCGCATTCGGGAGGACGACGGTTCAATCCCGTCTCCAGCCATCCTGATTTAGGTTTTCCGTGATTTCCCTAAATCGTTTCAGGCAAATGCCGGGATGGTTCCTATGAAAGGGCACGGCCGATTTCCTTCCCCATCCTTCCCTAACCCGAGCTTGCGCTCCGTCCCTAATGACCTCGTTGTCGACGGGACGTTAAACAACACTAACCTAGCCTACTGTGTTAGTATCACGAGGGATAGACCGTAGCCGAAGTAAGCTGTGACAGAAAAAAAAAATGCTAGAGCCGACTGATTCGCAGCCAGGCACTTGGCGACTTAGCTCAACACAGCCTGCTGTATGCGCGACATTACCTGACGAAACTTTCTGACAGATTCGAACTCGGGACCTTTACCTTTCGCTGGCTATCCTCTACCAACCGCCGAGTTTCCGCCTGGTGAGAGCCTCTCCCGCCTGGAAACTGTGGTGGATTACAGGCAGGTGTTGCGCGCCTCTGCGGATCTGGATTTCGAAACTTCCTTCCTGTGCGGTTGGTCCAGGTGCGTCCACAGGTATCCGTCCTTTCTTCCCGTCTCCAGCCGTTCTGCTGGATCCAGCGCGTGTTTCGCCAGCTAGCGGCTCTTGTACGAGGACGGAGACATTTCGTACCAAGCCCGCTGCATAACCGCTTCTCATTCTTCCTTGACAATCTATTCAACCCTCATTCCCCCCAAATCTTACACCGCACCCCATCTACAATCGATGTACGACGAGTTAAAAATTGTAATGAGATATCTAACGTGACCTGCTATAGTCCCCAGACAGCAAGCCAAAACTTAACACTAGGAAATAAATAAATAAAATAGTTCAGCTAAAAGATGTCAAACACGTTAACACCTGTGCGGTCATTTTTTTCATTTCTGTGTATTAGGTAGCTAAATTACGATTTCTGTACATCGTAAAGCACCAATGAGAGCGGCTGAGTTCACTTGTCAGTTGAGGCGAAACAAGGAACTACATGAGAAATTTTAAAAATGTCAGCCGCAATACAGAAAAGGAGACGTCCTTTCGGAATCTTACGCTCCCACACATCACTATTAAATTCATTGCCATAGTATCTTCACCATTTTCGAAAGCTTCGAGAGGTGTAAGATATACAAAATAATAACTTCTTACTTATCTTCATTATCTCTTTGTTGTTGTCCATGGCTCAAAGTCTTGTCAAGGGGTACATTCTTGCAGCTGAAATTTCGATTTCGTGGTTTCTTGATGACTAAATAACTGATGAAGATTTGTCTTTATTATTCTTGAATTTTATACTTTGTCATATCTTAAATATTTTCAACGTTTCGCGGCCCTGTCAGCAACTGTATAAATATTAATTTTAATTTTAGTAACCAACAGCCTCAGTTGCAATGTTCACCTAGATTTACCTAGGTTTCAGTCGGGATTACCCAACCTTTTCCAGAATAAAAGTAACTACCGTTTGTTCATAGTGGACATCGTCAAACTAAAACTACAAATCCATAAATTATCGTCAGACTGTAAAAACGTATTTGAAACTGCCTCGATGCGGTAACCATGAGTGCTGTACTGGAACTCTATGGCACTATGGACAAACGGTAGCTACTTTTATTCTGAAGAAGGTTGGGTTATCCCGACTGAAACCTAGGTAAATGTAGGTAAACTTTGCACCTGAGGCTGTTGGTTATTAAAATTAATAATTTGTCATATCTTTCAACATCACACAGTTTTTTACATTTTTCACATTAAAAAAAAAGTACATATTTGGTGACAAACTTAGAAAACGTCTACTTCCATCTGAGGCATGCCCGCCACTCCTTACATCCTGCGGTACACACATTATTCCAAAGAGTTTACAAAGTAAAAGTGTTTGCAGGCCTACTTGACAGGAGAATCCAGGAACAAATTTAGCGTTAGTTTGCGCAATGAATAATATGAATTTTAAGTATGCCAGAAATATTGTAATTTCAAGGTTTCCTTAAAAGAAGAGTAATTTTAACTGGTGGTACATATCCATTGTAACAGAGAGATATATATATCATAAGAGGGGAAGAAATAATTAATAATAATAATGATAATAATAATAATTTATTACTGTTGATTTTGTACTCCTACACAGATGAGGTTGCAAGCAATGGAAATAGCTACAGAAAGAGCCGTACGTCAGTAGGATGGTTCAAATGGCTCTGAGCACTATGGGACTTAACATCTGAGGTCATCAGTCCCCTAGAACTTAGAACTACATATACCTAACTAGCCTACGACAGTACACACATCCATGCCCGAGGCAGGATTCGAACCTGCGACGGTAGCAGCAGCGCGGTTGCAGACTGAAGCGCCTAGAACCGCTCGGCCACAACGGCCAGAACCTCCGTAGGAAGTTAAGGCGATAGCCTATATCGGTAAGTTTAGAGTGCGGAAAAAATTTAAAATCACCACATAATTTAACTTACGTCAGTGCTACTGCTAAACCAACTTCTGATTTACTTTCGTATCAAATTTATTTTGCTCTACTTTGCTAGCGAAGCATTTTGTTGAAACGGTTTATGAGTTATTAACTTTTTGGGAGTTTTCAAAAATTACTATTAAGAACCTAATCGTTAAGGGGAAAAATAGTCTAGGTCAAAAGTGACTCATCATAGGACTGTGTGCTTTGGTACAAAAATACATCATAAGTTGCATTACAAATTACAAAATTTATTTTACCCCAGCCTTCAGTTTTTTTCGTTCTTAAAACGGCCTGTTTCATCTTTTTTTTTTTTTTTTTTAAATCCTTCGAATATCCCTCCTTGACTTTAAGTTGGCAACAGAGGCTCGGATGTTTTACATTTCCGAAAGTGTTGTGTTCTGCCTTCTGTTATTCACGAGTCGTCTGCTTCTAGTTGGAGTGTCTGGAGGTGCCACTTTATGAACCAAAATACTTAAAACAATAGGACCAAACAAATTTTGTAACTTTTTATAATGCACAGTAGTAAACACCTTATGATATTCTGTCTGTCTGACAAAACTCAGTTATACGACGAGCCACTTTTCTACTAGATCATTTTTCCCCGTTAAAAATTAGGTGATCAATCGTCATTTCTGAACAAGCAATTAAGTTAATAACGGCTAAACCATTTGCGTCAGAGACTTGTTTCAAAAAAATGTTTCGCTAATGATGCAGAATAAAACAAGTTTTATACGAGATTTATAGAATAGATGCAAGTCAATGGACAGCATTGAGGTAAGCGATATTAGACGGTAACCTTAAATTTTTCCAGCTCTATAGTTAGTAAATAGTGTTATCATAGTGACTGCGGAAAGAGATGGAGAAATATTTTTTCTGAAAACAGATGTTAAGAAAGACTACAGAGTAATCTTTACTGGAACGACGCACCATCCTCCTCGTTTAATTTCATTGCTAGAGAAACTGATAACTGTAATTAATCTAATAGTCTCAGAGTGCAGTGGCAACTATTACTCCTTAGCAGTTGTCTTCATTGATGTGGCAAAGTAGTAAGACAGTATACTTTGTCCTGAAGGGCCTACTTTGACAAAAACACGCTTTCGGTCGCAGCATTCGTGAAGCATCTAAATGCGTAACAGTACATCCGACGGCCGAGAAGTTCAAGAACAATCATTCAATCGGTGATGCGACAGATTACTAGTAGATACGTTTAAATAACCACTACATCTTCGCCTTAGAAATTTCCCTCAGATCTAGAAAGAGAATAACGCGAACCAGTATAGGGACACGTAGGTTAATGACACTCAGCGAACAGAATGTTTTTAGCGCTTAATATACTCGTAGCTGAGCTATAGAAACGATAATACGGCTCCAAAACTCAAGTACATCAGCGTTGGACCGTTGGAAATGCAATGAAATTTATTTTTTTCCCCTCTTGCCCTCTAGCAGAAATGAAAAATTTGTATAATTAACGCCAGCTTTCCAAATCTTCATATGCCTATACTCAACATTCCTATCTGACATTTTGTCGCTACCTTTAGCTCGCCCGATTCCACGAAATGTGAAGGAAACGATAACAATATTCATAACCAACCTATTGTCTCGAATTATTTCCCGTTTTATCAAAAAGGCGGCAAGTAACTGGCCTATTCGGTTAATTTTTAGGTCGTCGAAAGTCAGGAAAGGAAATTCCATTTACTAAAACGAGTCAGCTATATTTGGGTCAAACAATGATAGTTTTGCAACAAATGAAGACTAGTTTCTTTAGTCCGTAGCACAAGGAGCTATAACAGGAACTTCAGATGTCGTATCAAGAAGTGGGCCTCGAAGAGAGAATAAGAAGTCTGAAACACAAGTAGCAGTCGTTGCGTTGGTAACAACTTGACGTATTTTCCACGTACTAAACAAAAATCCACCACTGACGCGATGTCTTCTTCTCTTTATTTCGAATAAACATTTTGGAGGGTACGATAAATCAACATTGTTTCTGCTTCTTTGCTTTCAGGCGCAGTTTCCTCAGGGCCCGCTCCTCTTTCACTTTCGAGAAAGCTGTTCCTTCTCTTCTTGTGCCCACTTTCTTTCAGTTCTTAAATTTTTGCTGTCCTGAAAGCCTGCCTTTTCTACTATTGGTTCTTCAAAAAACCCTTCTCTCTCTTTTCCAGCCTCAAAGGTTTGTTTGGTTGTTTTGTCATTATTCGTCCTGCATGAGTGCGCATAGAATTTTCTCATTACATCTGATACGTTTTCAGCTTTCACACGTAGTTTTGTATCTGTTCTTAATCTGTATTCTGATTCCCTGCCGTTTATGGGTGCTAGTATTTTTCTTAGAAATCTTCTTCCATTTTTTCCGATTTTTCGAGCTTTCCCTTTTTAGGCACTTGAAGAGGATTAATCATATATCCTTAGACGCGTGTCAAATTATGTTGTTGAAACCAGCCATGGCTAGACTTTGAAGCAACGCAATTCAGAAGGCAGGATTAATTATGTGTACCGTTTAGCATTATTAATAAATGGTTTTAACAGAGACAAAATGATATTTATAGCAGTTAATATCTACCAGAGACAAGTCATTAGAACACAAACTTAATTCGCATACGTTCCTAGACAGTAAATGCGCTGGCAAAATTCTCGAGTTTGTTTTTATTTTCTTGTTTCAGTGAAAGATTATTTGAGTAAATAAAATTATGTGAGATAATAATACTGACAGGACGTATGTCGGGCTACAGAATACAAAACGCCATGTATAAAAATAAGCGACGAATTACTGTATGTGATACAGGTCTAAAACGTACAGTAGTCAAACTGCACCATGACAATGAAAGACACAAATATTTAACATAAAACACGTACGGAAGTATACGTGGTGATGCATAAGAAAACTCTTCAAATTTAAGTTTTCCTTTTACAAAGACGAATAAATTATAGTTTGGTAACGCATCTCTTAATGGAGCTAAGACCTACAGTGAGATAAATAAACGACATTTTGAAACATTTTAGAGTCTGATTGGAGAGTGGAAACGTCAAACATTCCAAATGCCATTTTTTCTCACAAATCGCGTTTCCAGTGCTGCTGCGTTCTAGGTACTTTGTTGCACGTTCCAAGACTTGTTCCAAGTGCCAAGTCATGGGGACATCTAATAAAACATTCGTTACAAAATGGCGCACGTTCTCCCGAAGGAGTTCCAAATGCCATGCGTCAAGGTGTCCTGCATTTAATTGACGCATAGAGTGCGTGGTAAGCAGTTTGCGTGCAAACTTTTGTTTGTATCCGTGAAACTTCTTTGTAATGGAAGGAGATAATTTGGGTTTGAAAAAAAATAAAGAAATATTGACGCGAACAGACAAAACAATTAGTCTGGAAAATGTTACGGAAAACCATTTCTTCTCGACGGCACAGAGTGTTTCACAGCAAATTTTGAACATCGAAGACCAAGAGTGGAGTAATAAACAGAAATTAATGCTGAAAGATTTTTTAGTTAATTTGTTATTTCCTTGGAAAAGATTTAAAAGATACGAGAAATGGTTTTTGTTGACTACAATTCCAGTAGATCAACCATTGCTGTACTTGCGTTATCACATATAAAACGTACTGCCTCAGTATTAATGGCACTTGAAACAAACACTTTCGCATTGATACTCAGAACCAGCCTGTTTCCCTGTACGGCAACCAGAACGTTTTTAATAAATTGTTTATTCTCTTTCTTTCCTTTTTTCCACTCTTAATTGTTCTTGCATGGTTTGTTGACGGTATTAATTTTAACAAATGTCTCATTTTATTGAATTCATATAACCTGCTCATAGTCTTAGTAACGATTTATTTTCTCTTGACTCTCGAGTTACAGGGTGGCGCACGAAATGTGTTACCATTTTGTTTTTGAATATAAACTTTATTGTCAATACAATCTGAAAGAAACATATACTACAATGAAGAGCCGTCCATGGAGATTTGTTCTAACTCAGCACATGCTCAATATGTCCACCATTTCGTTTCCTAACTTCCTTCAAACGAACAGTGAAGTTAGTGATTACCCTACGGCACATGTCTTCCGTAATTTCACTGCAGGCTTGAAGAATAAGTCTTCTGAGCTCCATTAAATCACGTGGACGTTTCGGGAAAAATTTTTCCTTTAGGTACCCCCAAAGAAAAAAGTGACATGGATTGAGGTCTGGACTAATGGGGGCCAATTTTGTCCGTCATTGAAGCGACCCGGAAACCTGAGTGAAATGATCCGCATGTCGAAATGCTCGTGTAAAAACTCCAACACAGTGTTTGCAGTATGTGGCCTTGCTCCATCTTGCATGAACCACTGCGTGTTGAAGGGCAAGGCAGTAGGAAGAAGTTGTGGAATGAAGCTATTGCGAAGCATGCTCAAATAACGTTCGCTGTTCACAGTTTCTTCAAAGAAAAAGGGTCCAATAATTCCGTGACTGGAAATTGCTGCCCACGCTGTAATCCTCGGAGCATAATGTTGTCGTTCGTGAAGCACTTGTGGGTTTTCAGTGGCCCAAAAGCGTATATTTTGTTTGTTAACCACACCGTCGAAATGAAAATGCGCCTCGTCTGAAAACCATACGTTGTCGAGAGTTTCTTCCCTATCCTCCGCCCACTGAGCAAACTGTAGTCTCTGCTGCTTGTGTTCTTCAGTGAGCTTCTGTGCACAGGCCATCTTGTATGGGTACATATAGAGGTCACTTACAAGAATGCGTTGAACGGAGCGTCTGGATATTCCCAGTTGCACTGCTGTCTTTCTACACGATTTCCCGGGACTTCTCTGTACAGCAACTCGTACCGCTTCAATATTCTTCAGCGTACAAACAGTCTTAGGCCGAGGTCGCTTCGCTTCCAATACTGTTCCATCCTGTACAAATTTATCGTACAACCTGTGGATGGTCTTCTTGCAAGGGACCCATCGTGTGTTAAACTGTTGTCGAAAACGCCTTTGAATCACAACAAGGCTTTTCGTTTCACGAAAAAGTAACACAATTGCCGATCGTTGCTGTGTCGTCAGTCTTCCATTGTCAGCCACTGCTGCTTACTAGTCTCCTAGCGGCAGTATCGTGAATTACACGTCATTTCCTAACTCATTTGTTATTCCAAGCTCTGTTGGTACTGCTGTAGAGATCCCAGCGGGATATCTAATGTGCGTCGTAAATTGTGAAAGAAACAATTGGTAACACATTTCGTGCGCCAGCCTGTAGAATCTGTTGCTGCGTCCTTTTTGATGTTGCGATGAAAGTCCAATAACACTTTCACTCTGTTTTCGCTTTGTGGACGAGTGTGCTGTGAAAACAGCTCTACAGTAGTAACATAACGCTATCTCTTCTCGCGTGCGGTATCACACGTGAGGCTGTGTCGCAAGTTGTCGGAATTAACTGTGCGTCAAATGAAATGCAGGAGAGGTGATTGGGTGAATTGGCTGGGTGCCTTCCTCGTACGAGCTTCTGTCGTATGTGTAGATAACACACTATCTGTTCTGTGAAGTACGGCACTTACTGTTAGCGGCAGGCGGAAACTATTCTCTAGCTGTTACCGATGTAGATGCTGCCTCAATTCTTTCTAATCAGTTGACTCACACCGCTGCAGGCACAAACTCGCACGCTAAACTCACATTGTCAGCTCTCTCTCTTTCACTCACTGCGATATGCTCCAAGGTTGAAGCATACCGCTTAATTGCTAGGTGCGTCGGATAGGGGTTTAGAGTGCTTTCTTGAAGTGTCGGAAGATGTGCGTCGTAGTTTCGTAGCCTCTACCGCTAGCGGCATTTGAAATGCGTCTTCTAGATCGGCTCCAAAATGAGGTGCTCCATACGCAATTTTCTGACACAAACCAAAGAACAAAGTAATTAATTTTTATTTTCTATTTGGACATCGTCCATTTATCCAGAGATCAACAACTGAAATTAAAATTAAATTTATTCAACCGTTTGCATTTAACCAATTTTTCCATCGCTTCTTTGTACAAGAGCACTTCACAGTTCTAATTGAAAAGCGCAAAACTGAGAATATTCTACATTATTAATTTATAGATATTAAGCTACTCACTTGAGCGCTGATGTTGCCCTTATAAGCCGAGGACTGGCAAACGAAACAAATTAATATCGTACAGTATATAATTCTGATTTATAATCATCATTTCTCTTGATTCTACTGTGAAACGTTAACTATTGTTGGATCTATACGAATAAAAATACAAATGTCCGTTTGTACAAAATCGTAAATTTCCGAAAGTTCTTCACCAATTGCTTCGAAATTTAGATACGACGATGTATTCGAATACGCGCGTTTTTTCATATACCTACTCCCTTAATATACGTAATATATAAATTAATATGTAATATATAAAGGGGAAACGTTATTACCAATTATCTCGAGAAATTTTTGCCCGATTTGCTTAATATTTTTACACAATACTATACTGAACATTTAGACGGACATGGGCTTTATGTTTTCTAAACGTTGTTAGCGAACATGAAAGTTGTATTCGTCGCTTATCGGTTTATGATTAGAATGCTACTACGGTGCCTTAATTTACAATAACAATAAACAAGGCTCGGGAGAGAGGAAGGAATAGGAGACGCACAGAAGGGTGGGATGAAATGGACATAGAAAGCGGAAAGGAGAAGATGGACAGATAAAGGGGCAAGGAGGGGATTGGGACATATGTCCAATTCCCAAAGATAATAGAAACGTGTGCTTTAGCTTTTCTTTCTGTTTCATTTAACCGACAGCGCCAGCAAAACATGGCCGGGAACAGCTAATGTTGAAAGACTTTGACCGGGATTTGGTAATCGCATTCAGAAAACAGCTCTTATATTACACTTTCCTGTGGAAACACATTTGGTTTCTTCTGCAGTCTGTCTTGTACATTACAGGCAGTGTTTTGATAAAGTCTTTCATATGCAATTAATAAGGATTTTTGGAGTGCTGTACTTTCTATGAAACGTTGAAACGCTTGTATTTTTTATTTAGTAGTGCTTATCTTTTACAGTCAATTAAATATAAACCTACTGATATTGGTCTAACATCTCCGAAACACCAATTGACAAAAAGTTTTTTTTTTTTTTTTTTTTTTTTTTTTTTTTTCAAGCGGAATCCTCGAGGTATATTTATTGCTCACGCGAACTCGAACGTATATAACACGGTGAATACTTTTAGATGTGATAGTGTGTTGAATGCGCTGGAATGCGAAGATGATGTATGATATGCAAATCGTCGAAAAATGCTGAACCTTCGATGTAGTGAATATAAAGTGGTATTTTGTAGTTTGTACAAGATCGAAAATTGAACCTGGTTTTGCAAGTTATCGCGTATATTCTCGTTAACCGTTAGGCTTTCCAGGTACCCTCCAAAAATTCATGAAATTATATTTCACTGAGATTGTCACCAGTAACTCAATCCGTTTCTTTTCAGTTCATTGACTGATACACATCCCGTGTGGCAGCAAGCCTGGCACCGTTTTCCTAGTGGTACGTTGCAATACCGTGGCAAGACGTCCGTGACTAAACTTGGTATTCGGAAATCATAGGTGGAAACATGAATGAAAATGAGAACTTTTGTCAAATCTGATGTCGTGTTCAAGTAGCCGAAGGTTAAAGCGACTGCTCCTGGACAGCAAGAAATCACTGTTCGATTGCAACCGTCCCATAAAATATTTTCGATTGCCTCTAGACGTTCTTTAGTCAGATGTAGGCCTACGTAGCGCGCACCGCACATATTGGGTATGAAGCCATTAAGAGTCAGAATATAGAATTATATTTTAATGTATTTACAGTCTGTAGGAGTAATCCACTAAATTACAGGACCATATCATTAACGTTGATATGTAGCAGGATTTTGGGACATATATTGCGTTCGAACATCATGAATTACCTGGAAGAGAACGGTCTATTCACACACTGTCAACACGGATTTAGAAAACAACGTTCTTGCGAAACGCAACTATAGCTCTTTACTCACATTAAGTGTTGAGTGCTATTGACAAGGTATTTCAAATTGATTCCGTATTTCTAGATTTCTAGAAGGCTTTTTTACGCTTTACCACACAAGAAATTTCGTGCTTACGGAATATCGCCTCAGTTACGTGACTGGATACGTGATTTCAAGTCGGAGAGGTCACAGTTCTTGGTAACTGACGGAAAGTCATCGAGTAAAACAGAAGTGATTTGTGGCGTTCCGCAAGGTAGTGTTATAGGTCCTTTGTTGTTTCTCATCTATATAAACGCTATAGGAGATAATCTGAGCAGCCGTCTTAGGTTAACTGCAGATGATGATGCCGTTTATCAACCACTAAAGTCATTAGAAGGTCAAAACAAATTGCAAAACGATTTAGAAGTGATATCTGTGTTGTGCGACATTTGGATATTGACCCTAAAAAACGAAAAGTGTGAGGTCATCCACGTGAGTGCTAAAAGAAATCCGTTGAACTTCGGTTACACGATAAGTCAGTCAAATCTAAAGGTCGTAAATTCAACTAAATACCTGTTGTTGTTGTTGTTGTTGTTTTTGTTGTGGTCTTCAGTCCTGAGACTGGTTTGATGCAGCTCTCCGTGCTACTCTATCCTGTGCAAGCTTCTTCATCTCCCAGTACCTACTGCAACCTACATCCTTCTGAATCTGCTTAGTGTATTCATCTCTTGGTCTCCCTCTACGGTTTTTACCCTCCACTCTGCCATCCAATACTAAATTTGTGATCGCTTGATGCCTCAGAATATGCTCCACCAACCGATCCCTTCTTCTAGTCAAGTTGTACCACAAATTTCTCTTCTCCCCAATTCTATTCAATACCTCCTCATTTGTTATGTGATCTATCCATCTAATCTTCAGCATTTCCAAAGCATCTATTCGCTTCTTGTCTAAACTATTTATCGTCCACGTTTCACTTCCATACATGCCTACACTCCATACAAATACTTTCAGAAACGGCTTCCTGACACTTAAGTCTATACTCGATGTTAACAAACTTCTCCTCTGCAGAAACGCTTTCCTTGCCATTGCCAGTCTACATTTTATATCCTCTTTACTTCGACCATGATCAGCTATTTTGCTCCCCAAATAGCAAAACTCATTTACTACTTTAAGTGTCTCATTTCCTAATCTAATTCCCTCAGCATCACCCGACTTAATTCGACTACATCCCATTATCCTCGTTTTGCTTTTGTTGATGTTCATCTTATATCCTCCTTTCAACACATTGTCCATTCCGATCAACTGCTCTTCCGAGTCCTTTGCTGTCTCTGACAGAATTACAATGTCATCGGCGAACCTCAAAGTTTTTATTTCTTCTCCAAACACCTAGAAATTACAATAACGAACAACTTAAATTTGAAGGAATACATAGACAATGTTGTTGGTAGGGCGAACCAAAGACTGCGTTACTTTGGTAGGCCACTTAGAAAATGTAATAGATTTACTAAAGAGACTGCCTACACTACGCTTGTCCGTCCTCTTTTAGAGTACTGCTGCGCGAAGTGGGATCCTTACCAGATAGGACTGACGGATTACATCGAAAAAGTTCAAAGAAGGGCAGTACGTTTTCCATTATGGCGGAATAAGGAAAGCAGTGTCACTGAAATGATACAGTTTTTGGGGTGGACGTTATTAAAACAAGGGCGTTTTTCTTTGCGGCAGAATCTTCTCACGAAATTTCAGTCCTTTCTCCTCCGAACGCGAAAATATTTTGTTGACACCGACCTACACTGGGAGAAACGAGCATGATGATAAAATAAGGGAAATCAGAAATCGCACGGAAAAAATGGTTCAAATGGCTCTGAGCACTATGGGACTTAACGTCTGAGGTCATCAGTCCCCTAGACTGAGAACTACTTAAACCTAACTAACCTAAGGACATCACATACATCCATGCCCGAGGCAGGATTCGAACCTGGGACCGTAGCGGTCGCGCGGTTCCAGACTGTAGCGCCTAGAACCGCCCGGCCATTCCGGCCGGCAAATCGCACGGAAAGATCTAGGTGTTAGTTTTTTTCCGCGGGCTGTACGAGATTGGAATAAGAGAGAATTATTGTGAAGATGGTACGATGAACCCTCTGCCAGGCACTTAAATGTGATTTTCAGAGTATCCATGTAGATGTAGAAATTCAGATCAACGACTGTTAAAGTAGTACACCGACACTCCCTAGCTCACTGGAATCCACAAGCTCCGCTTCACAAAGAGAAATTGAGTATAGGTGAACGCGGAAGAGACGGGAGAAAAGCTGAGCGAGTGAAATGTTTAGCAACTAAGGAATGTTTTGAAGCGTGATTGGGGACGCATGGTATAAGGAGGCAGCAACCAAGGTATCGCCGGGCGACGCTTCATTTGTCGGCGCGGAGAACCTCTTAGAGCCGGTTTCCGAGTGAGTGGTGGAGGGTGTCGCGAACCGCCGCTGGGGTTAGCAGGCCCATTCACCACTGCCCCCGCAAACTGCATTTGCTAAAAGCACAGCCGCTCTCCGTGATTAATAGGCTTCAGGCTTCCACCGTGACACGAGGGGGGAGGTGGGAGGAGGGTAGGGGGGCAGGGCAGGGCAGGTGGAATTGTGTGCGTCGACGCAACCACTCCCAAATTCTGCGTGGCCTCTGGGAGGCTAAAGCCAATGTCAACATCACCTCCCTGCCCGCAGATGCAGTGGGGCCCGGCAAGAGGACATAGGGAGCTGTTAAATGTCTCTCTCTTACATTTGCTGAAAGCTATAGGTCCACTTCGTAGCTATGCTTATTTAGCCGAATCCGTCTGGAGATAAATAGAAGCACGGGAGATTTCATTGAAAGCGTGTAGGTAACTAATGTGCCGCCTCCGTTCGCGATGTGGTGGCTTAGAGTCACTATCTACACCCGGTCAAGTTCTAATTTTTGTGGTTCAAATGGCTCTGAGCACTCTGGGACTTAACTTCTGAGGTCATCAGTCCCTTAGAACTTAGTACTACTTAAACCTAACTAACCTAAGGACATCACACACATCCCTGCCCGAGGCAGGACTCGAACCTGCGACCGTAGTGGTCACGCGGTTCCAGACTGAAGCGCCTAGAAACGCACGGCCGCACCGGCCGGCCTAATTTTTGTGGCTACGTCGACGTTTTTATGCGATAAGTAGTCCTAGAAAAGGGTTCAATCCCGTGAAAGGAAATACGTGCCGACGCCCGAAATGCCGTCAAATTGAAAAACTTTATGTAGACTGAAAAAAATTAAGGAAAACTCGGTGCTGCCAATGGTGCGTAGCCAATGGTTGTCTGAGACAGACACTGAAAATTAAAATGCAATGAGAGACCAATTTGTTCATTTTTTTCCATATGAACGATGTCTTACGTGTTCACATCGTGTAGCTGGGCAGAATGTCACTTGCCTCCTTTACAGGAAAAAAATATAAACAGTTGTTGAGCAACTGAAATCTCCACTGATGACCTGACGAAACTCATTTGAGTAACAAGTTTTAGTTAAAAGTACAGCTAAATGTTAAACAAGAATCTTCATTTACGTTGCACCTGAGGAATGTGCAACTGTACTAAAAGAATACCAGAGTGGTGATGACGCAATAGTGCTGGTGTTGACACTACGAAATACGTCCACTACTGTGCTACATTCTAAAGTTCTCGATATTGGTGTAGTTTAACTGATACGGTGAGTTCGAGACCGTGTTGTGTTCCAAGAACGAAACTTTAGAGTCACCTCGCTAAACTTATTGTGGCTCAAGAGACTGATACGTAGCGATTTAATGCTCTTTCAGTAGATTACTTTGAAACCGAAACAGTAAGCATATTTCGTTTATTTCGTTGTGAAGTACATACTGCTGTGTTATTAGTACGAATGGCACTATTTTGATTCATAAATCAGGAAAATGCATCATCCGCATCGTTAATCACAGGGTACTGAACGAGTTATTCACAAAAGTATGGCGTTCCAGAGGCGTAGAACTATTTTTCACAGTAAAAAAAATGTAAAGTTCGGGTACTACGGAACACCATTTACTTCCGTAGTTTTATCTCCAAAATGGGCCCATTATTAGCTCTCAGACACACTGTCTCATAAACTTCAACTGCTTGGGAAAAAGGATTTTTATTTTTCTTGACAAAATTTAAAAAAATTCCGCCGAATAAAAGTTTGTGAAAAAAAGAGTTCGGCTTCGTGGTTAAAATGCAGATAATCATGTGAACTTCATTTTAAATAATTTTAACGTATCAAAATACAATTCTGAGATTCCTCTTAGTTAAAATTCTTAAGATAATTACTCATCAATAACGCAAAAAATAATTTGGTTCTATAACATAAATTTGACTTGACTAGGAGAAGGTATCGGTTGGTAGGGAATATTCTCAGGCATCAAGGGATCACCAGTTTAGTATTGGAGGGCAGCGTGGAGGGTATAAATCGTAGAGGGAGACCAAGAGATGAACACACTAAGCAGATTCAGAAGGATGTAGGCTACAGTACGTACTGGGAGATGAAGAAACTTGCACAGGATAGAGTAGCATGAAGAGCTGCATCAAACCAGTCTCTGGACTGAAGACCATAACAACAACAACATCAATTCTAGGCGCTTCAGTCTGGAACCGCGCGACCGCTACGGTCGCAGGTTCGAATCCTGCCTCGGGCATGGATGTGTGTGATGTCCTTAGGTTAGTTAGGTTTAAGTAGTTCTAAGTCTAAGGGACTGATGACCTGAGATGTTAAGTCCCATAGTGCTCAGAGCCATTTTTGAAAGTAATTCCTTTTCAAAACAAAATTTACGTTGAAATATAACATGTTTTGTATAAAATTATATGAAAGTTTTCAGAAAAGCAGCTGAGATAATACTGACCATTCCAAAATTGGAAAATAATAGTGGTATCGACAACTACAGTTGAGGAAAAGTAATGCTAGAGGAGGATGTCCCGTTGCAAGGTGACTGCTCTACGTCAACGTCGGCTAATTCGTCCGGTATGAGGACGGCGTTACGTTACGTAACGCCGAGTTGGATGGTGAACCGACGTTTAGGCGGCAGCGCCGGCGGTACAGGTTGGGGGGCGCTCGGTAACATTTGGCGACCGTGGCAGGAGCGGGCGGCGCGGGTGTTTTTCTCCACTGTTGTCGACAGCACCAGCGAGGCACCTCGGCCGGCGGCTGGCGGCGTTTTTCTCGCACCTCGCCTCCTGGGAACGCGGCCGGCCCTGCGTAACGCGCCAGGAATGCGTGTGAACGCAACGCCCCCGCAGCGGCAGCCGGCGCCTCGCATAACGCCGCCACGACGCGCGCTTTTTTGCTGCCGCGCCGGCGGCGCTCCAATTCGTATCGCATCCTAGATACCGTCTCACACCTTCGGCGACTGTCAACTCGCGCAAGCGAAACCGAGCACCACCGAAAAAAAATTCAGAGGTCGTTCCGCGCGGTATTTTGGGACAAGGGACCCGTGGCCTCTAGTGGCTCGTTAGAGAATAATAATTAGATTAGATTAGAGATTAGATTAGTACTTGTTCCATAGATCATGAATACCACACTTCGTAATGATGTGGAACGTGTCATGTTAATAAAAGGTGTCTATACAAGCTGCTGCTGTTGTTGTGGTCTTCAGTCCTGAGACTGGTTTGATGCAGCTCTCCATGCTACTCTATCCTGTGCAAGCTCCTTCATCTCCCAGTACCTACTGCAACCTTCATCCTTCTGCATCTGCTTAGTGTATTCATCTCTTGGTCTCCCTCTACGATTTTTACCCTTCACGCTGCCCTCCAGTACCAAATTGGTGATCCCTTGATGCCTCAGAATATGTCCTACCAACCGAACCTTCTTCTAGTCAAGTTGTGCCACAAGCTCCTCATCTCCCCAATTCTATTCAATACCTCCTCATTAGTTATGTGATCTACCCATCTAATCTTCAGCATTCTTATGTACTACCACATTTCGAAAGGTTCTATTCTCTTCTTGTCCAAACTATTTAACGTCCACGTTTCACTTCCATACATGGCTACACTCCATACAAATACTGTCAGAAACGACTTCCTGACACTTAAATCAATACTCGATATTAACAAATTTCTCTTCTTCAAAAGTCTGGAACCGCAAGACCGCTACGGTCGCAGGTTCGAATCCTGCCTCGGGCATGGATGTTTGTGATGTCCTTAGGTTAGTTAGGTTTAACTAGTTCTAAGTTCTAGGGGACTAATGACCTCAGCAGTTGTCCCATAGTGCTCAGAGCCATTTGAACCATTTTTTTTTTTCTTCTTCTTCAAAAACGCTTTCCTTGCCATTGCCAGTCTAAATTTTATATCGTCTCTACTTCGACCATCATCAGTTATTTTGCTCCCCAAATAGCAAAACTCCTTTACTACTTTAAGTATCTCATTTCCTAATCTAATTCCCGCAGCATCACCCGACTTAATTCGACTGCATTCCATTATCCTCACTTTGCTTTTGTTGATGTTCATCTTATGTACTCCTTTCAAGACACTGTCCATTCCGTTCAACTGCTCTTTCAAGTCCTTCACTCTCTCTGACAGAATTACGATGTCATCGGCGAACCTCAAAGTTTTTGTTTCGTCTCCATGGATTTTAATTCCTACTCCGAACTTTTCTTTTGTTTCCTTTACTGCTTGCTCAATATACAGATTGAATAGCATCAGGGGGAGAGGCTACAACCCTGTCTCACTCCATTCCCAACCACTGCTTCCCTTTCATGCCCCTCGACTCTTATAACTGCCATCTGGTTTCTGTACAAATTGTAAATAGCCTTTCGCTCCCTGTATTTTATCCCTGCCACCTTCAGAATTTGAGAGTATTCCAGTCAACATTGTCAAAAGCTTTCTCTAAGTCTACGAATGCTAGAAACGTATGTTTGCCTTTCCTTAATCGTTCTTCTAAGATAAGTCGTAGGGTCAGTATTACCTCACGTGTTCCAACATTTCTACGTAATCCAAACTGATCTTCCCCGAGGTCGGCTTCTACCAGTTTTTCCATTCGTCTGTAAAGAATTCGTGTTAATATTTTGCAGCTGTGACCTATTAAACTGACAGTTCGGTAATTTTCACATCTATCAACACCTGCTTTCTTTGAGATTGTAATTATTATATTCTTCTTGAAGTGTGAGGGTATTTCTCCTGTCTCATACATCTTGCTCACCAGATGGTAGAGTTTTGTCTGGATTGGCTCTCCCAAGGCTGTCAATAGTTCTAATGGAATGTTGTCTACTCCGGGGGCCTTGTTTCGACTCAGATCTTTCAGTGCTCCGTCAAACTCTCCCTTTCATCTTCATCTACATCCTCTTCCATTTCCATAATATTGTCCTCAAGAACATCGCCCCTGTATATATAGACCCTCGTCCTCGTCCTCATACAGGACGAATTAGCCGACGTTGACGTGGAGCAGTCACCTTGGAATGTGACATCCTCCTCTAGCAACAGTAATTGTTGATACCACTATTATTTTCAAATTTAGGATAGGTCAGTATTATCTCAGCTGCTTTTCTGAAAACTTTCACATAATTTTATACGCAATATGCTATATTTCGGAGTGGCCGAGCGGTTCTAGGCGATACTGTCCGGAATCGCGCTGCTGCTACGGTCGCAGGTTCGAATCCTGCCTCGGGCATGGATGTGTATGATGTCCTTACGTTAGTTAGGTTTGAGTAGTTCTAAGTTCTAGGGGACTGATGACCTCAGATGTTAAGTCCTATAGTGCTCAGAGCCATTTGAATTTTTATAATGCCTTGTCAGTAGGAAACTTCCTGGCAGATTAAAACTGTGTGCCGCACCGAGACTCGAACTCGAGGCCTTTGCCTTTCGCGGGCAAGTGCTCTGCCATCTGAGCGCAGAGTGCCCTGATATGAAACCGCTGTAGAGTGACAATCTCATTCTGGAAACATCCCCCAGGCTGTGGCTAAGCCATGTCTACGCAATATCCTTTCTTTCAGGAGTGCTACTTCTGCAAGGTTCGCAGGAGAGCTTCTGAAAAGTTTGGAAAGTAGAAGACGAGGTACTGGCGGAAGTAAAGCTGTGTGGGCGGGGCGTGAGTCATGCTTGGAAAGCTCAGATGGTCTAACAGTTGCCCGCGAAATGCGAAGGTCCCGAGTTCGAGTCTCGGTCTGGCACACAGTTTTAATCTGCCAGGAAGTTTCATATCAGCGCACACTCCGCTGCAGAGTGGAAATCTCATACTGGCCTTGTCAGTAGCACTCAACACTTAATGTGAGTAAAGAGCTATAGTTGTGTTTCACGAGAACGATGGTTTTGTAAATTCGTGTTGACTGTGTATCAATTGATCATTCTCTTGGAGATAATTCATAATGTTAGAACACAAGGTATGTTCCTGTATTCTGCTGCATACCGACGTTATTGGTACGAGGCTGTAATTTAGTCGATTACTCACACTACCTTTATTCAAAATGGTTCAAATGGCTCTAAGCACTATGGGACATAACATCTGAGGTCATCAGTCTCCTAGACTTACAACTACTTAAACCTAACTACCCTAAGGACGTCACACACATCCATGAACGAGGCAGGATTCGAACGTGCGACCATAGCAGCAGTGCGTTTCCGGTCTGAAGCTCCTAGAACCGCTCGGCCACAGCTGCCGGCTTTGAATATTGGTGTGGCCTGTGCAAGTTTCCAGTCTTTGGGTACGAATCTTTCGTCGAGACTTGCAACAATGGTGGAGTGTATGATGTTAGCACTTCCCCTGTCCGTTTCTTGAGCGCAGACATGAATATTCTACCACCGTGACCAGACCTTCGATGTGCTAACGAATTCCACATTTAGAGAGGCGCAGCCGCGTGAAACAGGTCGGCAGCGTTTCAAGGCGCGAGGCGCAGGCTGCGGCGATGAGTCGTACGGATTCTTGAGGACGGCGCGTCATCGCGGGACGAAACGCTCCCCTTTGGCCGCCACCTCCTGCCCCCAATGGCGGCCAAGACGGCGGGAGCAGCCGGCAATTAACCCCGGCAATTATCCTGTTTGTGGTCGCCAGCTCGTTTAGCGCGGGAACGCGTGAGAAAAATTATTTCCCCCGGACACGTATCCTCGCCCACGCGGCCGAAAACATATTTCCTCCTCCTCCTCTCTCCACCCATCTCCTCCTTTGTAGCGACACTGCCTAATTCACCCCGCACCTATTTATCACCGTCTTGTTTGAGATTGATGAAATTTGTCTGTAGTGTAGAAACAAAGCTCGTTTACCAGGTGTACCAGTATGAAATGAGCGTTTTTTTTTGTGAAAATGAAACACTAATTTTTAATTGAAAAGTAAAAACATTTTATTCAAAGTACTGGCCATTGCTTTCTATACATTTTGACCACCTTTCTGGCAATTTGTGGACACCACGCCAATAGAAATGTTCGTCTTTTGAAGCAAACCAATCAGACACCAAATTTTCGATTTCTTCGAAGGAATTGAAGTGTTCCTCAGCCAATGTGTGTCCCATTGATGAAAACAAATGGTAGTCGGAAGGGGCCAAGTCTGGTGAATACGGGGGGTGGGGTAGCAGCTCCCAGCCAAGTGTTTTGATTCTATCCAGAACCAGTTTTGCTTTGTGTGCAGGTGCATTGTCATGTAAAGAAATTACTTTGCCATGTCTTCTGGCTCATTCTGGTCTTTTTTCGATCAATGCATAGTTCAAATTGATCATTTGTTGTTTGTAACGATTATTATTCACAGTTTCACCGGGTTTTAGAAGCTCATGATACACCACACCTTTCTGATCCCACCAAACACATAACATTGTCTTCTTGCCGAATCGAACTGGTTTTGCAGTCGATGTTGATGGTTGTCCCTGATTAACCCACGATATTTCCCGTTTAGGAGTCTTAAAATAAATCCATTTTTCATCGCCAGTAACAATTCGATGCAAAATTGATTTTCTTTCATGTCTTTGAAGCAAAATTCTGTTTTCCATCTGTCTTTCATTCAATTCATGTGGCACCCATTTTCCACACTTTTGGATCTTTCCCATAGCTTTCAAACGGTCAGAAATTGTTTGTTGTGCAAAGTTTAATATTGCTGCCATTTGCTTCTGACTCGAAGTATCATCTTCACCCAATATTGCTTGCAATTCGGCGTCTTCGAACTTTTTTGGTGGTCTTCCACGCTCTTCATTTCTTACACCAAAATCATTATTTCTGAACCGTTGAAGCCATCTTTTGCATGTTGCTTCTGATAGAGCATGATCACCATATGCCTCGACAAGCATTCGATGCGACTCTGCAGCACTTTTTTTCAAATGAAAACAAAAAATTTATGCTTTCCGCAAATCATCACTTTCTGGTACAAAATTCGACATTGTTAACACGATGAAAACATATGATGTTGTTTCTTCCATGACTTGATGCATACTAAATATCTTTGACAGATGTCATACCAACCAAACAAAAAAAATTAAGGCTCGTTCACAACAAACGTTCACTATAGACACATTTGTATCGGGGTATGGTCCTTAGGCCGTGGACTGAAGCACGTTCCTGCGCTCAACATTTCGTGTCTTTCTTTAATTTTTCTGTATAGGGCGGACAATTTTTGTGTGCCTTGGAAAATTGGAAATTTGTGGTAAAGTCTTAAGGGACCATATTGCTGAGGTCATCGGTCCCTAAGCTTACGCACTACTTACTCTAACTTAAAGTAACTTACGCTAAGGACAACACACACACACACACACACACACACACACACACACACACACATATGTGCCTCGGAATGACACAATTAGTTACGTATTGGTTGGTTGTTTTTTTTTTTTTTTTTTTTTTTTTTTTTTTGTGTGTGTGGGGGGGGGGCGGGGGGGGGGGGGAGGAGGAACCAGCATTGCCGTCGGTTCACTGTTAGTAAAATTTAATGAAGGTCGGAACTAACAATAGCAATCATCGATTTGGTACGTACCATTGTTGAGCGTACACTCTCATATAACAACTGATTTAACAGCAGGGCAGCTAAAGGCTGGATAAATAAAATAATTAAAAAAGTAAGAAAAGTCCTTAGATAGAAGAAAGACCTGACGAGGTATATTCCCAAACAGAAGCGTCCGCAGTCTAGGGTATTGACGATTCAGTTCTTCCCAGGTTGCCTTGATAACTATTTTGGCAAAGAGACTTGTTACATGTGTCATTAGCCCAAAATAAACTTGAAACCCAAGGGAAATGAACGATGGGGAAATGTGGAATCGTACTAGGAAAAAGTTTATTTCTTTTAGCTGCTACGTACTTCGAGCTGAAGAAACCCTTATTAGCTATTGACAAGAAATTCTTTAGTAATAACGAATAGAAATGTTAGCAGCAACAGGGCTGAACATTACTAATACATGAAATTAGTACCCAGTGCCGCAAATCTTCCTAATGACCTCGGAAAAAAACACTTGTATATGTAGATACAAACTGTTTAGCGGAATATCTTCTCGCCGCAAATAACGAACCACTTATTCGCTCCGAAAGAGATGGGTACAGTAGACTAGAAGGAAATTTACTTAATTAGAAAGAACACAAGCGATCTGGCAGCAAGACGTCTAAGAAAGTCTCGGATATGCGTAGTGAGATGTTGAGGTGTGATTTGCCCCTGACACTCATTAAGTTTACTGAAAACCGTAACATTTCTGTTAGTAATTTCAAGTACGCAGTCGCACACGCAGTTACACACCGTTGTAAACATTTTGCTGTGTCTCAAGTTCTCTTCGTTTCCTGATTGTTGATACACAGCGTTTGGGACCAAATTTCCGGAAATAGCTGCGTATAGATAGTATCCACAGTTCATTGAATATGAACTGTGGATGAAGCCCGACCAACACGCATTACATGCATTGATCAAAAATGATAGTGCATTGAGAATGGCTAGTTTCTAGCTGAAATCTAGATCTGCCAATAAAATTTCAAGAGGACGACTGATAGCTGAAATCTATTATTTACAAAACTAAAAAAACACTCTACATTTTTCTCTAGATGAATCGGAATGCTTTGCTTGCTTTTGTGTTCTATACTAATTTTAGGTTAGATTGAAAAGATAGTTTTTATCTTAGTCTACCTTTTGCACGCGACGACCGATATCTTTGCAAAATGCATGCTGACCAATCAGTTATTTATAATATTATGTACAGGGTGTTTCAAAAATGACCGGTATATTTGAAACGGTAATAAAAACTAAACGAGCAGCGATAGAAATACACCGTTTGTTGCAATATGCTTGGGACAACAGTACATTTTCAGGCAGACAAACTTTCGAAATTACGGTAGCTACAATTGTCAACAACAGATGGCGCTGCGGTCTGGGAAACTCTATAGTACGATATTTTCCACATATCCACCATGCGTAGCAATAATATGGCGTAGTCTCTGAATGAAATTACCCGAAACCTTTGACAACGTGTCTGGCGGAATGGCTTCACATGCAGATGAGATGTACTGCTTCAGCTGTTCAATTGTTTCTGGATTCTGGCGGTACACCTGGTCTTTCAAGTGTCCCCACAGAAAGAAGTCACAGGGGTTCATGTCTGGCGAATAGGGAGGCCAATCCACTCCGCCTCCTGTATGTTTCGGATAGCCCAAAGCAATCACACGATCATCGAAATATTCATTCAGGAAATTAAAGACGTCGGCCGTGCGATGTGGCCGGGCACCATCTTGCATAAACCACGAGGTGTTCGCAGTGTCGTCTAAGGCAGTTTGTACCGCCACAAATTCACGAAGAATGTCCAGATAGCGTGATGCAGTAATCGTTTCGGATCTGAAAAATGGGCCAATGATTCCTTTGGAAGAAATGGCGGCCCAGACCAGTACTTTTTGAGGATGCAAGGACGATGGGACTGCAACACGGGGCTTTTCGGTTCCCCATATGCGCCAGTTCTGTTTATTGACGAAGCCGTCCAGGTAAAAATAAGCTTCGTCAGTAAACCAAATGCTGCCCACACGCATATCGCCGTCATCAATCCTGTGCACTATATCGTTAGCGAATGTCTCTCGTGCAGCAATGGTAGCGGCGCTGAGGGGTTTCCGCGTTTGAATTTTGTATGGATAGAGGTGTAAACTCTGGCGCATGAGACGATACGTGGACGTTGGCGTCATTTGGACCGCAGCTGCAACACGGCGAACGGAAACCCGAGGCCGCTGTTGGATCACCTGCTGCACTAGCTGCGCGTTGCCCTCTGTGGTTGCTGTACGCGGTCGCCCTACCTTTCCAGCACGTTCATCCGTCACGTTCCCAGTCCGTTGAAATTTTTCAAACAGATCCTTTATTGTATCGCTTTTCGGTCCTTTGGTTACATTAAACCTCCGTTGAAAACTTCGTCTTGTTGCAACAACACTGTGTTCTAGGCGGTGGAATTCTAACACCAGAAAAATCCTCTGTTCTAAGGAATAAACCTTGTTGTCTACAGCACACTTGCACGTTGTGAACAGCACACGCTTACAGCAGAAAGACGACGTACAGAATGGCGCACCCACAGACTGCGTTGTCTTCTATATCTTTCACATCACTTGCAGCGCCATCTGTTGTTGAAAATTGTAACTACTGTAATTTCGAAAGATTGTCCGCCTGAAAATGTACTGTTGTCCCAAGCATATTGCAACAAACGGTGTATTTCTATCGCTGCTCGTTTAGTTTTTATTGCCGTTTCAAATATACCGGTCATTTTTGATGCACCCTGTAGAAACACCTCTGTCTGGCAAAATAAGTAACCCGCTCAAATATTTGCGTCAGAATTCAAAATAATTCTCATTTATTTTTCAGTCTCAGTTGCACATTTTTTAATTGCGTGACATATTTCGATCACTGTGGATCATATGAAGGGCTTATTTCAATAGTGGTACAAGTCCATTACCTCCACTTTTCTGCTTATAATGCTTCTGAAATTAATGATCCAAACAAACAGAAAGAAAGGTTCATCTCTAGCAAGAAGCCATTTGCTTGAATTTTTCTGGTATCTCAACTGCAGATTTTTCAGCGCTCAATTAACTTTTAAGACTTTGTATCTCACAATGAACAAAAATGGACTTGTACCACTATTGGAATAAGCCCTTCATATTCAGGTCTAAATAGTTGCGGAGAACATCAAGCCAAACGGTTCTGAACAGGCAAAGGACCTTGCGGGCGCAAGTACTTAGATGGTCCATGATGATACCATGCAATAAAAAATGAGCAGTCTAGACTGAAAAATAAATGAGAATTATTTAAAATATCAATACAGATGCTGAATATCTCATGACTAGTATGTCGGCTATAGTGAAAAAAATCGTTCTCAGATTCGTCCTTGGACTATGTGGGCTATATTTTTATGAAGTGTCATTAGAGTACCAAGTATAAGAGAATAAATTCCCGCATACCTGTGCCTTCATTTTAAGTGTGTGTGTCATATAACGTTGAGCAGATTAATAAAACTTCCACTGTCCGTTCATAGAAAAAAATGGTTCAAATGGCTCTGAGCACTATGGGACTCAACATCTTAGATCATAAGTCCCCTAGAACTTAGAACTACTTAAACCTAACTAACCTAAGGACATCACACACACCCATGCCCGAGGCAGGATTCGAACCTGCGACCGTAGCAGCCCCGCGGTTCCGGACTGCAGCGCCAGAACCGCACGGCCACCGCGGCCGGCGTTCATAGAAAGTTCACGTAGTCATCGGACTACGAGTTTCACATTTCCGTTGACAGGTTTTCGTGTGTGTTATTTCTCTCCATTTCGAAACCATTCCCTAGACCTTCGTACATCCATAGTTGAAATGGAGGACAGTGAGACGTCAGCTGGTATAAATTTATATTAAAAATGAAGAAATTCCTCCAGCTGTCGAATTTATTTTGGCAACTAGTTTTAACGTTGTAACAACGTCATCTTCAGGCCCCTACGCTTGTTGACATCAGCTGCGAGCGGCTGATACTAGAAGTCAGTGGTGAGCACGTCCGTATCTCACCACTAACTTCTACAGGGCTATTACAAATGATTGAAGCGATTTCATAAATTCACTGTAGCTCCGTTCATTGACATATGGGCACGACACACTACAGATACGTAGAAAAACTCATAAAGTTTTGTTCGGCTGAAGCCTCACTTCAGGTTTCTGCCGTCAGAGCGCTCGAGAGCGCAGTGAGGCAAAATGGCGACAGGAGCCGAGAAAGCGTATGTCGTGCTTGAAATGCACTCACATCAGTCAGTCATAACAGTGCAACGACACTTCAGGACGAAGTTCAACAAAGATCCACCAACTGCTAACTCCATTCGGCGATGGTATGCGCAGTTTAAAGCTTCTGGATGCCTCTGTAAGGGGAAATCGACGGGTCGGCCTGCAGTGAGCGAAGAAACGGTTGAACGCGTGCGGGCAAGTTTCACGCGTAGCCCGCGGAAGTCGACGAATAAAGCAAGCAGGGAGCTAAACGTACCACAGCCGACGGTTTGGAAAATCTTACGGAAAACGCTAAAGCAGAAGCCTTACCATTTACAATTGCTACAAGCCCTGACACCCGATGACAAAGTCAAACGCTTTGAATTTTCGGCGCGGTTGCAACACCTCATGGAAGAGGATGCGTTCAGTGCGAAACTTGTTTTCTTAATGGTGAAGTGAACAGACACAATGTGCGAATCTGGGCGGTAGAGAATCCTCACGCATTCGTGCAGCAAATTCGCAATTCACCAAAAGTTAACGTGTTTTGTGCAATCTCACGGTTTAAAGTTTACGGCCCCTTTTTCTTCTGCGGAAAAAACGTTACAGGACACGTGTATCTGGACATGCTGGAAAATTGGCTCATGCCACAACTGGAGACCGACAGCGCCGACTTCATCTTTCAACAGGATGGTGCTCCACCGCACTTCCATCACGATGTTCGGCATTTCTTAAACAGGAGATTGGAAAACCGATGGATCGATCGTGGTGGAGATCATGATCAGCAATTCATGCCATGGCTTCCACGTTCTCCCGACTTAACCCCATGCGATTTCTTTCTGTGAGGTTATGTGAAAGATTCAGTGTTTCAAACCTCCTCTACCAAGAAACGTGCCAGAACTGCGAGCTCGCATCAACGATGCTTTCGAACTCATTGATGGGGACATGCTGCGCCGAGTGTGGGAGGAACTTGATTATCGGCTTGATGTCTGCCGAACCACTAAAGGGGCACATATCGAACATTTGTGAATGCCTAAAAAAACTTTTTGAGTTTTTGTATGTGTGTGCAAAGCATTGTGAAAATATCTCAAATAATAAAGCTATTGTAGAGCTGTGAAATCGCTTCAATCATTTGTAATAACCCTGTAGTATCAGCCGCACGCAGTTGATGTCAACAAGTGTATGGACCTGAAGATTACGTTGTTACAACGTTGAAACTAGTTGCCAAAATAAAATCGGCACCTTAAATACGGCTGGAGGGATTTGTTCATTTATAATATAAATTCCCTAGACCAGTGTCTTGTTTTCAATGCTAGAAATGCTTCATCCGCATCTGTAGCCATTCTCACTGGTGTCAGGAATGCAGCATAGATGAACAGCATCCGATTCAGAAGTGAGGTTAAATTGACAGACTTTGTTGGTACGCGTAAGGGCTTGTTTGACAAATCCACGGATAGATGAGAGCTAATTTGACAAACAGGTTTGATCGTTTACGTGCGCCTTTACGTCGCAGCTCTCGGTGTTTATTTTCGTTCCGACGTCGTTCGATGGTCGCTCGACATCGGGTCGGGAGAATCACGGGGCAGTGTAGGTGCGGCCTCGCCGGTGATGCCGGATTACAGCAGCGGCGAAACGGAAAGCGGCAACGAATGACGTATTTTCGGTCGAAGTAAATAATGGCCGCGAACAAAGCGGCGGAGAGGTGAGAAGACGCGCGGCTCGCGCCACAGCTGGATCGCTCTCAAAGGACAAAACGTGCTTACGTGTGTGTGTGCGTGTGAGCGCTCTGCCACACACGTGTTCCCCTGCTCTGCCGCGGCGGGGTCACCGGTACACAGAAGAAAACAGAGGAGAGATAAAGGAGCTCAGAAAAACAGCCGGCAAGGTTGGTGCCGGGATCGTCTTACTCAGAGGACTCTGTAGCTGAGCTGGCTGCAGCCCCTCCGGAGATTAAGTGACGCGATGCAAACAGCGCGCCGCGAGGTCACGCCGACGCAGCTGCTGCCATTCCGGGCTATTAAAACTGCGTGGGCGGCTCCATTCCGACACTCGGACAAGCACAAACGCCCTGCGAATTTCTTCCAACCACTGGATAGACCCTCCTACATTTCTGTTGTCGGCAGAAAGTTGTTGCTCTTTCACGCGACCGACTGTAGCGGAAAGGCTCAATGTTTTGGCGGCCCGTCCCAGCTTCGCAAGGCACCAGTGACAGCGAAGCAACAAACTGGTACAGGCATGCGTATTCGAATACAGAGATATGTAACGACGCAGAATACGGCGCCGCGGCCGACAACGCCCGGGTTCCCGGGTTCGATTCCCGGCGGGGTCAGGGATTTTCTCTGCCTCGTGATGACTGGGTGTTGTGTGATGTCCTTAGGTTAGTTAGGTTTAAGTAGTTCTAAGTTCTAGGGCACTGATGACCATAGATGTTAAGTCCCATAGTGCTCAGACCCCCCCTTTAGATATGTAACGAGGCAGAATACGGCGCCGCGTCGGCAACGCCCGTGTAAGCCAAGTGTCTGGCGCAGTTACAGAAGAAAGACCTGACGAGGTATATTCCCAAACAAAAGCGTCCGCACTCTATTGATGATTCAGTTCTTCCCAGGTTGCCTTGATAACTATTTGGGTAAAGCGACTTGCTTCACGTGTCATTAGCCCAAAATACACTACTGGTCATTAAAATTGCTACACCACGAAGATGACGTGCTACAGACGTGAAATTTAACCGACAGGAACAAGCTGCTGTGATATGCAAAGGATTAGCTTCTCAGAGCATTCACACAAGGTTGGCGCCGGTGGCGACACCTACAAAGAGCTGACATGAGGTCAGTTTCCAACCGATTTCTCTTACACAAACAGCAGTTGACCGGCGTTGCCCGGTGAAACGTTGTTGTGATGCCTCGTGTAAGGAGGAGAAATGCGTGCCATCACGTTTCCGACTTCGATAAAGGTCGGATTGTAGCCTATCGCGTTTGCGGTTTATCGTAACGTGACATTGCTGCTCGCGTTGGTCGAGATCCAATGACTGTTACCAGAATATGGAATCGGTGGGTTCAGGACGGTAATACGGATCGCCGTGCTGGATCCCAACAGCCACGTCTCGATCCCTGAGTCAACAGATGGGGACAAGAGACAAGACAACAAACATCTGCACGAACAGTTCGACGACGTTTGCAGCAGCATGGACTATCAGCTCCGAGACCGTGGCTGCGGTTACCTTTGACGCTGCATCACAGACAGGAGCGCCTGCGATGGTGTACTCGACGACGAACCTGGGTGCACGAATGGCAAAACGTCATTTTTTCGGATGAATCCAGGTTCTGTTTACAGCATCATGATGGTCGCATCCGTGTTTGGCGACATCGCGGTGAACGCACATTGGAAGCGTGTATTCGTCATCGCCATACTGGCGTTATCACCCGGCGTGATGGTATGGGGTGCCATTGGTTACACGTCTCGGTCACCTATTGTCCGCATTGACGGCACTTTCAATAGTGGACGTTACTTTTCAGATGTGTTACGACCCGTGGTTCTACCCTTCATTCGATCCCTGCGAAACCCTACATTTCAGCAGGATAATGCGCGACCGCATCTTGCAGGTCCTGGACAGGCCTTTCTGGATACAGAAAATATTCGACTGCTGCCCTGGCCAGCACATTCTCCAGATCTCTCACCAATTGAAAACGTCTGGTCAATGGTGGCCGAGCAACTGGCTAGTCACAATACGCCAGTCGCTACACTTGATGAACTGTGGTATCGTGTTGAAGCTGCATGGGCAGCTGTACCTGTACACGCCATCCAAGCTCTGTTTGACTCAGTGCCCAGGGGTATTACGGCCAGAGGTGGTTGTTTTGGGTACTGATTTCTCAGGATCTATGCACCTAAATTGCGTGAAAATGTAATCACATGTCAGTTCTAGTGTAATATATTTGTCCAATGGATACCCATATATCACCAGCATTTCTTCTTGGTGTAGCAACTTTAATGGCCAGTAGCGTATTTTATTACGGACACCTCTATATTTTTGTTGGGTAACCCAGTTAAATAGTTGGACTCACCATCCAAACAGGCCTCGGAAGGATCCACAGTCCCGATCGATCTCTGTGTCATCCTCAGGCGACAGGCGTCCCTGGATGTGGCCAGCAGACCGCTCTCCCCGCAGTTGTCAGTTTTCGTGACCGGGGCCGCTACTTCTCAGTCAAATAGCTACTCAGTTGGCCTCACAAGAGATGTCCGTAGCTCGGGGTCTAGTGGCTAGCTTTGCTACCTCTGGATCACGGGGTCCCAGGTTCCAATCCCGGCCAGGTTTGGGATTTTCTCTACCTGGGGACTGGGTGTCTGTGCGGTCCTCATAATTTTATGATCATGATTATTCGTAACAGTGCCTAGATTTGACTGTGTAAAACTTGGACTGTGTAAAACTTGGACTGTGTAAAACTTGGACTGTGTAAAACTTGGACTGTGTAAAACTTGGACTGTGCAAAACTTGGACTGTGCAAAACTTGGACTGTGCAAAACTTGGACTGTGCAAAACTTGGACTGTGCAAAACTTGGACTGTGTAAAAATTGGGACTGTGCAGTTGAGCGCCCCACAAACCAAACATCATCATCTCATCTCAGGGGATGAGTGCGCCCCGCTTGCCAACAGCTGATCCGATGGGAACCGGTGTTATCAATGTGGAATGGTCGCTGGCACATAGTTGTCAAGCAAACTAAAAGTTGAAAGCTACCTGTTGTAGGAAAAAATGCTTCGCAGTGCCAGGGATGTCAGAGTGTGGAACCGTAGAGCTAGACAAAATATCTGTGCAGAAACGCGACCAGCCGGCCTTCGTTCAGTTCTGAAAGTGGATCAAGGAGAGCCGTCTGGGAGGCGGAGTGAGGCAGACGGACAGATAGCGGTCCGAGTCCTGAGCTTACGACGTAAACGCTGCCCCAGGGGTCGCGGCCTCTGACGTGAGATAGTGCAGAGGCCACACACGGCCCATTCATAGCGCCCGTATCGCCCAGTGGAACCAGCGTGAGCACAGGAAAATGTAGCCACGTACCCAGGGACTTTCAGTTTCCCGTCTGCGCTTCACTTTTACGGATTACCTGCTGCCTCTGACGTGTTTCCTTAACCAATAGATGGTTCAAATGGCTCTGAGCACTACGGGACTCAACATCTGAGGTCATCAGTCCCATAGAACTACTTAAACCTAACCAACCTAAGGAAATCACACACATCCATGCCCGAAGGAGGATTCGAACCTGCGACCGTAGCGGGCGCGCGATTCCAGACTGAGGCGCCTAGAACCGCTCGGCCACAGCGGCAGGCTTAACCAGTAGAGCCGTCCTCTCGACGGACATGGAAACACAAGTGGGTGACAAGCTGGTGACGTCGCAGCGTGGATTCCACATTCCACTACAATGCGGAGAGTGAAATAAACGATCTAGCATGGAGGATTTTTGCCTCGTGGAGAGAAAAGGAGTCTGTGAGATGCGAGATCGTTTCAGTTCGCAAGCAGAATACAGGAGGGTCCTGCACGATATTAGGGAGTGTACCATTTTGTGTGGCTCTTCACTGTAATAAGCGCCAGTCCTACTCGAATACGGACATTGTTAAAAGACTGTTCTCTTACGCAAAGCGTCACTTGTTTTCCACAGCTCGATAACATTTATCGTCTCGGCTAGAAAACGAAATGCGGCTAACAAGGAGACGGCACAACCGTGGGGTTGGGGATTTGTCCGAAATTTTGTGTGGTGAAAGAGGACCCCTAATACCTCACGTGGTTAAAATATTAGGACGCACCACCCGGAAAACCCAGGGGGAAAATCGATCCAAAGTTTCTTAGGTGCCGTATGAGTATAAAATGTTAGTGCATTGCCGAGCCGCCGTCTGTCCTAGATGTTTAGGGTTCGGACTCTTACGCCAAAGGTTTCGGGTTCGATTCCTCCTTTGGTACTTTTTTCCTTCTGTTTCATTTTCTTTTGTTATTCCACCAATTATTCAGAAAGTTTCCCAAACCTACATTATCTTTAACAAATTAGTTACATCATTAAATGAAAATTATTTTCTTTTTGTCCGACAACAAAATTCATGGCGGTCGGTTTTCCATTTTTCATTGTAAAGTATATGAGGGGAAACATTGGGTTTTTAATCAGAATAACAAGTCGATTGGGATACATTCAATTTTTATACATATAATAATTATAAACAAGAACCACAGTGGTAATTATCGTAAAAAGAAACAAAGCAAGAATTTTTGTGACATCTTGCGCACCAAATAAAAGCGGATTTTTTACAATCTCAGGGCGTTTGCAATAAATCTGTACAAAAACATGCCCCATTAACATTTACGAAAATGTTTTGAGTTTGTGATAACTTTGAGGCAAACCAGGCATACTGAATCATGTCTCGGAATATTGGTGACGATAATTGATGGTGAGTTGTAGAATGAATGTTTATACAATCTTCCCGGGAATTAATTTCACGATTCTCCTGTAACAATGCGCTGCAGTTTTGCAAGCAACAGAATAAAAAAAAAAGTGCCGGAGGAGGAATCGAACACGAGACCTCTAGCGTAAGGGGCCGAGCGCTAACCATGTAGGCCAAACGGCGGCTCGGCAGCGGATTAACATTTTATTCTCATACTGCACCTAAGAAACTTTGTATCGATTTTTCTCGGGATTTTCCGAGTAGTGCGTCATAATAGTGTATTTTAACCATGTGAGGTGCTAGGGATCTTCTTTCACCACATAAAATTTCGGACAAATCCCCGACCCCACGGTCGTGCCGTCTCCTTGTAAGTGCAAATGGCTCTGACAAGGGAACCTCCCCATCGCACCCCCCTCAGATTTAGTTATAAGTTGGCACAGTGGATAGGCCTTGAAAAACTGAACACAGATCAATCGAGAAAACAGGAAGAAGTTGTGAGGAACTATGAAAAAAATAAGCAAAATATAGAAACTGAGTAGTCCATGCGCAAGATACGAAACATCAAGGAGAGTCTGAGCTCGGGAGCGCTGTGGTCCCGTGGTTAGCGTGAGCAGCTGCGGAACTAGAGGTCCTTGGTTCAAGTCTTACCTCGAGTTGAAAGTTAACTTTTTTTATTTTCGCAAAGTTATGATCTGCCCGTTCGTTCATTGACGTCTCTGTTCACTGTAATAAGTTTAGTGTCTGTTTTACGACCGCACCGCAAAACCGTGCGATTAGTAGACGAAAGTACGTGCCTCTCCAATGGGAACCGAAAACATTTGATCGCGAGGTCATGGGTCAACCGATTCCTCCACAGGTAAACACGTCTGATACATTCTATACGACACTGGTGACGGCATGTGCGTCACATGACTGGAGTATGTTATCGACCCACCTAACGTGTACACTTGGCGAATGGGTAAAATGATTCTTCTACCTTGCCTAATTTAAGTTTTCTTGTGGATGTGACAATCACTCCAAGAAAAGTGATGAAAACATAAGAGTTTGTCACATAAACTGCAACAAATGAATGCAACAGTTTCACAGTCGCACAGTTTTCCCTGTGCTCTGTCAAAACATATGTTTTTAACGTTTTCAAATTTTTCCGTGCGTAGACCGTCAGTTACCTCGCATCGGACGGACGGACGGACAGATAATAATTGCCTGAAAATAAAAGATTAAGCTTTTCACTCGAGGGAAGACTTGAACCAAGGTCCTCTCGTTCCGCAGCTGCCCACGCTAACCACGGGACCACAGCGCTCCTGAACTCAGACTGTCCTTGATGTTGCCTATCTTGCGCATGGACTACTCATTTCGTATATTTTCCTTATTTTTTTCATAGTTCCACACAACTTCTTCCTGTTTTCTCGATTGATATGTGTTCGGTTTTTCAAGGCCTATCCACTGTGCCAACTTATAACTAAATCTGAGAAGGGTGCGATAGGGAGGTTCCCTTGTGAGCACTATGGGACTTAACTTCTGAGGTCATTAGTCCACTAGAACTTAGAACTACTTAAACTTAACTAACCGAAGGAGATCACACACATCCATGCCCGAGGCAGGATTCGAACCTGCGACAGTAGCGGTTGTGCGGTTCCAGACTGAAGCACCAGGAACCGCTCGGCCACAGCGGCCGGCGCTAAGTGCAGAGTACGTCGATGACGGCCCGCTGTTCCCGGGCAGGCGTTGTGCGTCTATTTGAGCACCTAGTGTGGACCGTGGAGGCGCGGCTGAAGCAGCAATTAGCCCGCAACGAGCCGCAATTGGCGCAATGGCCGCCACCAACCTGTTATTAGCCGCCGTTCGTTTCCCGGGGGCGCGCAGCTGTTACAGGCGGAGGAGAAAGCGAGGTAGCGCTTGCCTCTGGGCGGAGACAGATGGGGGGGGGGGGAGAGAAAAAAAAGGAAAGAGGGAGAGGAGTAAGGCGCGACAAGCGGCAACGCCGAATTACGGCCGCCTAGGCGGCGTGAGTAGCGGAGCAGCTAGGCCGCGCGGACGATCCAATGTACACTACTGGCCATTAACATTGCTACACCAACTGCAGGTGATAAACGGGTATTCATTGGACAAAAACTAGAACTGACACGTGATTACATTATCACGCAAGTTGGGTGCATAGATCCCGAGAAATCAGTACCCAGAACAACCACCTCTGGCCGTAATAACGGCCTTGATACGCCTGGGCATTGAGTCAAAGAGAGCTTGGATGGCGTCTACAGCAGCCCATGCAGCTTCAACACGATACCACAGTTCATCAGGAGTAGTGACTGGCGTATTGTGACGAGCCAGTTGCTCGGCCACCATTGACCAGACGTTTTCAATTGGTGAGAGATCTGGAAAATGTGCTAGTCAGGGCAGCAGTCGAACATTTTCTGTATCCAGAAAGGCCCGTACAGGACCTGCAACATGCGGTCGTGCATTATCCTGCTGAAATGTAGTGTTTCGCAGGGATCGAATGAAGGGTAGCGCCACGGGTCGTAACACATCTGAAATATAACGTCCACTATTCAAAGTGCCGTCAGTGCGAACAAGAGGTGACCAAGACGTGTAACCAATGGCACCCCATACCATGACGCCGTGTGATACGCCAGTATGGCGACGAGGAATACACGCTTCCAGTGTGTGTTCACCGCGATGTCGCCAAACACGGATGCGACCATGATGATGCTGTAAACAGAACCTGGATTCATCCGAAAAAATGACGTTTTGCCATTCGTGCACCAAGGTTCGTCATCGAGTACACCATCGCAGGCGCTCCTGTCTGTGATGCAGCGTCAATGGTAACCGCAGCCATTGTCTCCGAGCTGATAGTCCATGCTGCTGCAAACGCCGTCCAACTGATCGTGCAGATGGTTGTTGTCTTGCAAACGTCCCCATTTGTTGACTCAGGGATCGAGACGTGGCTGCACGATCCGTTACAGCCATGCGGATAAGGTGCCTGTCATCTCGACTGCTAGTGATACGAGGCCGTTGGGATCCAGCACGGCGTTCCGTATTACCCTCCTGAACCCACCGATTCCATATTCTGCTAACTGTCATTGGATCTCGACCAACGCGAGCAGCGATGTCGCGATACGATAAACCGCAATCGCGATAGGCTACAATCCGACCTTTATCAAAGTGGTGATGGTACGCATTTCTCCTCCTTACACGAGGCATCACAACAACGTTTCACCAGGCAACGCCGGTCAGCTGCTGTTTTGTGTATGAGAAATCGGTTGGAAACTTTCCTCATGTCAGCACGTTGTAGGTTTCGACACCGGCGCTAACCTTGTGTTAAAGTTCACGTCTGTAGCGCGTCATTTTCGTGGTGTAGCAATTTTAATGGCCAGTAGTGTAAGTCAAAATAATGACCGAAGACGGAAACTGTTGACATGACAAAAAGCGCCGCTGGTGTACCTGCCGAAAGAAAATCACGGTTTACCTCGCATCGTACCTTATGACGAAGATTATTTTTCCCCCATTAGTTTTCCATCCTGTGCAGTACGGAATCGAAATCGGGCGTGCGGTGTTTTCTTTGTGTCTCGGCGAGGCCGGCTAGCTGGGAACCGCATTGAGTGATGGCGCTGCTATTGGAATTCAGGCTAGGAGGCCAAAACAGACGGGCGCGTTAATCTGTCCGGAGTTTTACGGACGCCGGAAAAGCGCCTGGAAACAGCCTCGTTGGTCGGCTTTCCGTGCGGGCAATTCCACAGAGGAGTGGAATAAATTAATAACGGGCTACGGCCGGCCGCAAAACACGTGCGCGCATCACGCCGCCAAATCAAACAGATATCCGTTCTAATTATTTCAATAATGATTAGGTCGGCGCCCGTATGTCGGCGGGCGCAGCGGGCCGCGAATGCGCTGCGTAGCCGGCGCACGCAAAACCGTATCCAAATTGAACAATATTACCGGCTGTGTCTGTGTGTGTTTACGAAAATGGAGGGGAGGGGAGGTTGGGAGAATGATACAGGGAGGGGTAGAGGGGGGGGGGGGAGTAGTTCGTGGCGTCCAGCCAGATAGTGCAACTGTATGGTGGTGGTGGGGAGAGAGAGAGAGAGAGAGAGAGAGAGAGAGAGAGAGAGAGAGAGAAACGCAAATTACAGCAAACGCTGCAATTAAGCGCAGCGAAAACTTGGCCGGGTACGCACGAATGCAGCAAACTCACCTCTGTACGGTGAATTGCGCTTCGTGAATATTGTTTCTAGTCTGACGTGCAGATGAATATTTATGCTGAAAAACTAACAGATAATGATCTTGAAGCCCTTCTGTCCGTGTTTGCTTACGAATATATTTGTTTTTGGAGAGCGTCCGCCTTGAGCAAAACAATTTTTATGTTGTCTTCCATTTCCCAAACACGTTTCGCTGACGTTTTGGCGTCATCAGTGGCCTTTTATTATCTTTCTACCTCTTTACTACCGGTAAACACAGAAATTTGAGTTTTTAAAACAGAATTCACAAATCTGAAAAACAAACTTTTGTATATATGCCTTGTTACCACTCACTGTGCTGTCCAGTAAAAACTCAATATTTGGTAACAAGGTATAAAAACAAAAGTTTGTCTGTTTCTAAAAACTCAAATTTCTATGTGTACAAGTAGTAGAGAGGAAAAATGCTCTTTACTACTTGTACAAATAATAATAAAGACAATAATAAATATCAAAGAAGCCCACTTATGATGCTGAAACTTCAGTGAAATATGTTTTTTTGGAAATTTGTGGTAATGTCTTATGGGACCAAACTGCTGAGGTAATCGGTCCCTAAGCCTACATGCTACTTAATCGAAGTTAATGTAACGTTGCTATGGACAACACACACACTCATGCCCGAGGGAGGACTCGAACCTGCGACGAGGGCAGCAACACGGACCGTACAAGGCGCCCTTAGACTACGCGGCTACGCCGCGCGGCAGCGAAACATGGCTGCGAAGTAAAAGATAAAAATTGTGTCCTGCTCAAGGCGCATCCTCGTCTGTCTCTTCGGAGGATTCTGATGAACCTTACCCTGATGATTCGTGCTGTAGGTGTTGTCTGTTCTTAATCTGGTTCAAAATGGCTCTAAGCACTATGCGACTCAACTTCTGAGGTCATCAGTCGCCTAGAACTTAGAACTACTTAAACCTAACTAACCTAAGGACATCACACACATCCATGCCCGAGGCAGGATTCGAACCTGCGACCGTAGCGGTCGCGCGGTTCCGGACTGTAGCGCCTACAACCGCTCGGCCCCTCCGGCCGTCTCTTAATCTGGTATTACTCCAAACTGTCGGACTGAGGTGACATTTTCCTTTTCTTTTCCAGTCTTTCTTTTGTTGCATTTATATTTTCTGGGGATGTGAGAAGTAGTAGGCAACGGCCTTCCCGCAGCGGTGACACCTGTCACCGTCACCGTCAGGTCACCGAAGTTAAGCGCTATCGGGCTGGGCTAGCATTTGGGTGGGTGACCATCCGGTCTGCCGAGTGCTGTTGCCAATCTGGGTGCACTCAGCAAACTGAGGAGCTACTTGACTGAGAAGTAGCGGCTCCGGTCTCGTAAACTGACATACGGACGGGAGAGCGGTCTGCTGACCACCTGCCCCCCCCCCCCCTCCCAACCCCCCCCTCCCATATCCGCATCTAGTGACGCCTGTGGGCTGAGGATGACACGGCGGCCAGTCGGTACCGTTGAGTCTTCCAAGGCGTTTTCGGACGGAGTTTTAGTAAGAAGTAGAGCTTTCTGTTAGCTGGCAGTAGATTTTCTGTAGTCTTCTTTGGAGACGGAAACAAGTCGTGGAACGAAACAGAAGACTTTGGCGTGTCTTTGTTTGGCTTAACATGAACTGGACTAGCGTGAGGGGACGCAGACTGAAGTTCGCTTTCCTTCGGTGAGATGTTTTTGGCACGACGATATACTAGCCAGTAGGAACACGTGTACAGCCCCTGCATTTTCGTTCAACGAAAAAACGCCAGGTGAATGAAATCTATTTTCTGCAATCGCTGGTGTTGTCGTTCTCATCCATGCAGCCTTGAAAATGTTTCCAGATGTGAGCCTGTTGATCTTCCTTGTTCCTCTTGTGTTACTAACGAAGTTCATACATTCACTGTCGTAATATGATTTCAGTGGCTTAAAAAATGGCTTGTCTAATGGCGGCAGGCCGTGGGCCCTAAAACAAAACAAAACTTTGTAATCTTACCCTCCCACACATCACTATTGAAATTCTGTGTCTTTACACAAATTTTGAGATCTTCGAGAGGCGTAAGATACACAAAAGAAAAACTTTTTACTTATCTCCATTTTCTCTTCGTGTTGTTAGCTGCAGTTTTTGTGTCTAAGGGTACATTCTTGAGGCTGTAATTTTTGTAACGTTGTGGGTTCCTGTTGAACTGCATAACTGATGATTTGCCTGTATATTTCTGTTATTTTATCCCATTCTTCTATATCACACTGTCTTTACATTTTCGGATTTCAAAAAACCCATAATTACATTGTTGTTGACAAACTCACAAAAATGTGTACTTCCATCTGAGGCAAGCCCACTACTATTTACATTCTGCGGTACTCACAACGTTCCAAAGAATTAGAAACTGTCTTGACGACAAAAGAATCATCAGCAAGATATATTATTATTTTATAAATGAATCCAGAAATAAAATTAATAATTCACATTAGAATGCGCAATTAATAACACGAATTTTAAGTACGGCACAAATGTCGTAATTTCAAATATTTCTAAAAGAAGAGTAATTTTAACTGACGTACATAGTACCAACAAATTAAATTCTGCCGGCCGAGGTGGCAGAGCGATTCTAGACGCTACACTCTGGAACCGCGCGACCGCTACGGTCGCAGGTTCAAGTCCTGCCTCGGGCGTGGGTGTGTGTGATGTCCTTAGGTTAGTTAATTTAAGCAGTTCTAAGTTCTAGGGGACTGATGACCTCAGATGTTAAGTCACACAGTGCTCAGAGCCATTTGAACCAAATTAATTTCTTTTTATACGCTTTAGCCTGAAACATAACACATCGTATACAAAATCATTTGGAGTTCATTCAGTTAGCTGATATAATGTTCACCTATGTAAGTATACATGGTCTCGGTTATTTCTATAAAAAGGTAATGTTAGAGGAGGGTGTCCCATTGCAACTTGAACCCAATGGAACACGTTTGGGGCGAGTTAGAATATCGGCTTGGGTGCAGAGAGCATAGTCCAACATGGCTACCTTCTCTGGTTTCGGCCATTGGGGAAGAATGGGCTGCCAGTCCTCCACAAACATGTAGACACGTTACTGAAACTGTCAATATAGCTGAGCTCAAGCAGACGTCAAGGCGTAGAGTGGACACACGCCATGTCCACTAGCACGTGTCCGGATACTTTTGATAACCCAGTTTAGCACGTCGCTGCTCCCCAAGAGATATCTGGGAATTCTGACTGAATCCCCAGTCGTTTTGGTCGCCACAAGGCCACTTCGTGATTCGGTAGCAGAGTTTCATCGTTTAGCGACTCGCACGGGCTGAGTTTCTGCGTGACGCAGAACGACGCAGAGAGCAAAAAATTGTTCAAGTGGCTCTGAGTACTATGGGGCTTAACATATGAGTTCATCAGTCCCCTAGACTTAGAACTACTTCAACGTAACTAACCTAAGGACATCATACGAGGTGCGGCTAGAAAAAAACCGGACTGATGCTGGAAAAAACATTTATTTACAATTATTTACTATCTCCTTCAATGTACTCTCCTCCTCGGTCTCTACACCGCTCCATACGAATTTTCCACTGTTCATAGCAATGCTGCAGATCATTTTCGGTAAGTCCATACATTACTTCCGTCGCTTTTTCTTTTACTGCTTCAACAGTCTCAAATCTAGTTCCTTTCAAAGCTGACTTGACTTTAGGGAAAAGAAAAAAGTCACAGGGGGGCCAAATCAGGTGAGTAGGGTGGATGATCTAAGATGGGAATGTTGTGTTTTGCCAAAAACGTCTTCACTGACAACGCACTGTGAGCTGGGGCATTGTCTTGGTGAAGGATCCATGACTTTTTTCTCCACAAATCGTTCCGTTTTCTCCGTACTCGCTCACGTAGGGTAGCCAGGACGCTAATGTA